>NC_133659.1:71115177-71715177 GCF_037893015.1 Macrotis lagotis | reverse complement strand
CCTTAAGCCTCAGTTTGAAATCAGCCTTGGACTGTCTGACATGGTTTGAAAGATTAACTTCTGCACAAAGGTTCAGATAGAGGTGGATGTGGAAGGGCCACAGGAAGGAGGGAACAAACTTGAATAAATATCCTGTCATGAGCATTTATCTTTCAGGACTGGAAAAAGGGGCTTGGGCAGAGATCTACTTACTTCTCAATCATACAGACTTTTGAATTGATGGTTTGGTTTGAGACTCATGGGGGGCAAACTTTTCTCCAAATCAAGGGAAAGTAAAGTAGTCAAGATCAGTCTGATCAGAATCAAGGAGATGCTCATGGTGACCATTGGCTAATTCCATGTCCAGGAGGGTGAGAGATATAAAATAATGACAGAGAAAATACTCTAGACTAGAGATGCCAGAAAAGCAGGAACCAGAGAGGCTCAAATATGACAACAGCACTGACAGCAACAACAGGTTTGCAAGGCACTTTATAGATATTATCTCATTCTATTATTACTCACATTTTACAGATGAGGAATCTGAGATGGACAGAGGATAAGTGATTTGTCCAGGTTCACACAAGTAGTAAATGACTGAGGTCAAATTTGAATTCAGGTTTTCGTGACTCCAAATTCAATGATCTACCCATTGTAGCACTACCCAGATTCTTTACACTCACATATGTTCATATGTTACCCATATATGTATCTATATAGACACATATATGTGAATATTTTATATAGTCAAACAAATATAGAATGGCTTATTTTTATTGTTGTTCATATGTTCAAATTGCCTCTGACTCTATGTGACCCCATTTTGGGTTTTCTTGGCAGAAATACAGGAGTAATTTGCAATTTTCTTCTTTAGTTCATTTTACAGATGAGGAAACTGAGGCAAACGGGATTAAATTACTTGCTTAGGGTCACATAACTAGAAAATGTCAGATGTCAGATTTCTACTCATGGAGAAGACTTTCCTAATTGCAGGTCCCACACTCTCTACATAGAGTGGCATAGGTATACCATGTATGTATTTGCATTTGTGCATGATACATTTGCATAATCATCTTCAGGAAAATAAACTACAGAGAAGCCAAGCTGGAAAAAATAATTCTTTAATCTTTTGAGCAAGTAAATCAAAGGCAGGCAGGCAACAGTGGTCATCCAGGGAATCCCACAGAAACAACTTAAGTTATTATTTAGCAATTAGTTCAGCCTGAATGAGCCTTTTACCTGAGGCTAATCTGTTTAAATTCTCCTGTTTGTGGGTTGAATGTGATATAGTTAAAGAGTAGACACAGGTGCAGTGGGGACAAGCAATTCAAAATTTCATAGATCTAGGTCTGTTTATATTCTGTTGTAAGCTAAAATGAATTTGTTAATTGTTCCTAACTGCTATGAGCATTCATCTTTACTTTTTCTTGAGTTCAAACATGTATTTGTTGTAGTTTCTTAATCATTTTGCATACATTTGAGTCTACCATCTAACTATTATATGACGACTGATTTCCTTGTCCTGAATCACACTGTAAGTTTGTTGAAGTCAGGGAAAAGTTTTTTATTTTTCTTAGTCTTTATCCAAAATGTCCCATTATCATGCTAGGAGTATAAGCATTTTTACTGAGCTGAACTCAATCGAAAAGAATTTAAAATACAAGTAATTCATTAGACAACAGAAAAATGGGAAGATAAATGAGGAGCAGCAAGTGGGTTGCAGCATTCAACCAATAATGATACTGAGAAGTAGAATAAACGTTTTTAAATAATGGAAAAGGAGGCAGGTGAGAATGGGAGAATATAATGGGTAGTTTGAATGATATTTTGCTCCACCAACCTACCTCCAATATGAAAAGAACTAGAGTATTTAGCAGTGTGACCCTGGGCAAGTCACTTAACCCTAGCAAAAAATAACAAAAATAAAAATAGAAAAAAACCCCAACCAAACAGACAAACAAAACTAGAGGAGAACTTTCAGTGAGCTGGGAAGATCCTCTCTGGAAGATTTTACTTCTCACATGGAAGGGGAAGGTATAGGAGGGTAGTTAGTGATTTGGAAGGTCTAGGGACCGACCACACTGATGAAATTACACAGATACAAAGCAGAATGAGGGACTCCACCCTTATGGTCTTGCATCTTCTCCTCATACTGGTCATCTGGTTATCTTTGGGATGACTAAACTATCTCCTAAAATGTGATTCTCAGATAGGAACAAAATACTCCCATTGTAATCTGATTAGTTCAGGGTAAAGAAAGTACTGTCATTTCCCACATTTTAAATGTTGTACTTTTACTAAGCCAGCTTACCATTGCATTAGTTTTCATCATGTATCACATTATGATGCTGACTTGCAGTTAGGTTGCAGCCAGCTACTGCCCTTAGGTCTTTTCCATATGTATTAATGCTTAAGTCATTTCTCTGCTCTTCAATTTATATTTCCACAGATGATTTTTTAAAAACCATGCATAAGACCTTTCTTTTATCAAAATTAAATTTTATCTAATTAAATCAGTATGTTGTTCCAGTCTGGTATGATACTTTTGGATCCCAATTTAGTCATCCAACATATTAAATATCCCTTCTAGGTTTGTATCATCTGCAAATTCACTGGGCATGTCAACCATGGCTTCCTGAAAGTCTCTGATAGAAATGTTGTACAGAAAGAACTATGGAACTCCATTAGAGATCCCCTTCCTGTCTGACACTGAGCATTCTTTTGGTTCAGTCATTTAACCAGTCCCCAATATATCCAACAGTGTTATCTTCCATTTTATATCCATATTGTTTATAAGAATCTGGTATGAATGAAAGAAAATAAGATTAGTTTGGCAGGATTTATTCTTTTGTTTTTGTTTTTAGGTTTTTTTTCTTTTTGCAAGGCAAATGGGGTTAAGTGGCTTGCCCAAGGCCACACAGCTAGGTCATTATTAAGTGTCTGAGACCAGATTTGAACCCAGGTACTTAAACCCAGGTACTCCTGACTCCAGGGCCAGTGCTTTTTCCACTGTGCCACCTAGCCATCCCAGGCAGGATTTATTCTTAATGAAACTATACTGACCCATAATGATCCCCAGTTTCCTTTTGTAGGGAGAAGTGTGGAATATATTTTGGGATTCCATCATTAGGGTCACTGATTCTTTGAAGGATGACAGAGTTCTCTCTGGTATTCCTGAAGAGAACTGTCACTGAATTTTCATAGTTTCTAGTTCTGATATTATCCAAAATTATATTCTGTAAAGTCAAATTTATCTCAATGGTTTCTTGGAGGCAAAGCAGACATCCTCCCTTCTTCACTGACATATATCTGAATGCCTGCCTCACTTCTTTGTTTTGACTGATAGATACCAGGATTTCCTTGGGAGAAAACCAAAGCTTCCATTAACAAGGAATCTGGGTCAGAGTTAGCTTAATGAAACATGATGATATTGCCCAAGCACTCTTTGCCCTCCCTCTTTCCATCATTGCTCTACCCCAAATTCTTATAGGTCTCTTCCTCTTTCTCCCCTTCCTCTCAACTCTAAGCACTTAGAAGGAATGCACAAGGACATCTCTTACTTCCCTTGATGGAGTGAACCTGCTGTCTTTTGCTGCATATCTCTCAAAAATTAAAGGTTTATAAATGCACCTCTAAGTGGCAGCTGCTGTGTGTTTTTATGATGGGTGGGAAATTAATTTCTTATCCGGTGGTGTTGGACTATCCATTTCCCCACATGCCTCATTTCAGAGAGAGCCCATAATTCTGTCCTGACTGCTGTGCTACTGAATTAGAGTAGAGTCTCTCTCTCTCTCTCTCTCTCTCTCTCTCTCTCTCTCTCTCTCTCTCTCTCTCTCTCTCTCTCTCTCTCTGTCATTTTGTCTCTCCTATGAACAAACCACTTCCTCCTTGGGTGTGTTTTAGTCCTGTTTAATGATTCAATTTGAGTGGATGTCCTTAAATATAATGAATTCATTATCACTTCCTCCCCTGACCCATGTTGTGATAATTATGACTTTAAAATGTTCCTTTTATGTGAGAATACAGGGTGCTAACTTTAAAAATGAGTCCTGTATGGCATGATCTGGAAGATTTCAAGGACCTCTCCTAATTTTTGCTCACTCTCATAATTAAGAAACATTATTTTCTGCCCATTCATTCATTCATTCCCAAGTGTTTGGGAAGGTCTTTTTTTAGCTTCAGATAGCTTCAGGTTGCAACAGTCACAGAAGGAGGAAAGAGTCTGATAGTGGTAGAATAATCCTGTTAAACCCTTACTTCCTTATCACATGTTGACATCATTGGACCTTTCCAAGTGAGCTATTTTTTCCTAACCAGACTCCTTAAAGGTCTCCTTTAACCACTCCATTCTCAGAATTCCATTAATCACTGGAGGATGGAGGAGTGAATAGAACTTAATATGAAAAACCTAATAAAAGTCATTTGGGTAAGAATTTCTGAGAATTCTAGATGATATTGCATGCATCAGTTTAAAGGAATTTCTTTCACTTTATGGGGGCCTCAAGGATACTGGGGTATCAGATATGATCAAGGAAATTCTTTATAATATGGATTGGAACACCTGTCATGAAACATAACATGTGGTTTGGCTCCTCACTGAGGATTCCAGAGAACTCCAGATTGGTCTCTAGTGACCAGGACTACTTGGAAAATATTTATTGCCATTGTCACTGGAATTTCTTAGGGGAAAGTCAAGTGAATGAAAACAATAGAAACATCTGAAATGAGATCAAAACTATTTATCCTAGAACATGGAGTAAATATCTCCTCTCTTTGAGAGTTTAGTCCTCTCATTCTCAGGTTCCTATCATCTATGGTACTAGTTACGAGGGACTAATCAAGAATGACCTCTGTTACTTTAGAAAGTTCATGTCTCTTAGCAAGGAGTCAGAGCCCATGTCTAGCTCTATGGGAGGTTCCCTAATCCTGTAAAACAGGGGAGCCCTCTGATAACTCCATTGTATTAATGTTTAGAATGAGAAATAAAGGAAGTCAAGAATGGGGATGAAGAGAAGGCTTATAATGTTGCTTTCCTTTGGAATCTTTTTATTATGACCTATGCCATGGATTTTTCAGCTTGATCTTTAAAGTATATCATATTCCAGACAATCAGAGCTTCTTCTGCTTGTCTACCAATTATCTTGTACTTGTTTAAATAGCATCTGTTCAAATGATATACCTTTCCATGCAAAAATAAGAATCTTTTTATATTTTATTTTTTCCAATTCACCATTTTTTGGATTAAAGTTTTGAGTTCCACATTTTTCTCTTTCCCTCTCCAAGTCATCAAGTGATCTGATATAAGTTATACATTTACAATCATGTTAACTATATGTCTATATTATTCATGTTGTCAAAGAAGAGTTAGAACAAAAGAAAGATAAAACAAAAAACAAATTAAAAAAGTGAAAAATAGTATATTTTGGTCTGCACTCAGACTCTATTAGTCTTTTTCTGGATATGCATGGCATTTTCCATCACAAGTCATTTGGAATTGTCTTTAGTCATTGCATTGTTGAGAAAAGCTAAGTCTAGTTGATCATGGTTGATCATCACACAATGTTGCTTTTACTGTGTATTATGCTCTCCTGGATATGCTTACTTTACTCAGCATCAGTTTATATTAGCATTTGCAGGTTTTTCTGAAATCTGTCTCCTTATGATTTCTTATAGAACTATAGTATTACATCACATTCATATACCACAACTTGTTTAGCCATTCCCCATTTGATGCATATCCCCTCAGTTTCCAATTCTTTGTCACTATGAAAAGAGCTGCAATACATATTTTTGTACATATAGGTCCTTTTTCCTTTTAAATGATCTCTTTTGGATACTGACCTAGGAGTACAATTGCTGGATCAAAGGGCAGATTTATAGCTTTTTGGGCATAGTTCCAAATTGCTTTCCTGAATGGCTAGATCAATTCACAACTCCACCAAAAATGCATTAGTGTCCCAGTTTTTACACAATCTCTCCAACATTTAACATTTTCTTTTTCTATCATATTAGACAATGTGATGGGTGTTAGGTGGTATCTCAGAGCTGTTTTATCTTTCATTTCTCTAAAGTAAGATTCTGAAAGGCAGGAATTTTTTATTTTCTCTTTGTATTTCTAGCACCCAACACAGTACCTTGACCAGAGTAGTTGTTAATAAGAACTCATTAAATTGAGTCAAACTGATATATATATATAGGAATATGCTTTTGGTCCAAAAGTTCCTGAGTTGAAAATATGAGTTTTCTTAAGCATTGATTTTCAGAGACTCTGTTCTTGCTTTTAAAATAAATTTTGCTCTCTGAGGTCATTGGATTATGTATCTAGAATTAGAAGAAAACTCAGGGGCAACTAGGTAACACAGTGGATAGAGCACTGATCTTGGAGCCAGGAGGACCTGAGTTCAAATCCAGTCTCAGACACTTAATAATTATCTAACTTTGTGATCTTGGGCAAGTCACTTAAACCCATTGCCTTACAAAAGCCAGAAAAAAAGAAGAGAACTCAGAAACTACCTAATTCAATTCCCTAATTTTTGGATGAGAGAATGTCCAACCTGACAGAGGTAATAGAGAAGAGGAGGGATTTGAATTCAGACCCTTCTCCTTTAGACCCAGCACTACAATGTCTCATTTTCTCTTCTTTTCTTAATACTCTCTCAATGAGTTCATTAGCTCCTATTGACTCAATTATCACTCTATGAAGATGATTTCTAAATCTTTTTTATCCAACTTTAGTTTTTCTCCTGATCCCCTCTAAGTCTTGCATCACTAATTATCTTCTCGATATTTCTATCTGTATGTCTATAAGCACCTCAGACTCAATATGTCTAAAACTCAACTCATTATGTCTCCCTATTAGTGTAGCTTTCTTCCAAACTTTTCTTATTTCTGCTTATTGCAAGCACTATTATCCTTTCAATTATCTAGTACATCCATTACATATCATCCCACAAAGAAATAGTTTTCAAATCTGGAACTAAACAAAGAATGATTCTGATGGTGGAAATTAAGAAATCCAGTGATATCTTCCAGATTCAAAATTAACAAAAATTCAAAAGGTTCACAAACTTAGAGTCATCCCTATTTCCTTTGCTTCTCCCACTATCCATATCTATTAAATTTTCACATCTTCTGGAATCAGCCTCTAAAACAGAGAGGGGAAAATTTTTTTCTGCCAAGAAAAATTGTATTATACTGTCCTGGTTCTGCCATTTGGATATTTAATTAATTCCTCCCCCTCAAAAGTTCCTAGATTTACTGAATTTTGAGTCCCACCTGCTATTGCCTTGGTGATGCCACATCAGTATGACCAGCTGATTATAGGTTACCTATTCCTGCTCTAAAACATGGTATCTCTTCTATTCTCTATATTTGTGTGACCACCACTCTAGTTCCAGCTCCAAAGATGTTTCAACTGGACTTTTCCACTGTTTCCTATTTGAAATCTCACCTTCCAATCATTTTTTTCTTCAAAGCATTTTCTATGTAATTGCCAAAATAATTTTTTTAAAGCACAAGTCTTACCATGCCACTCCTCACTCCAATGTTGAATAACTCCATAAAACTTCCAAGATAAAATACACCTTAACCTTTTCTGATTAAAATGCATTTTTTTGCACGTACTACATTCCAGCCAAATTACCATATTTTATGTTCTTGAATGTGACCAATTTCCTACTGCTCTGGTTAATTTGCATAGCATATCTTCTATGTAAAATTAACTCTTTCCTTATTTCCAGTTCTTCAAATCTCTAGCCTCCTTAAAAAGCTCAGTTCTAATTCTATTTCCTACAGAAAACCCTCCCTGATTTCATTGTTGCTATGTGTTCCTTGTGTCTCAAATTATCATGCAAATAATATTGTTTCCTTAATATACCTCTTCAAAACAATATAAGCTTCTTGAAAGTAGGCCTGATATTGGCTTTGCCTTTGTATCCCTAGAGCTTAGCTCAGTAACTTGTCCATGATGTCTTAATAAATGTGTGATAGTTCAAATTGTATTATACCAGGATACTATCGTTATTTGAGGGTGGATAGAGGGTAGCAGTAGGATTTTGCCATGAAAGAAGCCTATTTGCTAAAGGAAGTTTTTTAATAAAGGATAAAAATAGGAAAATCTATAGCAATGTAGGAAAGGAAACTAGGAGTGCCATGTGCAGGCAAAAGGTCATCCACTTGACTTTGACTTTAGATATCTTATCTGCAGTCTGCCCATTCTCAAAAGCCATCAAAATGTACATTCTTTTGAGCAAGAGCTGAATCATGTAATGGTAGCCTGGAGACAAAAGTTCAGATTCTGACTTTACTACTTTATTTTATGGAACTATATAAATCATTTCCTCTTATATGTTCTGATTTCCTTCTACCTCTATGCCTTTGCACAGACTGTCTCCAGTATCTGAAATATTGTCTCTCCCCAAATCTGGGAACCCATAGTTCTGTTCAGGGCTCAACTCAAGTGCCACTGTCTTACCCAAGTCCTTGCCTGAGTCTCTTAATTGATAATAATTCTCACCAAATTTACTCTGGTTTTGATTGGGTAAATTTTGCTTTTTTCCCCCATTATATTCATTCCTGTTGTATGTGTCTATCTATGAAAATATCCTCTTTGAAGATAAGGCCTGTTTTCATATTTTTCTTTGTATTCTCAGTACCTAGCATGCTGCCTGGTAACCAGTAGGTGTTTAATAAATGCTTTTAATTAAAACTATAGAATGATGACATGATATAGTTGATTTGTCTTTTGCATAAGACCCCACATATTCAAGCAATTGATATATCTTATTGTTTATGTCCATGACCTCTCTTACATCTAATCCCCCTTTGTATTCACATAGCAAACACCCCTGGGTCTGGTCTTCAGCACTCTTGCCTGAACTATTGCAATAGCCCTCCCTATAAATGACTCAAATTTAACCTGAGTTCAAATTCTTTTTCATATATTTACTAACTGTATAATCCTGGACAAGTCAATTAATCTTTCTTTTCTTCCCTTCATCTATAAATTAAAACAATAGCATCACTACCTCACAGGGTTCTTGTGAAGATCAAATGAGATAACATATGTAAAATACATTGCAAACTTTAAAGCATTACATAAGTACTAGTTATTTTTAATTTACTAAATTTGACTAAATGATTTTTCTATTGCACAGTTGGGATCATGTCACATTTTCTATTCAAGAAATTCTAGTAGTCCTCTATTACCTTTAAGGATCATGTATAAACTTCTTTCTTTGTCATATAAAATCTTATACAACCTGATTTTAACCTACCCTTCTAGATTTATTGTACATTATTCCCCCTTTCCTATTATATGGTCCAGTCATTTGCTTAGTTTATAGTTTGTCTTTACATTTTAAAAATTTAAGTTCCTTTTGATTTCTTTTAAAAATATATTCCCCCCAATTACAAGTAAAACAATTTTAACATTCTTTTTTAAAAAAAAGTCTTAAATTAGTTTTAAGTTCCAAATTCTCTGCTTTTCTCCCACCCCACACCTTTCTCTGAAAAGGCAAGCAATATAATATAGACTATCTTCTGTAGTCAATTTTTGCTTTTGCTTATCTGCAAATGTTATCCCTTTGAGAGAAATCTAAGTTCCAAGAGGGCAAAGATGTTTCCCACCCTTTGTCTTTTCAATAGAACAGTAATTACACTGAATCTGTTGATTATTTCATTGAATTTGAATTTTTTGAAATAAATTTAATTTTTCTTATTTCATAAAAGTGAATTAATTGTGCCATAAGACTAGCTCTTCAAATGCAAGAATACTTTATGGATGAAAGGAAGGAAGGAAGGAAGGAAGGAAGGAAGGAAAGAAAATGAAGGAAAGAAAGTGAAAAGAAAGAAGGAAAGAAAAAAATAAAGCAAAAAGGAAAGAAAGAGTAAAGTAGGAAAGAAAGAAGAAAAAGAAGGAAAGAAAAAAGCAAGGAAGGAAAGAGAAAAAGAAGTGAGGAAGGAAGGAAGGAAGGAGTGAAGGAAGGAAGGAAATGAAAGAAAAAGGAAAGAAGGAAAGAAGGAAAGAAAGAAGGAAGGAAGGAAAGAAGGAAAAGAAGGATGAAAGGAAGAAAGGAAGAAAGAAAGAAAGAAAGGAAGAAAGAAAGAAAAAGAAAGAAATAGAGGAAGGAATGAAGGAAGGAAAGCAGTGAAGGAGGAAGGAAGGGAGGAAGGAAAGGAGTTAGGAGAGAAGATAAGAATCCTAAAGAAGACGTCAATGTGTAATCCACCATGGACCTTTTATGGTACCCTGTTTAGACGGAGAAGATTTCTTAAAATAGATTCTCTTCATTAAACAGAGATTGCCATCACATTTTCTAAAGCACAGGACAAAGAAGGAATAGAATAGGAGGCATAAAATATTCTAACTAAACTCAAAAGGTAAATTTTCCCCAAAGTAGTTGTAAATTAGATATGGGAACACGTGTAAAGGTGCTCTAAACCTTTAACAAACATTTTGGGGAGTACTGATAAATGGATCAGCCTAGAGGAATTCCAGTTCATAAATCCTGTCATTTTATCAATGAAGGAGAAAATGTTTTCAATAAAAAGTGCAGGATGCATGACTCACATCCTAATGGCCCTCTTCTCACCACCTGTGCTGGCTGATCTATCCAGTACCTCACTTTTCTTAGCCTGCTCCCTGCTCCCTGCTCTGAAGGGGAGCTGCATTCCAAAAAACAAAGGAAAAGCTAACACTACCCAAGGGTGTGTGTGTATGTATGTGTGTGTGTTTGTGTGTGCAACTGATTAATAGAGACAGTGCCAAGGTGGAAAGTGCAGACTGAGCAATACAGGTGGGTGGAAGCCTTAATAATGGAACCTGTACCTGCTCTGACTGGTCATAAAAGGTCCTTTGGGGACATTTAATCCAACCTCACACAATTGCTGGAATGAGCTAACCCAGCTTTCCTATACTTAGCTGAGTCAAGGGATCTGAAGAATTTGAATGTCTATACCTGGGTTTTGATGCATTAGTCAGCCTGCTGAAGTTTAATTAAAAAAGAAAAAAAAATCATATACTGCAGACTGATTTAGAAAAATGTTTCCTTTACTGTCATTCTAATGACACCTGGATCACTGCAGCTGAGAAGAATTTAGACTCTCATTATCTACTGGGTGTTAACCTATGATAGTTCTATAACTTGGACAGCAAATCTGAACTGACCCAGTGATGACTTAACCACTTCCAGTCAATCTTACTTTTGTGGTTCTCATCTACTGGTGAAAATAATGGGGGAATTAACTTTCCATGATGTATATATTCCTGAAAAGGTGTATGAAAGGCGAATCATTATTTCATCAAGAAGATATAATAGAAAGATCACTGTGCTGTGGTCAGGCAATCTGTGTTGATTTCTCACTGATGAGCTGTGTGTCCTTGAAGAATTCTCTTAAACTCTCTGAACTTCAATCTATAAAATCGAAGGGACTAAACAAGATTTGACCTCTTCCCCCAGGTGCTAGAAAGTCCCCCTCTGAGGTGACTTTCAACCTCTTTTGCATTTATCTTCTTCATATTGATTTATTTACATGTTGTCATATGTATTAGAATGTAAGCTTCTTGAGGGTAGCTATGTGGCACAGTAGATAGAGCACTGGTCCTGGAGTTAGGAGGACCTGAGTTCAAATGTGACCTCAGACACTTAATGCTTACTTAGCTGTACTACCTTAGGCAAGTCATTTAATATCATTACCTTTCAAAAATCAAAAAAATAAAAAGAAGGGAGAATGTCAGATTCTTGAGGACAGGGACTAGTTTTGTTTTTATGAACATTTAGCTGATTTCAGAGTCAATAAGTCCTTTGATCAAGTCTGTTCTCAAATTATTACAGGATTTCTGACTCTGGGCAAGTCAAATAACCTTTGAGAGTTAAGATAGGGATTTAAGAGTGACTAAAGGTTGTAGAGAAGGTGCTGATCTACATTGAAAGAGGTTATCTTCTCAGTGAAATCTTCCTAAATTAATGAGATCAAGAAATCTAGAAAGAAAAAAGTCACTTGCTCTCCCAAATCAAATGATTCAAAGGAATCATTCATCTCTATTTTGAGTTTGGAAAATATAGTCATTATAAAACATAGAATGATAATGCTTTCCACACTTGAATCTGAGAGCATGATTTAACAGATGATCCTTTCAATTTTGTTTTTTTCCCCCAATAAAATAATTACAACAATAACATATAGTACCCAAATTATCAGAAGTGATATTCCAAAAATTATTTTTTAATCAGTTGTCTGGGGTGTGGGAGTGCATTTTTTCCATTGAAACTTTACAATATACAATGGTGGAGTCAGGAAGAGTTAGACACAACTTAAAAATGGCTGTATCAAAAAAATTCCTAGTCTACGGATTACTTTGAATTATTTGTTTTAGAAGGGCAATTGATTGTTTTTGTCTAGATCTCTTGATCTCATAAATACAGGGAACTGAGGAAATACCCTCTTTCAATGCAGATCAGTACCTTCTCTACAATTTATTGTCAGTCTTAAATTTCTGAGGATAATTGCCTTATAGAAAGATTGCTAGATAGCTATGTAGTGCGGTAATAGAGTGTTGGACCTGGAATCAGGAAGACATCTCCTTGAGTTCACATATATATATATATCTTTTAGGAGAAGAACATTAACTAACATGGTCTCTCACACGAGAGTGTGGATGAGCTGAAGGCAGAGAGCAGAGAGCCAGTGCAGGGGGTGGGAGGATGATGCCCAGGGATTAACCTGAGAACAGCTGTGCAAGCTTTTACTATGTGTGCAGTGGCAGGGAGAGCTCCAGGGCTGACATGTTTCCTGTGTGGGGTGGGAGAGATCCAACAGGGCAGCTAGGCATCGATCTGGTCAGTTTGGCTGGTCTGGAAGACCAGGACCTCAAGCACCCTTGATTTCATGAAGTCTCCCTGTTTCCAGTTGGGTCCCCTCCCCTCAGTTCTTGGAGAAAAAGTGACTCTTCCCAGAACAAACACAGTAACAGTACCCCCTGCCCAACCCCTCAGGTTTACTCTCCCCAGGACTACAGATCTCCTCCAGTGCTGATGGTTGATTAGGGAGATTAGCTATATAGCCCAAGGGCCCAACTCACTTTGTTCAGGGATAATCCAGATCCTTCTGCTTTCCCCTCTCCCAGGCCTAGGGCATGGGCCACTAATCAAGGTCACAGATGCTCCAGAGAAAGTGTCTACCACTGTCCAGCCAAACCTGGAGTTACTAAGCCCAGTGAGCAATGCTTCTAGGGATCTCAGCACCAAAAGTCTGTGAATCAGCCTCCCCGCCCCATCCTAGGAAAATTAAGAAAAGTGAGGAAAGCAGGGCACATTGAATATTACCTTGAAGACAAGGATCCTGACCCAGAGAGAACTAGAATTTCAGAGGAGAATATGAATTGGTGTCCAGCCCAGAAAGACTTCTTAGAAGAGATCAGAAAAGAGTTTAAAATCAATTGGAAAAATTGGGGGAAAATGCAAGAAATATTAACACTTTGCAATTGAAAATTATTACCTTGCAATAAGAAAATGAAAATACAATTGGACAAATGCAAAATAATAATTAATTCTCTCAAACCACAATTGGGCAAATGGAAAACTCCTTCAAAAATAGAATTGATCATTTGGAAAAGGAGTTGCAAAAGGTAAATGAAGAAAATATTTCTCTAAAAAAAGATTGGAATCTGTGGAAACTAATGACTTCATGAGTCAACAAGAATCTGTTAAACAAAATGAAAAAAAATGAAGAAAATAGAAGAAAATATAAAATACCTTATCAGCAAAACAACTGACCTGGAGAAGATCTGGAAAAGACAATTTAAGAATCATTGAGCTTCCTGAAAACATTGAGAAGAAAAAAAGCCTGGACTCCATACTTTAGGATATAGAGAAGGAGAATTACCCTGATGCCATGGAACCAGAGGGCAAAAGAGTTATTGAATGAATACATCTATCCCTCCTGAAAAGGATCCCAAAATGAAAACACCAAGGAATATTGTGGTCAAATTCCAGAACTATCAGATAAAAGAGAAAATCTTGAAAGTAGCCAGAAAGAAACAATTTAAAAACCAAGGATCCACAGTAAGGATTATACAGGAATCTGGCTGCATCAACATTAAAGAATTGAAGGGCCTGGAATATGATAGTCTAAAGAGAAAGGGAGTTTGAAATGAAGCCAAGAATTCACTATCCAGTAAAACTGAGCCTTCTCTTTCAGGTTCCTATTTCTGATATGCAACATGGACAAATTTCAGTGACCTCTAGGCTGCTGGTGTCAACTTAAATAGAAACAAATCCTTGCAGGCAACATAATGACTTAGAAAGCAGAAAATTAGCATTATCTATATTGTATTATGTTTATTAATTTTGCTAAACATTTACGAATGACATTTTATTCTGGTTCTTCTGTACTACTAAATTTTGCAAACTGGACTGTGTCAATTTGACATCTTTGCTCTACTTTGCTCTCTAAGAATATAATTGTGAAGAAGGTACCAGATTGCTTAGAGGGAGCTTTCCTTATCTGAGAGATTTATATCCCAATGAAATTAGAGCTCTGGTCCCTATCCCTTATCCTTGTCTTTATTATCTAGATACATGTGTCATTTTCAATGGAATATCAGTTCCATGAGGCTAGACTGACCCTATTCCCTAATCTTTGTATTTACTTACAAATCTGCATATATGTGTCCTTCCAATTGAATACAAATTCCCTGAGGCCAGACGGTCACTATCTCCTAATCCTTGTATTTACTTTTCTATCTGTATATATGTGTCTTTTCAGTAAAAAGTAAACTGCAGGAGGGCAGGCACTGTTTCATTTTTGTCTTTGTATCTTTGATGCCTAACATAGGAACAGATACATTTTAACTATTTAATAAATATTAGTTAGATGGGATTTGATTGGATAGAGCTTAGAGATACCTTTTCTCCCTAAAGCGAAGTATAATTTGGTTTCAATTTTGTGCTTCCAACCTTGGACACAGTGTTTTAGAAGATAGAAAGGAGAGTAGATAAGGCGATTGGCACCAAGAGTTATCTAATGTGGCTTTACATAGCAATGGAAAAGACTAGAGTTATTATTTTTGGCATAGATGCTTAGCAGGTGCAAAGCAAAGGAAACCATTAAATTTGCCCTAAGACTGACAGAGAAGAGACTGGCAGAGGTTGGCTTGGGCAGCTTGGGAAAGCTAGTGGGACTGCTGTAAGCTGGCAGAGGATGCTGGCAGGTCTCCTTGGAGCTGGCAGAAGGCATCTTCATGTTCTCTGCGACTGGTTAAAGAAGCTACACAAACCCTCTGCTCTCTTGTCTCCTTTCTGACATTGGAGGATTTATGGAAATTTGTTCCCACACACAGTTCCATTTTTTTTTTAAAAAAAAATTCAGTCTTGACATTTCGATCTGTCATCTTGAAGGCTGACCACTGCTTTGGGAGTTCATTTGAAGCTTCTGAAAGTTGGCTAGTCTTTATAGCTGGGATGGGAGAATAAAATTGGCCCCAACTGGATTCTGCTCAGATTGTGGTGAATTCTCTGATTGGAAGAGAATCAGAGACTTTCTTGTGCTCAGGTTTATTTACTCTTGGCTTCAGCTAGGATCTTCTGGCCCTCTCCTTGTTATGCTTTAGAGAGGTCAAAAAGATTTTGAATGCCCAACAGAGCTGCCTAGATAAGCTAGGGGATAGCTCATGTGCAAATGAGATTCCCAACTTCCTGATTGTTTTCCTTGAGATGAACAGGGGGAGAGGGCTGGGCAAACTGTCTGAGATGTCCCTTCCAAGCCCAAGTGCAGCTGGATTTTCCCCCTCCCTCATGTCAAGCAAGCCTATCATTACTCGATCACACTCCTCTCAACCATGTGACACGAATACTATGGGGTAAATAATACAGTGGAACAAGGAGTAGCATTTTTTCTGTCATTCTCTTTGCAAGGAGACTGCAAGTGTGCTAAATTCTGCATATTGATTTGAGTATAAATATCCCCTTTTCTCCAATCCAGATGCACCCTTGTATCTTTCAGTATAGGGTTAGGGAATCTCTGTTATTTATTGAGGGTAATAAAATATGTCCATTGGAATAAATACAGAAAGTTCAAGCTGAAGCTCTATTAAGAGAGAGAGAAAGAGAGAGAGAGAGAGAGAGAGAGAGAGAGAGAGAGAGAGAGAGAGAGGAGAGAGGAGAGAGAGAGAGAGAGAGAGAGAGAGAGAGAGAGAGAGAGAGAGAGAGAGAGAGAGAGAGAATGGGTCATGGTGGAGGTGAAATATGTAACAGACTATTTATGAGTAGTCAAGTTCATGCTTTCTGTTTTCTTTTTCTTTTTGAATTAAAGGTGCCTATAAGTGACTTGAATAATCTGGTCTGAGATAATTTTATTTTAATAAAACTTTTTTTCTTGACTGGAGAAATTTCAGTAGGACAGAATTCTTTTAAAAAGTTGGAAGCCACTGAAGAGAGAGGTGCAGGAGTAGATTTCACCTTCTTAGTCACTGTGTTTTACTGTCTCAAGGTTTAACCAAGGACACCCTGAGTTGCATAATGCAGAGAGGCAAAGAATTAGCATCTTAAGATTTGGTTGGGATCTCAGAGTTCAACTCCAAACTGATTATGAACCTTTTCACAGCAACAGTGAATCTAAGAGTTGGAAGAAGCATCTAAGGAAATTTTGTACAACATGTATCTGACTGATAATCCTTGATACAGTATGATTATGATAATAATAACAATTATAATGATGATGATGATAAAGATAATTCAATTGGTGCTTTATATATGCTTTAAGGTTGGTACTTAAAGTTTTTGAAGCCCTTGAAAAATATTTCTTTTCTGCAAAACAGTATTCTGATGTAATTGTAATTAGTACCTTCTTCCCTCCTTTTAAGATGAGGAAACTGAGGCCAGTTAAGCATTGCCTGATGGGTGGTAGGTGTCTAAGATAGGATTGGAACTTTTCTTTCTCACCCCAGGTTAGGAATTCTACACAACATAGATAAGATGTCACCCTGTTTTTGGTTGACTTTCACTGAATGGGAATCTACTATTTACTGTTCTACTTTTTGATAAATTCATTTGTCAAGCAGCTAAGTGGTATAATGCATAGAGCATAGGCCCTCAGGTTAAAGACCTAGATTCATCCAGATGCTTACTAACAATGTAACTTTATATAAGCAATTTAACTTCTATCTGCCTCAGTTTCCTCATCTGTAAAATGGGGACAATAATGGGACCTGTTTACCAAGTTTATTGTAAGGATCAAGTGAAATAATATTAGTGAAATATTTTTCAAATCTTAAAAGTTTTATAACAATGCTTGGATTACAATTAATATTTTTTCCTAAAACATCATCAAGGCTGACTCTGCCTCCCTGCAACTTCTGCCCTTGATTTTGGGTGGAGAAAAACAGGGTGAATCTTGTTTCCACTTGAAATCTCTTTAAATGCCTCAAGATTATCATTGTATGAATGGTTGAGTTTAGGGTTCTAAATCAGAATCTCTGAAAAGTTGGAATCTCCTTAGTGAAAAATAATTTATCTCTTTTTTGGCTAAACAATTCTTTCCCCTTAAAATAATCCTTATATGTCATGATCTCTCATCTTCCCAACATGATCAAAGGCATGATAACTTAGATATATTTTTCATAATATGTGTGATACTTAGAATTGAATACAATACCCAAGATGTGATCTAACCAGTCAGGGAAGAGAAAAATGAATCATCATCTCCCTTGTTCTGGACACCAGAAAGCAAGAAAGGTGGGAAGTGGGGTGGGGTGGAGAAAGCATGTATTAAATATGTTATGTATGTGCTATATACTGTGCTACACACAACTATAATCATTCCATATGTGTCCCACTCCTGTTTTCTTATTGAAAGCTAGAATAGTATCATCAACATCATCATTATCATCATCATCATCATCATTATTATTATTATTTTGGCAGCTAGATCATACCACTGACTTTCAGTTTGAAATATATTTAAATTCCCAGTTTGTTTTAAAATATATTGTTTTATTTTCCCAATTACATGCAAAAATAAAATTTTAATAGTTTTTAAGTTTTGAATTCCAAATTCTATCTCCCCTCCCTTCTCTCTGGGTTGGTAAACAATCTGATATAGGTTATAAATGTAAAATCATATAAACGTTTCATATCAGTCATTTTGTATAAGAAGACAATTTTTTTTCAAAAAGAAAGTAAAAAATAGCATATTTCTGTCTGAAGTCAGACAATACCAGTTCTTTCTCTGGTGGCAAATAGTATGCTTTGTTATTACTCTTTTAGGACTGTCTTGGACACTAATGCTGAAAGTAGCTAAATCATTCTTGCTATTACTGGGTACTGTGTCCTGGTTCTGCTTCCTTCACTTTGCATCAGTTCATGTAAGATCTTCCAGGTGTTTATGAAATTATTCTTTCTCATTTCTTATAGCAAAATAATATTCCCTTTGATTTCCAATTCTTAGCCACCACAAAATACCTAGCTCATTTTAAAAAGCATTTGGATATCTCTTAAAGGTTTGCAAAGTGCTTTACATATATTATTTCAATTGATCCTCACAATAATTGTCTCATATAGGTGTTGATAATATATCCATTTTATGGATGAGAAAACTCCTCTTTAATTGAGAAGGCTCAGAAAGGATAAAAGATTTGCCAAGAGTCTCACAATGAATAAATATCTGAGGCTGGATTTGATATTCATATGGGGACAAGAGAAATACAGAAACAAGTCTAGAGCATGGTCCAAAGAATCTATTTTTGAACTTTTTGTCTGTATCTTATTCTTATAGTAATAATTATCACTTATTGTTTTACAAATATGTCCCCCCAAGTTTGCACTAGGGTTATGAAAATTGGAATGGGGAAAAAGGACAGATATATTCATGAGATATAAAAAGATAGTTAACCAGACTCTCCAGACCTGATGTACCTAAATAACTCCAGTTCCACAAGTTCTTTTGCCTATAAGTCATCTGAATTTCTTACCAGTACTTCAAAAAAAACATTTTCATAAAGTAATCTTTTGTGCAAAGCCTCTGTCTTACTTTATAATTTATGTGTTTACATCACCATTTACCTATTATTGGAGTACCTTGGTATTTTCTTTGGTTCTTTCCTCTCTCTAAATCCTGTGATAGAACCTTGTGAGCTTGTATTGGTCTAATCAACCTTAATCAGACACACTGGACCATGACTCCAATATAGTGATATCATTTGTTCTTCTTGAAGGATGAAAGACAACAACCCACCAATCAATCAATGAACCTACCAACCAACTAATCCACCAATCCACCAACCCATCAACAATCCTCTCTAGTTTACCAGATGCTTTCCATCCCTTCTCTATAGAATTTCCTGCAACTGCCTAGAGGATTTCCTTACCCACTATGGATTATTGTGAGATGTTTCCAATTTAATATATTTGCCTCCACTACCCATCCAACACTGTCTTCACACCACTGAAAGATTCATATATGGTATGCATAAATATAATGTCACTCCCCTTCCCTAGATTTTTAAATATCTCCTTACTAGCTTCCTACATAATATTCTTACTGTTTGGAACTTTTTTTTTCAAATAACAAGGTATTGTAAGGCAGATAGATTACATCTAGCATCATGAAGACCAGAGTTCAAATGGAGTCATGAAGAATAGGACAACAGCAAATTCCTTTGATTACACATCCAGCTTGTTTATCCATTGTAATCTAGAGATTGATTAAAATATTATCTTATTAGTTTTTGTAATTATACATACACATTTATACATGAATATATATGTATATGCACACAAGCATGTATATATTTCTGTATCAACTTGAGGTTTTTGAAGTATTTTCTGATAATAATCTAGTTAAGAAGAGGTTGTATTTAACCCTCCTTTTGCAAATGAAATAATAGAAGTTCAGGGAATTGCGTGATTAGTACTGTGTCACACAACCAGTAAATATTGAACCCATATTGAGATTGTGATCCTCAACTGAGATCAGTGGTCTTTGTGCTATATCTACTAACTAGAGGGGGAGGTATACTTAGTACCAGTGGATATTTGAAATGCAATTATGAAGAAAATTGAGTGTTGCAGAGCCAAGATAGTGGCAGGAGAAGAGCCTCTCCTAGGTGTTCTCTCCAAAATATTTCAAAAATCTTAAAATTATGAATCTAACTAAATTTTTGAGAGACAGAACCCATAGAAAGATCCAGTGAGGCAATTATGCAGCTGAAGGTAACCTGGAAAATAGTGGGAAAACTCCACTCTACAGGTTTAGAGTGGTGACCCCACCAGAGTGAAGAAACTTCAACCTCCCAGAAACAGCCCCAGGGCACCTGGGAGCCATGGCTCCTGGCAGTAGAAGCAGTTTCCTGACCTGAACCCAGGGAGCACTGCGCACAACTTGGATGATCAGTGGGAAGACCTCCAACAGAGTGAGTGCAAAGCCCAAGCCCTCAGGGTACTCAGCGCAGCAGGGGTGACCACAGAAGCCTATATCCAGGAAATGGAACCAGGCATGGAGCCAACAAGCAGGAGCCTCCAGGCATCTGAGCCCTGAGTGCTCAGCCCACTGAAGGTAACAGAGCGGAGAGAGACTTCCGAGGTCTGTCCTCTAAACCTGGAACAGGACTCTGGGACTCTGACCATATTCAGATCCTGATTGCAGACTAGGCCCCCCCATGGAACAGGCCCCAACCCCTCAGCCCCATGGCAGAGGGGTGCTCTTGTGGTCATTCACAGACCAGGAGAGCAGTCAGAGATTCACACGCTGACATCCTTGTGGGGAGGTGTCCCAATAATACTCAAAAGCTCAGGAATCACCCCAAAACCAGGCACAGGTGGGAGAAATGAGTATACAGAGAAAAAAGAAGAACGCAATTGAGAAATACTTTGTCTATGATACCAAGAAGGATCAAAATACTCAATATGAAGATGAGGAAGTACAAGTTCCTGCATCTAAAGACTCTAAGAAAAAACAGAAGTTGGGCTCAGGCTATGACAGAGCACAAAAATGATTTTGAAAATCAAATAAGGGAGATAGAAGTAAAATTGGGAAAAGAAATGAGAGATGTAGGAAAAACATTAAAAAGAAGTCAGTAGCTTAGTCAAGGAGATCCAAAAAATGCTGAAGAAAATAATATATTAAAAACCAGCATAGGTCAAATGGATAAAACAATTCAAAAAGTTATTGAGGAGAAGAATTTCCAAAAAGCAGAATTGGCCAGATGGAGAAGGAGATAAGAAAGCTCTCTGAGGAAAACAAATGCTTCAGATGTAGAATGGAGCTAATGGAAGATGATGACTTTATGAAAAGTCAAGACACAATACTTTAACACCAAAAGAATGAAAAAATTGAGGAAATGTGAAACATCTCATTGAAAAAACAACTGATTTGGAAAACAGACACAGGAAAGATAATTTAAAAATTATTGGGATACCTGAAAGTCACGATGAGGAAAGGAGCCTTGACCTCATTTTTAAAGAATTCCTACAGAAAAATTGCCCTGATATCCTAGAAGCAGAGGGCAAAATAGAAAATGAGAGAATCCACCAATCTCCCCCAGAAAGAGATCCCCCAAAAACCCACCAGGAATATTATAACCAAGTTCCAGAACTTCCAAGTCAGAAAGAAAATATTACAAGCAGCCAGAAGGACACAATTCAAATATTGAGGAGCTGCAGTCAGGGTCACACAGGACTTAGCAGCAACTACATTAAGGGCTTGTAGGGCTTGGAATATAATATTCCAGAAGGCAAAAGAGCATGGAATACAACTGAGAATCAACTACCTAACAAAACTGAACATCCTCTTCCAGGGGAAAAGATGGACTTTCAATGAACCAGGGAAATTTCAAATATTCCTGTTGGAATGACCAGAGCTGAATGGAAAGTTTGACCTTCAAATACAGGACTCAGGCAAAGCATAGGGAGGATGGATGAGAAGGGTAAAATATGATGGACTTAATGATTATGAACTGCATGTATTCCTGCCTAGAAAAATGATACTGGTAATACTCATATAAAACTTCTCATTTAATAGAGCAGGTAGAAGAAGCTTTTATAGATGAAGCACAAGACAGAACTGAATTTGAAGATTTAATATATTGTGAAAATGGAGTCAATGACTAAAAGGGAAATGTACTGGGAATAAGAGAAAGGAGAGGAGGAAAAGCTAAGATATTTTGCATAAAAGATAACTTTTTTTTGCAATGAGCTTTTGCAATGGTATGGAAGGGGGAAGGCGAGGGGGAATGAGGGAACTGTCACTCTCATCATAAATGGCTCAGAGAAGAAACAGCATACACACTCAATAGAGCATAGACATCTAGAGTAAAAAGGAGAAAAAGGGGAAAGGGGGAAGGGGGGTGTGGGTGATAGAGGAGAGCGTAGATCATAGGAAAGAATAATTAGATATGATACATTTTCTTTTTTACTTCTTGCAAGGGACTGGAATTGGGTGGCCTGACTGGGAACACAGGGCTGGGTGGTTGCAGGGTCTCAGGGCATGTGGGCTGGGGATCTCTTGGCCCCAGGGCTGGTGATCAGTCTGCTGTGCCACTCAGCTACCCCACAGCACATTTTAGAAGAGGGACAGTGTGAAAGGAGAGAGAAAATATATAGAGTGGGGAGGAATGGATAAAGGGATTACAATCAGCAACAGCAACTGGGGAAAAATATGGAAGTAACTTCTGATGGACTTATGATAAAGAATGTGATCTGGGGCAGCTAGGTGGCAGAGTGGATAGAGCACCAGCCCTGGAGTCAGGAGTACCTGAGTTCAAATCTGGCCTCAGACACTTAATAATTATCTAGCTGTGTGGCCTTGGGCAAGCCACTTAACCCTATTGACTTAAATAAATAAAAATAAATAAAAAATAGTCTCTGCCCTCAAGGAGGTCATAAGTCCCTCCCTCCTTCCATCCCCCACAAAAGGCAATTTGCCAGTCTTTACATTGTTGAGAAAGATATCATATGCTTAAAAAAGAAAAATAAAGTATGAGATAGCAAAATTACAGAATAAGATAACATTTTTTTCCATATCAAAGATAATAGCCTTTGGTCTTTGTTCAAACTCCATAATCCTTTCTCTGGATACAGATGGTATTCTCCATTGCAGATATCCCCAAATTGTCCTTGATTGTTGCACAGATGGAATGAGCAAGTCCATCAAGTTGATCATCACCCCCATGTTGCTGTAAAGGTGTACAATGTTTTTCTATTTCTCCTCATCTCACTCAGCATCAGTTCATGCAAATCCCTCCAGGCTTCCCTGAATTTCCATCCCTTCTGGTTTCTAATAGAACAATAGTGTTCCATGACATACATATACCACAGTTTGTTAAGCCATTCCCCAATTGAAGGACATTAATGTGGTTTTTAATTCTTTGCCACCACAAATAGGACTGCTATGAATATTTTTGTACAAATTTTTTACCTTTTTTTTTTTTTAACCCTTTTTCATCATCTCTTCAGGGTATAAATGCAGTAGTGGTATTGCTGGAACAAAGTGTATGCACATTTTTGAAATTGTTCTCCAAAAGGGTTGGATGAGTTCACAGCTCTATCAACAATGTATTAGTGTCCCAGATTTCCCACATCACTTCCAACAATGATCATTGTCCTTTCTGGTCATATGGGTCAGTCTGAGAGGTGTGAAGTGGTACCTCAATTGCTTTAATTTGCATTTCTCTAATAAGTAATGATTTAGAGCAATTTTTCATATTATTATGGATCACTTTGATTTCCTTGTCTGCAAATTGCCTTTGCATATCTTTTGACCATTTGTCAATTGGGAAATGGCTTGTTTTTTTTTTTTTTAATTTGACTTAGTTCTCTGTATATTTTATAAATGACTCCTTTGTCAGAAATAGTATTTGTAAAGTTTGTTTCCCAGTTTGCTACATTTCTTTTGATCTTAGTTACAGTGGTTTTTGTCTGTGCAAAGGCTTTTTAATTTAGTGAAATCAAAATCATCTAGTTTGTTTTTAGGGATGTTCTCCATCTCTTCCTTGGTCATAAACTGCTTCCCTTTCCATAGATCAGAAAGATAAACTACTCCTTGATCTTCTAGTTTGCTTACAATATTGCTTTTTATGTTTAAATCCTGTATCCATTTGGATCTTATCTTGGCATAAGATGTGAGGTGTGGGTCTAATATAAGTTTCTTCCATACTAACTTCCAATTTTCCCAGAAATTTTTATCAAAGAGAGAATTTTTATCCCAATAGCTAGACTTTGGGTTTATTGAACAGCAGATTATTATAATCATAGTCTATTTCACTGGTCCACCACTCTGTTTTTTAGCCAATACCAGACAGTTTTTATGACTGATGCTTTATAATATAATTTTAGATCTGGTAGGGCTAAGACATCTTCTTTTTGCAGTTTTTTTCATTGAATCCCTGGAAATTCTTGACTTTTTATTTCTTCATATGAATTTACTTACAGCATTTTCTAACTAATTAAAGTAAATTTTTAGAATTTTGATTGGCAGGTAGTTTAGTTTTGGTAGAATTGTGATTTTTATTATATTAGCTCTACCTATCCATGAGCAGCTGATGTTTGCCCAGTTATTTAAATCTGATTTTATTTGTGTGAAAAGTGTTTTGTAATTATTTTCAAAAAATTTCTGAGTCTGCTTTGGCAAATAGAGTCGCAGGTATTTTATATTGTCTGTGATTACTTTGAATGGGATTTCTCTTTCCAGCTCTTCCTGCTGTATCTTGCTAGTCATATATAGAAAAGTTGAGGATTTATGAGGGTTTATTTTATATCCTGCAACTTTGTTGAAGTTGCTAATTGTTTCCAGTAGTTTTTAGATGATATTTTGGGATTCTCCAGGTGGAAAAATATTGTAAAAAATTCAAATTTAAAAAAAAGAAAATTGAGAGAACTTATGCTCAGAGCAAAGATCTAGGGTTAATAGGTAGAAGTTAAGTACAAATGAAGAATCACTTATTAAGCTCTTATTGCATTCCAGCACAGATGAAAATATGTAGTCTCTGCCTTCAAGAAGCTTGCATTCAAATGTGTGAAGACATCAGGTAAAAGAGAAATGCTTAGGGGATGGGGAAATATATTTTTGCAGGGATATGGTGACAAAATCTGGAGAATGAAGAATGATTGTTCTTGACTTTTATTCCAAATGGAAACTGTAGAAAGAACTGAGCAGTGAGAGAAGGGGAACAGAGGAGCAAAAAGAGAAGATAATTGAATCATGGTGGTAGAAAATGTCGAAAGTGGGATTTGGATCAATATCTGCAAGCAAGACATGCAATATTTAACATAGAGAGGCAAGATTTGGTCAATATATGGAAAAATATTTTATCAGTTAGAGCATTTTGTAAGTTAGTGAATTCCTCATCACTGAAAATGTTCAAGAAGAAGATAGATGATTATCTTTCTGGGATGTTTTTTCAACAAACATTTATTGTGCCTACTACTTGTCAGATGCTGAGCTAGATTTTGGGGATTCAAAGACAGTAGTGACATGTATATACATGATAAGTAAATTTGATATGTAAACAAAATAAATTCTAGATAACTTTTTTGGGGAGAAAGGATCATTAATACCAAGCATAATAACGAAATTTCTTTTAGGATATGTCACTTGATCTTAGCCTTGAAGGGAATTAGGTGTATGAAGTGGTAAGAAGAGAGATCATTTCAATAAGCATAAGGGACAGCCTATTCAAAGGTGGAGGTCAAAGATGAAATATCAGATATGCTAAGTAGGACAGGCTAACAAGACCATAGAGTGGGTTAAAAGAACAAAATGTAAATAATGTCCTAGAGCAGAATATTGTGTTTGGAAGCTTGAATAGTTTGACTTCTTAAGGTCACTTTCAGTTCTAAAATTCTATGACCAATTTTCTAGAATAATAGATAAATGAATTACTGAGAGATGTCTGTGAATCATTAAAGAATCAGTGAATGCTGAAGACTGAAAATAAACAATAACCTGAAGACAAATAAAAACAATCATACAGTATGGCAAGGACAACAGCTGGAGGTTTTGAAATAAAGAGTAAGAGGAACTGTTGAATATGGTATCCTGGTAGAATCAGCAAGAAAAAGTGGAATAGAATAATAAAATTGCATCTAGATTTGATACCCTCTCAATATAATTTTATAGAGGTATAATATTGTGAAAAAAGTACCTACGACTTTTTTTTTTGCTTCATTGTTCTGCTACTAGCATGTTTGGGGATCTTGAATATAATTGTTGGAGTGCTTGACTTTTAAGAAGACCTGGGCCCAAAGTATGACTCCAGTACTCAGGATCTATGTGATTATGGGCAAGTCATTATATCTTCTAGCTCCAATTTTTTAATCTGTAAAAATGAGTTAATAGTCATAGTTCTTCCTTGACTGGATGCAAGTTTCATATGAGAAAGAATTATAAAATGTACATTGAAAATTAATAATCACTGTCTAAATGTTAATTATTCTTTGTCAATTATTATTTTCTCCTATCTATAACACAAAGGGGTTTGACCTCTCAGAGCCATTATACTCTGAAATTCTATGCTTAACAAAATTTCTCTCAGCAATTAGCAGGGTGATGATGGGAGCCAACTCTAACTCAATTGTTCAATTGTCAGTGTGAGCAAATATTTAAACCTTGGACTTCTTCAGATGCTGCAAACCAGGGCTTGATTTACTACAGTTTTGCTGATTGATTAGACCAAAGAATATCAAGCAGATAAAAATTAAAAGTATGTTGTGTATACAGCTAGTTGCTAAACATTCACTGGTACAACCTTGAATATTATTAACATGGATATAGTGAAAACCAAATTCAAATCAAATCATCAAGTATTTACCAAAGAATCTAGGCATCTTTGGTCTCTGTAATAGAACAGAAAATGTACTGAATTAGAAGTCAGAAAAAGTCAAATGACTTCTCTAGTTCTCAATTCTCTCTCTCTCTCTCTCTCTCTCTCTCTCTCTCTCTCTCTCTCTCTCTCTCTCTCTCTCTCTCCCTTCCCCCTTTTCACTCTCTTCTATTTAATATAGTTTTCAATTTTAATTCTGTACCCTTTGGGTTTTTATTAGTACATATAAATCTTTTTCAATTCAATTTTTAAAATGTTTAACCACTATCCTAATGTCCTCCACACCTGTGAACCCTTCCCACAAATTCCCCCCCTTGCTGTGCTCTAAAAAATTCAAATTTAATGTAGTTCCAACATTGTCTTGCTCACCTATGTCCTTTTATGAACTTCCTTGACTTTCTTCTATCTGTTTTTTTTTTTGCAAGGCAAACAGGGTTAAGTGGCTTGCCCAAGGCCACACAGATAGGTAATTATTAAGTGTCTGAGACCAGATTTGAACTCAGGTACTCCTGATTCCAGGGCCAGTGCTTTATCCACTATGCCACCTAGCCCCCCCATCTGTTGTTTAAAAGTAATTCATATAGAATTCCTTTTCTTTCCTTTCTCCCATTTTTAATACCATTATGAGCTTCAACTCTTGCCAACAAATATCTCCACCCCTTAGTTTTTTTTTAAATACCTTCATAATAATACAGAGACAGCACACAAAACATATTTACACATTGACTATCTCTGAAGATGCTTGTCTCACTTTGCACCTCTAGCTAAAAAGTGGGAATTTTTCATCATGAGTTTTTTGGGGGACATAGAGCCAAGATGGTGGAGAAAATATAGGAAGTTACCTGAGCATTCCCCACTTTCCTTCAAAGCAACATTAAGTCTCAAAACAAACCCTAGAGCAATAGAACACATAAAAGATTGGATGATACAATTTTCCAAGGCAATGTAGAAGGACTGCAAGAAAGGTCTGTTGATCACGGGAAGTCCTTATCCTTGCACAAATCAGACATGGAAGCTCTTCCATCTCAGTGGCAGAAGTCAAGCAACTGTCTCAGCAGAGTAGATGACCTGACAGCTCCAGATGTATGAGTGAAACCAATACAACTAGATCAGGAAAGCCCATTGCAACCCATTGAACCAAGCCAAGTAACCCCAGCAGGTTAGTGATTAGAACTCTGGCCCTCAGTGCAAAAAACTTAGGACAGTGTCCCCTGTGCCCTGGAACAGAGCTCAACTTAAAAAATCGTGAAATAGGACAGAAAAGTCAAGAATATAAAAGGAAATAATGAAAAAAACTTAAAGGAATGAGGTTTAGCAATACCAAATTTTAAATGGTTTTATTATATAGGCCGTAATTATCAAAGCTATCTGGTAATGGCTAAAAAGTAGAAAGGTAGACAAGGTAAAAACAATAATGTTAGAGTAAATATAAAACTTGAAGCAGTTAATAAACATAATAACCTTGTATTTGACAAATGTAAAGATTTTTAGATTCTGGGATAAGAATTCAGTTTTTGGTAAAAATTGTTAGAAAAATTGGAATGTAATATGGCAGAAATGGGCATGGACTAATATTTTACACCATTTACCAAAATAAGATCAAAATTGATGCACAATCTGGATATAAAGAGAGATTTTACAAGAAAATGAGAAAACATGAATCACATTACTCATCAGACTTAGGCAAACAATTTATGAATAAACAAAAGTTAGAGAAAAAAGGTATAAAAGGATGATTTCAATTATATTAAATTAAACATAAATCAAAATTAACTAAGATGAGAAGGAAAGCAGAAAATTGGGGGGACAATTTATAGATAGTTTATCAGATAAAGGTCTCATATCTAAATTAAATAAAGAACTTTCTCAAATCTTTTAAAACATAAGTCTTTCCCCAATTTATAAAACATCAAAGGATATTAAACAGATAGTCTTGCAATGATGAAATCAAAACAATTTGTAGTCTTACGAAAAATACTATAAGTCATTATTAGAGACATACAAATTAAATGTTGAGATATCATTTCATACCTAACAAATTGGATAAAATTATAAAAGGGAAAAATGAAAAATATTGAAGGAATGTGAAAAAATAATTTCTTGTGGAATGGGTGTAATCCAACCACTTTGGAGAACAATTTGTAATTATATCCAATGAGTTATTAAACTGCTCATAACCTTTAACCCAATAATGCCACTGTTTCCAAAGATCATTAGAAAAAAAGTGAAAATAACTATATGTTATAAAATGGTTATAGCAGTTCCCTTTGATACCTGATGACAAAGAACTGGAAATTGCAGCTTTTGGGGGAATGACTGAACAAGTAATGGTATATGTTTGTGATGGAATACTACTGTGCTATAAAAATATTGAGCTCAATGATTTTAGAAAAACATGGAATGACTTCCATGAAATAATGAAAAGTGACATGAGCAGAACCAAGAGAATATTGTTTATATTTAAAAGCAATATTATTTTAAGAATGACATTGGGGAAATAAGTTGTTTTGACTCATATACATTTCCACATTCACTATAAAGAACATATTAAAAAGGAAGCTATCTATATCTAGAGAAAAAACTGATAAACAAGAGTATATTTAGAAATACACACAGACACACAAAGACACACATACACACACACACACACACACATATATATATATATATACACTAATGTAGATATATATATTCACACATACATACAGAAGCACACACATATATGTTTCTGTCTAATGGTAGTCATAATAGAGAACAAAAAACTATACATAATAGTTTTGTTGTACATTTGAAAGTAATAGCAAATTGTACATGAATAGAGTTGAAGTTTTATATGAAATTATCATTTTAATGTACGGTATATAAATGCTTATTTTATTCTATAGATTAAAAATAAAATTTAAAAAAGAGATTGAGATAAAAACAAACAAGAAATGCCTTCACAATAGAATCCCACTATGGTAATAGGAAAGATCAAAACACAAACTCAGAATATGAAAACAATCTCTAAAAGCCTACATTCAAATTCTCAAAGAGAAATATGAATTGGTTTCAAGCCTATAAAGTCTTCCTGGAAGAAATAAAAAAGAATTTTAAAAATCAAATAAGAGAGGTAGAAGAAAACTGGGAAAATAAATCAGAGTTGTACAAAAGAATCATGAAAAAACAATCAATAGCTTGATAAAGGAAGTACAAAAATTTACTGAAGAAACTAACTTCTTAAAAAGTAAAATTGTCCAAATGAAAAAGGAGGTACAGGGGTGGCTAGGTGGTGCAGTGGATAAAGCACTGGCCCTGGAGTCAGGAGCACCTGGGTTCAAATCTGGTTTCAGACACTTAATAATTACCTAGCTGTGTGGCCTTGGGTAAGCCACTTAACCCCATTTGCCTTGCAAAAACCTAAAAAAAGGAGGTTCAAAATCTCTCTGAAGAGAATAATTCCTTACAAATTGGAATTTGATAGATGAAAACTAATACGTTTTTGAGACATCTAGAATAAATTAAACAATATCAAAATAATGAAAATAATAGAAGAAAATGTAAACTACCTCATTGAAAAACCAACTTACCTGGAAAATAGATCAAAGAGAGATAATTTAAGAATTATTAGTCAACCTGAGTCATGGTCAAGAAAAGGAAAAAAAAGACTTGCACATCATCATTTAACAAATCATCAAGGAGATCTGCCCTGATATCCAAAAACCAAAGAATAAAGTAGGAATTGAAAGAATAAAGTGATCACCTCCTAAAAAACATCCCAAAAGGAAAAATCCTAGGAACATTGTAGCCAAATTCCAGAAGTGTCAGAACAAAGAAAGGAAAACTGCAAGCAGCCAGGAAAAAAAATTCAAATATTCAAGAATCATAGTCAGGATTATGCAAGATTTAGTAGCTTCTACCTTAAAGAAAGGAAAAGTTTGGAATAAGATAAGGGAGATTGTATTACAAGTAAGAATCAAGTACCCAACAAAACCGAATACAGTCTTTCTGGGTAAAAATGGATATTCAATGAAACAAAGGACTTTCAAATATACCTGATGAAAAGACCAGAGCTGAACTGAAAATTTGAATTTCAAAGACCAGACCTAAAGGAAACCTAAAAAGAAAATAAGAAAGAAAAGAAAAAAAAGAAACATATCTGAAGCAGAGATGTACACAGAGAGTAAAGGTAAAACACTGGAACAGAAAATACTATACTTCAGTTGAAGTAGAAAAAAATAACAAGTAATCCTGATCTCAGACAAAGAAAAAGCAAAAAAAAAATAGATCCAATTAAGAGACGAGGAAAGAAATTATATCTTGCTAAAAGGTACTATATATAATAAAGTAATATAAATGCTAAATATATATATATTTATATATATATATATATATATATATATATATGTATATATATATATATATATATATACATACATATATATGCACCAGATGGTATAACAAATTTCTAAAGGAAAAGTTAAATGACTTACAGGAGAAAAGAGACAGTAAAACTGTACTAGTGATCGATCTCAGCTTTCTTCCCACAGAATTAGATAAATCCAACTACAAAATAAATAAGAAAGAAACTAAGGAGATGAATAGAATCTTTAAAAATTTAAGATATGGATCTATAAAAAAATTGAATGGGGACAGAAAGGAACACAACTGTATCTTTATGTCATGAAATCTCCATAAAATTAACCTTGTATAGGGTATTAAAAACCTCACAATCAATGCAGAAAGGCCAAAATATTAAATTTATTCTTTTTTAGCTCATCAATAAAAATTGCATTTAATAAGGGTCTAGGGAAAGAGAGATTAAAATTTAATTTGTAAATATGGAATAAAAATCCAAAAAATGGATCAATAAACAAATCATAGAAACAATCAATAATATTATCAAAGGGAAAGATGATATTGAGAAAACATCAAAATAGATGAATGCAAACAAAATAGTACTAGGAGAAAATGTATGTCTGTAAAAACACTTTCATCAATAAAATAGAGAAAGACCAAATCAATCAATTGGGCTTGCAACTTAAAAAAAAAAAAAACTAGAAAAAGAACAACTTTAAAGCCCCAAGTTAAAGGCCAAATTGGAAGTCCTGAAAATTAAAGAATAGATTAATAAAATTGAAAGTAAGAAAGCAATTGAACTAATAAACTGAGAGTTGGTTTATGAAAGCCCAATAGATAAACCATTGTTTAATTTTTGAAGAAAATTAAATTGCCAGTATCAAAAATGAAGAGGGAAAATTAAAGCAATAATTAGGAACTATTTTACTCAGTTGAATGCCAATAAATCTGAAAATAAAAGTGAAATGGATGAATACTTTCAAAAATATAAATTGCCCAGATTTAACAGACGAGTATAGAATATTTAAATAACTATTTCATAAAAATAATAATTTGAAGAGCCATCAAGGAATTCCCTCAAAAAAGCTACCAAAGATCAGATGGATTTACAAGTGAATTCTTTCACACAGTAATAGAATAATTAATTCCCATACTGTATAAACTACTTGGGAAAATAGATTTGCAAGTAATCCTTCCAAATTCCTTTTTTGCCACAAATAGAATGCTGATAACTAAACCAAGAAGAATCAAAACAATATCCCCTATAAAAATTGCTGTAAAAAATTTAAATAAAGTATTATCAAGAAGCTTACAGCAATACATCACCAGGATCTCATACTATGACCAGGTCACATTTATATCCTAAGTGCAGGGCTAGTTTGGTATTAGGAAAACTAACAGCATAATTAACCACATCAATAACAAAAACAAATGAAATCATCATACTCCATAGATCAAGAAACAGTTTTTGACAAATTATACCTATTCCTATTAAAAGCACTAGAAACTGGGGTGGCTAGGTGGTGTAATGGATAAAGCACGGACCTTGGAGGCAGGAGTATCTGGGTTCAAATCCGGTCTCAGACACTTAATAATTACCCAGCTGTGTGACCTTGGGCAAGCCACTTAACCCCATTTGCCTTGCCAAAAAAACTCCTAAAAATGCTTAAAATGATAAGTAATATCTATCTAAAATCATCAGCAAACAGAGTGGTGGGTTAGTGGAACAGATTTTGTACCCTAGACTCAGTGGTATATGGTCATGTCTTTTTAGTGCTTGGAAAACCCCAAAACACCAGTTTCTGGCAAAAGAACTCACTATTTCACAAAAACTCCTGGGGAAAATGGGAAAACAATATGATGGATATTACATATGACTCAACAACTCTATATCAAAATAAGCACATCATTTAAATATAAAGTATGATGTCATAAGCAATTAGAGCAAGGAATAGTTGATTTATTAGATCTGTGGAAAAGGGAGAAGTTTATGATCAAATAAGAGATAGAGAACACTATAAAATGCAAAATAAATAATATTGATTATATTAAATTTGAAACTTCTTACACAAAGAAAAATATAACAATTAGAAGAAAAGCAGAAAGCTGAGGAAAATTTTAAGCAAGTACTTTTTTTCTTACTTTGAAGTTGTTGGTTGTCTTTTTTAAATTTATTTTTATTAAAAATATTATTTGAGTTTTACAATTCCCCCATCTTACTTCCCTCCCCCCACACTGAAAGCAATCTGTCAGTCTTTAGTTTGTTTCCATGTTGTACATTGATCCAAATTGAGTGTGATGAGAGAGAAATCATATCTTTAAGGAAGAGACAAAAAGTCTAAGAAATAGCAAGATCTGGAAATAAGATAGCTGTTTTTTCCTAAATTAGAGGGAGTAGTACTTAAACTTTGTTCAAACTCCATGGCTCTTTATCTGGATAGAGATGGCACTCTCCTTTGCAGAGAGCCCAAAATTATTCCTGATTGGTGCACTGATGGAATGAGCAAGTCCTTCAAGGTTGATCATCACCCCCATGTTGCTGTTAGGGTATACAGTGTTTTTCTGGTTCTGTTCATCTCACTCAGCATCAGCTCATGCAAATCTCTCCAGGCTTCCCTGAATTCCTATCCCTTCTGGTTGCTAATAGAACAATAGTGTTCCATGACATACATATACCACAGTTTGCCAAGCCATTCCCCAAATGAAGGACATTTACTTGCTTTCCAATTCTTTGCCACCACAAACAGGGCTGCTATAAATATTTTTGATCAAGTGATGATTTTACCCTTTTTCATGACCTCTTCAGGGTATAGACCCAGTAGTGGTATTGCTGTGTCAAAGGGTATGCTCATTTTTGTTGTGGGCATAGTTCCAAATTTCTCTCCAGTAAGGCTGGATGAGTTCACAGCTCCACCAACAGTGTAATAGTGTCCCACAACCCTTCCTGACAACAATGATCATTATCCTTTCTAGTCATATTGACCAGTCTGAGAGGTGTGAGGTGGTACCTCAGAGAAACTTTAATTTGCATTTCTCTAATAATTAATGATTTAGAGCATTTTTTTCATATGGCTATGGATTGCTTTGATCTCCTCATCTGTAAATTGCCTTTGCATATCCTTTGACCAATTGGCCATTGGGGAATGACTTTTTTGTTTTAAAAATATGGTTCAGTTCTCTGTATATTTTAGAAATGAGTCAGAATCATTAGTTGTAAAGATTGTTTCCCAATTTACTACATTTCTCTTGATTTTGGTTACAGTGGTTTTATCTGTGCAAAAGCTTTTTAATTTAATGTAATCAAAATCATTTAGTCAGTTTTTGGTGATGTTCTCCAACTCTTCCTTAGTCATAAACTGCTCCCCTTTCCATAGATCTCACAGCTAAACTAGTCTTTGATCTTCTAATTTGCTTATAGTATTGTTTTTTATGTCCAAATTCTGTAACCATTTGGGTCTTATCTTAGCAAAGGGTGTTAGGTGTTGGTCTAATCTAAGTTTCTTCTCTACTAACTTTCAATTTTCCCAGCAGTTTTTATCAGAGAGAGAGTTTTTATCCCAATAGCTGGACTCTTTGGGTTTATCAAACAGCAGATTATTATAATCGTCTCCTGCTTTTGCACCTAGTCTATTCTACTGATCCACCACTCTATTTCTTAGCCAATACCAAACAGTTTTTATGACTGATGCTTTATAATATAATTTTAGATCTGGTAGGGCTAAGCCGCCTTCTTTTGTACTTTTTTTGCATTAAATATTGACATTTTATTTCTCCATATAAATTTACTTACAACTTTTTCTAACACATTAAAGTAATTTACTGGAATTTTGATTGGGAGGGCACTAAACAAGTAGTTTAATCATGGCAGAATTGTCATTTTTATTATATTTGCTTGGCCTATCCATGAGCAGTTGATATTTGACCAGTTATTTAAATCTGAGTTCATTTGTGTGAGAAGTGTTTTGTAATTGTTTTCAAAAAGTTTCTGAATCTGCCTTGACAGGTAGACTCCCAGGTATTGCATATTTTCTGAAGTTACTTTGAATGGGATTTCTCTTTCTAGCTCTTTCTGTTGCATTTGCTAGTCATATATAGAAATGTTGAGGATTTATGAGGGTTTATTTTATAACCTGCAACTTTGCTAAAATTGCTAATTGTTTCCAGTAGGTTTTTTTGGATGATTTCTTGGGATTCTCTAGGTAAACCATCATGTGCTCTGCAAATAGTAAGAGTTTTGTCTCTTCCTTCCCAGTTCTCATTCCTTCAATTTCTTTTTGTTCTCTAATTGCTGAAGCTAACATTTCTAATACGTTATTGAATAGTAGTGGTGATAATGGGTACCATTGTTTCACCCCTGATCTTATTGGGAATGCCCCTAGCCTCTCCCCATTCAATATAATGCTTGTTGATGGTTACAAATAGATACTGCTAATTAATCTAAGAAACAGTCCATCTATTCCTACACTCTGTAGTGTTTTTAGTAGGAATGGATGCTGTATTTTGTAAAAAAACGTTTTCAGCATCTATTGATATGATCATATAATTTTTGATAGGTTTGATGTTGATATAATTGAGTATACTAACAGTTTTCCTTTGAACCAACCCTGCATTCTTGGGATAAATCCTACTTGATCATAATGTTTTATCCTAGTGATAACTTGTTGTAATCGTTTGCTAAGATTTTTTTTTAAGATTTTTGCATCTATATTCATCAGGGAAATAGGCCTATAATTTTCTTTTTCTGTTTTAACTCTTCTTGGTTTAGGTAACAGCACCATATTGGATTTATTGAAAGAGTTAGGCAGAGTTCCATCTTTTCCTATTTTTCCAAAGAGTTTATATAGAATGGGAACTAATTGTTCCTTAAATGTTTTGTAGAATTCACTTGTGAATAGATCAGGCCCTGGAGATTTTTTCTTAGGGAGTTCAATGATGGCATGTTGAATTTCTTTTTCTGAGATAGGGTTGTTTAAGCATTTAATCTCTTCTTCATTTAACCTGGGCAATTTATATTTTTGTAAATATTCATCCATTTCACTTAGATTACCAAATTTATTGGTGTAGAGTTGGGCAAAATAATTTTGGATTGTTACTTTAATTTCCTCCTCATTGGTAGTGATTTCACCTTTTTTCATTTATGATACTAGCAATTTGGCTTTTTCTTTCTTTTTTTAATCAAATTGACCAGAGGTTTATCAATTTTATTGTTTTTTCATAATACCAACTTTTGGTTTTTTTATTCATTCAATAGATTTTTTGCTTTCAATTTTATTAATTTCTCCATTAATTTTTAGAATTTCTAATTTGGTATTTAATTGGGGATTTTTTTGATTTGTTCTTTCTCTAATTTTTTTAGTTTCAAGTTTATTTCATTGCTTTCCTCTTTCTCCAATTTATTCATGTAAGCATTTAAAGCTATAATATATCCCCTGAGAGTCATTTTGAATGGATCCCATAGGTTTTGGTATGTTGTTTCATTATTGTCATTATCTCAGATAAAATAGTTAATTCTTTCTATAATTTGTTTTTTGGTCCACTCATTATTTTTTTTTAGGTTTTTTTTTGTAAGGCAAATGGGGTTAAATGGCTTGCCCAAGGCCACACAGCTAGGTAATTATTAAGTGTCTGAGACTGGATTTGAACCCAGGTGCTCCTGACTCCAGGGCCGGTGCTTTATCCACTATGCCACCTAGCCACCCCACCACTCATTCTTTAAAATGAGGTTATTCAGTTTCCAATTTGTTCTGGGTCTATATCTCCTTGGCCCAATATTGCATATGATTTTTACTGCACTGTGATCTGAGAAAGATGTATTCATTATTTCTGCCTTTCTGCAGTTGATCATTAGGTTTTTATGTCCTAGTACATGTTCATTTTTTGTGTAATTTTCATATACTGCAGAGAAAAAGGTATATTCCTTTCTATCCCCATTCAGTTTCCTCCATAAGTCCACCATATCTAGTTTTTTTAAACAATCTATTTACCTCCTTATTTTCTTTCTTGTTTATTTTATGATTTGATTTATCTAGATCTGAGAGCAGGAGGTTGAGGTCTCCCATTAGTAGAGTTTTGCTGTCTATGTCTTCCTGTAATTCTTTCAGCTTCTCTTCTAAGAATTTGGGTGCTGTCCCACTGAGTGCATATATATATATATATATATATATATATATATATATTCTATTCAGTATTGAAATAACTTTATTGTCTATGGTACCTTTTAGGAGGATAAGGTTTCCTTTCTTACCTCTTTTAAGGCTATTTTTGCTGCTGCTTTGTCTGAGATAAGGATTGCTGCCCCTGATTTCTTTTACTTCAGCTGAAGCAAAATATATTTTGCTCCAACCTTTTACCTTTACTCTATATGTATCTCTCTGCTTCAAATGAGTTCCTTGTAAGCAGCATGTTATAGGATTCTGGTTTTTAATCCACTCTGGTATTTGCTTACGTTTTAAGGGAGAGTTCATCCCATTCACATTAAGAGTTATGATTACTAATTCTTTATTGCCCTCCATGCTGTCTTCCCTCTGTTTGTATTTTCCTCCTCCCCCCCTTATCCGTATTCCCCAGTATTTTGTTTCTGAATACAACCCCCTTCAGTGTGTTTGTCCTCCTATATCATCCCCTCCCCTTTCTTTCCCCTTTCCCTTTTTACCTTTTTCCCTTCCCTTCCTTTTGTTAGTTCCCCTTTTTGCCCCCTCCCCCTCCCTTTCTCCATCCCCCTTTCCCTTTTCCCCCTTTTAATACTTGAAGGTTAGATATTTTATAAGTTAACTAAGTATGTGTAGGCTGACTTTAAGCCAAATCTGATGAGAAGAAGATTCAGGTGTTTCACATCTCCTCCCTTCTTACCCTCTATTACCATAGGTATTTTGTACCTCTTAGTGTAATGAAATTTACCCCATTCAATCCCCTCCCTCCTCCCATCTCCTCCGTGTCCCCCTTTTTAAGGAGGTAGTGTTTTTTAGATCGCTCTATCTGAGTCATAGAAAATTCTGAGTATCTGTCACTTCTAGCTAAGTACATTCTATCTAATAGAGTTAAAATTCTTGAGAGTTATTACAGTCTTTCTCCCAATTAGGGTTAAAACCAGTTACATCCCATTTAATAGCAGTCTCATGGATAGATCATGAATGTCCATCACTTCTGGCTAGGTATATTCTCTCTGTTAGAGTTACAATTCTGAAGATTTATGAAAATCTTTTTCCCCATGCTGGGATATAGCCAGTTTCAACTTATTGGATAGCAGTTTTTTTTTCTTTTACCCCCCCCCTTTTTTTTAACCTTTTCATGTATCTCTTGAACTTCCTGTTTGAGGTCCAAATTTTCTATTTAGCTCTGGTCTTTTCATCAGAAATTTTTGGAATTCTTCCATTTCGTTAAATGTCCATCTTTTTCCCTGGAAGAGAAGGTTCAGCTTTGAGAACTAGTGGATTCTTGGCTGCATTCCAAGGTCCCTTGTGGGGGTCCAGCCTCCGTGGGGTTCTTGGTACCTGACAGGAGGGATAGAGTCGACAAAATGAGTTGAGTCAACAAGTGGGTAAAGGCAGGAGTAGGTTGATTGACTGTCAGCTGCTTGGATTTATTTTTATAGTTTCAGAATCATGTATGTTTCAAGCAAGCAAGCAAACTGAGATCATTTCCTTGGTTACAAGAGTGTACAATTTTTATCATCAATCACATAGTTCATATGGTTACAAGTTTTAATCATGTGATTACAAGTTTAAGTAGTAATCATATAGTTAATTGATTTCTTATCCCTTCTCAGACCATGATGACATTAACCTGTCTGTTACCATATTTATTACTACATTGTATAATTGTTAATTCATTTAAACTTATTAATTAAGCAATTCTTTTAATGGAAAGTTTTTTATATTTTTTGTGTAGGTAATGTTTTTCGATACACTTCCTTAACAGTCTGTAGTGAGGGTCTTTATGCTTGTCCACCCATCTGTTTACTCTTACAATAACCAATTTTTCTTTCTGACCTGGTTGGTAGAAGCCACAGTTTCTGGGACTTTTTTATTCTTTCCCATGAAACTAAGGCTGCTGGAGTTCACATATCCGTCACCTGTACTAACTATTTTCTCACCATCTTTTTCATATATTCCTGTGTATGATAACTATTAATTTCCCTGGAATTCTATCTGACCCATCTTGTATCTGTTTTCCCTGTATATATTCTGGCATCTCCTTGGAATTCCCAGTGTTGATTTTTCCAGAGATTTCATAATGTTGAAGCTTTTTGTATGCCTCAGGGAGAGGCAGTCCTCTTAAATTTAGACAGAGTTTACAATCTGTTTTATTTGAGGAGTTTTTCTGAAATCTTTCCTTTATAGTCATTCCAGTATTAGGGTGAGTAAATATTGTAATCAATAATAAACCTATAAATATTGGTATGCATGAAATCTCTATATATATTGAAGAAGGAAATGTTGTTCCATCAGGCAGCTTTACTGCCTTGAGTCTTCTTGCTGAGACTGTGTCAAACAGCTTAGGGACCCTGACTCTCAACACTCCCTTGCTCTTCAAAATATCTTGTTCTAGGCCCTATGATCCCTTAATGCTGATGCAGCCAGGTCCTGCATAATCCTTACTGTGGCTCCTTGATATTTAAATTGTTTCTTTCTAGGTGCTTGCAGGATTTTCTCTTTTATCTGATAGTTCTGGAATTTATCCACAACATTCCTTGGTGTTTTCATTTTAGGATCTTTTTCTGGAGGGGATTGATGTATTCTTTCAGTAACTACTGTGGCCTCTGGTTCCATGATATCAGGGCAGTTTTCCATCACTAGATCCTGTAATATTAAGTCCAGGCTTTTTTTTTCTTTTCAATGTTTTCAGGAAGTCCAGTAATTCTCAGGTTGCCCCTCCTCAATCTATTCTTGAGGTCAGTGGTTTTGCTGATGATGCATTTTAGATTTCCTTCTATTTTTTTCTATTTTTTGATTTTGTTTAACTGGCTCTTGCTGTCTCATGGAGTCATTAGTTTCTGCAGACCCCATTATTTTTTTTAGGGAGGAGTTTTCTTCATTAACCTTTTGCAACTCCTTTTTTCAATTGGTCAATTCTCTTTTTGAAAGAGCTTTCCATTTGGCCAATTGAGGTTTTGAGAGAATTATTTTCTTTTTGCATTTGCCCAATTGATGATGTGAGAGATTTATTCTCATTTTGTATTTGTCCAATTGATGATGTGAGAGATTTATTCTCATTTTGTATTTGTTCAATTGAAGATCTGAGAGATTTATTCTCCTTTTGTATTTGTCCAATTGTATTTTCTAAGGATTTGTTTTCTTGTTGCAAGGTATTCATTGTCTCTCCCAAATTTTCCATTTGATTTTTAAACTCCTTCCTTATTTCTTCAAGGAGGTCTTTCTGTGCTGAAGACCAGATTGTATTCTCCTCAGAGATTCTAGGTCTCTCTGAGTTAGAGTCTTTTCCTTCCAAGAATTTTTCTATGGTTCTACCTTTCCACTGACCCTTCTTCATTTTGCTAAGACCTTGAGTTGGGGAGGGGCTGGTTCACAGGGGCTTGGGATCACTAGAGGTTTTACTCACTGAATGCAATTTCTCTGTCTGGCCAGAAGGAGGAGCTGGTTGCTTTCTCTGGAGTGTCTGACCTTGAGTGAGGCCTTCTCCCTTAGCTTGAAGGGAGGATTGGAGCTATTGAATTCTTTTGCCTTCAATCAATGGTGGGCTTTACCCTGGGGTGAGGTCATTCCTCTCCCTATTGTCAGCTGGGCTGGTTCTTTTGCTCACACACCTGTGCCTGAGGCAGAAGTAGTCTGCAATTCTTTATTGTTTATTCCTGCAAGAGTCCTCAGTGGCAATGGAGGCATGGACTTAAGAGTTCTTCAGACCAGAGGAGTCCAGGGATGGTGTCCACAGCTCTCCCTCCAGCCCTGTCTGCAAGCTCCAGAGGGACAGCACCAACAGCAGTACCTCTGATCCCTAGCTGACACAAGCCCCCGCCATCTAGCCCCACCACTGGTCCAGCAGGTCAGGCTCTGGGGCCCTCAGACTCCCTGGGTCCAATTCAACTGCTAATCTAGTTGATCCAGGATTGATCAGCCCTCTGAGACTGGACTCACCTGCCCAAATTTGTCCAATGCTGCTGCAGGGGAGAAATCCTGAGGTAGATGTTCTTTCTCCTGGCTTTTCTTTCTGGGTTTTGTGGGTCAGATTTCTCTTAAGAAGTTTGTTTCATATCATAGATGGGGAAAGATCAGGAGACTTTAGAACTGTGCCTGTCTTCTCTCCACCATCTTGGCTGGAAGTCCTAAGCAAGTACTTCTGATAAAGACTTCATTTATGAAATATATTTAGAAAAACTGAGTCAAACTAGAAAAATGGGGGAGTAGGTCAGAAATCTTTCAGTTCTACAAATTTTCTCCACAAAAATAGAATGAACTTCCCTTCAGAAGGAATGCAGAATAGTGGAAATAAATAAATGATGGAGCATAGCAATTTTTATTCTAAAATAATCTAGGGAGTCGCCAGCAAAATCCGATCTCCAGTATCAGAAATTCAACATGAATGAAGTGACAACATATCTATGTCAATTTTGTGGAATCTACAAACAAGAAAGCCTTGGGGGCAGCTGGGATGGGAGAGAGCCTCAGCCCCAGGACAGTTCATCTCACAGACAATGTGGGATCAAAAGGTTGATTAGGAAAAGACTGAAGTATTTTTAATGTTGGGGGATGCCAAGCACTGATGTGCTCACCAGCTCTGAATTTGGGTTATGATATTCCATAGAATTCTTAATTAAAAAATTTTTTTAATAGGGTACCAGTGTGGTCTTCCTATTTTTCACTTCCTTCATTGGCTCTAATAGATATTGACAGGTTTTTTAATGATCTTGAATAAGATGCCTATTTTTTTTTGCTTATGTTTTCCAGGTAGTTCATTGATTCTTTTTTTCTTGTTTTTTAGATCAAATGCATTTTTTCCAATTTTTTGATATTTTTTTCTGTAAAATATCTAACATTTATTTTTAAAAGTTTGAATCCCAAATTCTCTCCCTTTCTTCCACTTTCCCTGCCCAAGATAGCAAGCAATTTGATATAGATTATTACATTTACAGTCATGTAAAACATACTCTATTTTCTTATTGATCAAGTTGTAAAAGTTATCAGACCAAAACATATGCAATATAGTAAAATATAATATGCTTCAATCTGCATTCAGGCAGCATAATTCATTTTTCTGGAGATGGATAGTGTCCTTCATCCCATGTCCTTCAGTATTGTCTGGAACTTTTCTTTGTTGAGAACAGGTAAAATTCACAGTTGATCACCATTAGAAATTGCTGTTATTGGGGTGGTTAGGTGGCACAGTGGATAAAGTACCGGCCCTGGAGTCAGGGGTACCTGGGTTCAAATCTGGTCTCAGACCTAGCTGTGTGGCCTTGGGCAAGCCACTTAACCCCATTTGCCTTGCAAAAACCTAAAAGAAATTGCTGTTATTGTTTATAATATTCTCCTGGTTCTACTCACTACACTTTGGATCAATTCATGACTTTTCTGGTTTTTCTGAAAGTATTCTGTTCATCATTTTTATAGTATAGTAGTATTCCATTAACCATCATACAACATAATTTGTTCAACCATTCTCCAATTGATGATCCTCTCAATTTCCATTCTTTGCCATTACAAAAAAGTTACTATTATTATTATACACATAGGTCCTCTCCCCCATTCATTGTTTTTTTCAAATGATATTTTTATTTATTTTTCCACATTACTACAATATTTATGCTGTAAAAGTCAACATAATAGGGGGTGGCTAGGTGGCACAGTGGATAAAGCACCAGACCTGGAGTCAGGAGTACCTGGGTTCAAATCCGGCCTCAGACACTTAATAATTACCTAGCTGTGTGGCCTTGGGCAAGCCACTTAACCCCATTGCCTTGCAAAAACCTAAAAAAAAAAATCAACATAATACACCCTCCCCCCCCATACACACATAAAGAAAGAGAAACCTTAAGAAAAATAAAGTGAGTGGAAAAAAATGTGCTTCAGTCTGTATTTAGATACCATCAGCTCTTGTATTTGGTATGGATAGTATTCTTTATCATAAGTCCATCAGAGAAATTGCTTCAATATTTTTTTCCCACAGTTGCCATTACTATCTGCATTTCCCTCCATCCTTCCCCCACCCATTTATTTTATTCTCTCTCTGCTCTCACCCTGACCCTCCTCAAAGGTGTGTTGTATCTGACTATTCATGATCCTTCTCTCTTCTATCACCTGCATCCCTTCTCCCTCCCTGCCCCCCGACCCCTTTTTCCCATCCTTTCCTTCTCCTTTTCTCCTCTAGGATAAGATAGATTTTTATATCCAATTAAGAGTATGTGTTATTTCCTCTCTGAGACATTTCTGATGAGAATGAAGGCTCATCCATTCCCACTCACCTTCCCCCTCCTTCCATTCCACAGCAAAAGTATTTTTCAGGACTCTTATATGAAATAACAGACCATTCTACCTCCCCTTTTCCTTTCCTGTGCCTTGTTTATATATACTCCTCCTAACTGCCCTAATAAATGAGAAGGTTCTTATGAGTTTCCAATATTGTCTTTCTATGCATGAGTACAAGCAGTTCAACCTAAGTCCTTCATGATTTGCCCTTCCTGTCTACCCTCTCTAAACTTCACTTGTCCTGTACCTGTCCTGTACTTGAAAATTAAATATTCTGTTCAGCTCTGGTGGAATTAGGATTAAGGGAGTGTACTCCTCATCTGAGGAATTAGGATTAGGGGAAAGGGAAATATAAGAAATAATTTTTATAAAATACTCATCAGATTCTGAAAGGGTGTTTTCATTTTTTTCCCCTTTTTCTTCCTTTGGAAGGGGATAACATTATCCATATCCAATATAATATAGTTGTCCTAACTCTCTGAGCTGGTAAGAGAAGCTACTTCCATCAAGGTTGTTCATCTCACATTTTTGTTGCTAATGTGTATATTGTTGTCTTGGTTCTACTCCTTTTGCTCAGCATCAGATCCTGTAACTCATTCCATGCTTCTCTAGAGTCCCACCATTTATGATTTCTTATAGAACAATAATATTCCATAGTATTCATATACCATAAGTTGGACATCCCCTCAATTTCCAATTCTTTGCCACTACAAATGAATATTTTGGAACATGTAGGACTTTTTCCATTTTTTAAAAAATAATTTCTTCTGGATATATACCTAGAATTAGAATTTCTGGGCCAAAGGGAATGAACAGTTTTATTGATCTTTGGACATAGTTTAAATTGCTCTCCAGAAAGGCTGGATCTGTTCACAACTCCACCAGTAATGCATTAATGCATCAATGTTCCAATCCTCCCATAACCTCTCCAATATTGATAATTTCCCCTTTTTTTCATCTTGGTCAATATGATAAGTGTGAGATGATATCTCATTTTTATTATAATTTGCATTTCTTTAATTATTAATGATTTAGAGCATTTTTTGTTTGTTTTTGTTTTTGTTTTTGTTGTTAGGGTTTTGCAAGGCAAATGGGGTTAAGCGGCTTGCCCAAGGCCACACAGCTAGGTAATTATTAAATGTCTGAGACCGGATTTGAACCCAGGCACTCCTGACTCCAGGGCTGGTGCCTTATCCACTGCACCACCTAGCCATCCCGATTTAGAGCATTTTTTCAAATAATCATATTTAATTTTAATTTCTTCATTTGAAAACTGTCTATTCATATCCTTTGACTGTTTATCAATTAGGGAATAGTGGCAATCCTGTCTAACCCTGGTGTAGCAAACCTTTCCCATGGATCTGTCATGTTGCCTTATTTAGAGGTATTTGGAGTGATCTGGGTGAGAGTTGCCAGGATTTCCTTCATTCCCTCCACCATCTTGACTCCACTCTCCTCACCCATTCATTTTTTAAAACTTCTTTGGTATGCAGATCTAGCAGTAGTATTGCTGGGCCAAATGGAAATGCAGAGTTTTATAACCCTCTAGGTATAGTTCCAAATTGTTCTCCAGAATGGCTGAATCAATTCACAATTTCACCAACAACTCATTAGTGTCCCAATTTTTCCACATTCCTTTCAACATTTATCATTTCCTTTTTCTGTCATATTAGTCAATTTTATTGTTGTGAGATTGTGCTTCAGAGTTGTTTTAATTTGCATTCTGTAAACAATAATGACTTCAAGCATTTTATGTGATTTTAGTTAGCTTTGATGTCTTCATCTGAAATTTGGCTGTTTCTATCCTTTGACCATTTATCAATTGAGGAATTACTTGTATTTTTATAAATTTGACTTAGTTCTCTAAATAAGGGGACTTTTTTTGAGACTCCCTTGCATTTTTCATAAACCAGGCAAGGTAAGGTTCTTATTAATGGAATCCCCATATTTCTGTAGGGTGCATCAGTGGATAGAGAGGGCTGGATAGACTCAAATAGGGCAAATCTAACCTCAGACACAGTCTAGTGTGATTTTGGACAAGTCACTTAATCCCATTTGCCTCAGTTTCCTTATCTGTAAAAGGAACTAGGGAAAGAAATGGCAAGGAGTGGTTAGGTGGCACAATGGATAGAGCACCGGGCCTGGAGTCAGGAGTACCTAAATTCAAATCTGGCCTCAGACATTTAATAATTACCTAGCTGTGTGGCCTTGGGCAAGCTACTTAACCCCATTGCCTTGCAAAAATCTAAAAAAAAAAAAAATGGCTAATCACTCCAATATTTTGCCAAAAAATCCAAATAGGGTCATAAAGAACAAATAGTACTGAAAAACTAAACAATATATTGCTATAGATTTGGGTATGTAGAATTACAATGACTAGAAATCTGAAATTGGTCTTGATAACCTGAATTTTAATTCTACTTTAGATACTTGTATAATTCTGGGAAAAATAACCAAATTGGACTAAATTTTGGAAAAGGTGAGGTAGAAATGGATGTTTTTTGGAATTTTCTTCCTTCCTGTATGTTCTCTTTTAAAAATACTCTATGTCCTCTGGAATTGCAGTTGTTTCAGAGTTTTGTTCAACATAGTGTCAGAAACTCAATAATATGACATTGGGGCCACTTTCTCAAAGCAAGAGATTTCAGGCTTCATTATTTTTCCAAGGGAGCTGGACATTCAAGAAATAGACCATACAAAGGATAGTGGAAGATGCTGGGATCTGAATGCTTTTGAGTATTATCTTCTCTGCATCTCTGCTAAAATAGGGTGAGTATTTGCCTCTTATGTCCCTGTTGTATTGTGAGCTCTCCTAGGGCAGGGACTGCCTTTTGTCTTTCTTTATATTTCCAGGGTGTAGTACATTGCCTGACATTTACTGCTTGAACATCTCTAGCTCAGGGCTGGATCCATCAGAGCTTCTAAATGAATGCCTTTGAAGAATGAATGAATGAATGAATGCTGTGAAATACTCAGCCTTCTTGACTCATCCCCCATAACCTAGCACAAGGACACTATTTCCTCCAGCAATAGCTGCCTGCATTTTAATTGCTAGGTTATTTATTAATGTGTTAATCAATGCTATCTCTACTGTGTAATTACCAGAACAGGGATGATGCTTATGTAACTCTTTATGCAGCAGGATTATAGTGAGTAGCCTCTTTGTTCTTGTGGAGAGATCTGTGTGATATTATCCTGAATTCTTTAGTCTTAGCAAATAGAGATTTGCAAGGGTGCTCAGACTCTAAGTTGGTCAATCAATGCCTTATGTAGAGTATGATTGTAAAGTACCTTAAATATATGTCATGGAAAGGATAGTAATTATTCCTGACATTTGGCTCTCTTAAACTTTACAACTTTACCATTATGTGATGGAATGGTGGATAATTAAATATAATTTATATTTTTCTTAGTGATACATTTGATACTCATGCTTGGTTATAGGTATATTGGATGGAATGATGGGAACTTTTAAAAAATCATTGAGAATAGCTCATTCATTGTTGATGTTGGATTGGGGAGGTTTCTTATTAGTATTACAAAATCAACTTAAAATCAATTGAGTTCTTGTTCTAAAAACTGGATGATTGTATTTATCAAATACTGGATTGCTATGATAATTTACTACTGAGATTCATATCTCTTTCTCTTAATCAGTAACAGATTATTTTGATGATGAGCACTTTATATAATATAATTTGAGATATGCTATGACTAAGCTACTATTTTTCAAATTTTTTTCCCTATTAATTTTCATGATATTCTTGAACTTTTGTTCTTTCATTTGAATTTTGTTATTTTTTCTTGCTCTATAAAGTATTTTTGGTAGTATGATTGGTATAGAACTGAATGAATAAAGTAAATTAGTAAGAATTATAATTTTATTATGCTGTCTATCCATGAGCAATTAATTATTAATGTTTAAAGTGTTTTATGATTATTTTCATTTAGTTTCTGGATTTGTCTTGGCAAGTCTACTTTCAAGTATTTTATATTGTTTATAGTTATTTTATTTTAAAACGATATTTTATCTTTCCTAATTGTATGTAAAATAAATTTAACATTCATTTTTAAAAATTTTCAGATTCAGATTTTCTACCTCCTTCTCCCTATTTCCCATAAAAGTATAAGCAATTTGATATATCTATGTACAATCATTCAAAGCATTCCATTTTTGTCATGTTGTAAAAGGAAACATCAAAAAAGACAAAAAATATTTTAAAAATATTAAAAATATCATAAATCAATATGCATTCAGACTCTTTCAGTTGTTTCTTTTAAAGTGACTAGCATTTTTCATCATGAGTCCTTTGTAATTTTCTTGGTTCATTATATTGCTGAGATTAGCTGTCATTCACAGTTGATCATCATATAGTATTGATATTACTGTCTTCAATGTTCTCTTGGTTCTGCTCACTTCACTCTGTATCAGAACTTTTATGTCTTTCTAGGTTTTTCTAAGAGAATCCTGCTCATCATTTCTTATAGCACAATAGTACTCCATCATGACTATATGCCACAACTGGTTCAGCCATTCCTCAATAGATACTACTCAGTAGGTGCTATTGCCAAAACCCCTGCTATAAGCATTCCCCCCCCACTTTTTTTATCTCTTTGGGATAGTGGTATGTTGAAAGAAAGGCTATGCAGTCAAAGAATATGCACAATTTTAAGGTTTGGTCATTGTTCCAAATGATTTTAGAGAATCGTTGGATTAATTCACAACTCCATTATTTCCCATTTTTCCTATATTCCCTCCAACATTTATCATTTCCTTTTTCTCTCATATTAGTCCATATGATATATATGAAGGATTATATCAGATTTGTTTTAATTTAATTTTCTCTGATTAATAGTAATTTGGGACATTTTTTATCTGACTATAAATAGCTTTGATTCTTCATTCTTTCATCATTTATCAAGTAGAGAATGATTCTTGTAAATCATCGATTTCTTTGCTATCCTTGATTTGTCTTCTTCCAGATGAATTCTATTATTGCCTTTTCTAGCTCAATAAGATAATTTTTGGTAATTTTATAGGTATGGCGCTGAATAAGTCAATTAATTTATGTAGAATTCTTTTTATCATATTGCCTCAACCTGCCATGAGCAATTGATATTTCTCCAGTTGTTCAAATGTGATTTTGTTTGAAAAATGTTTTGTTATTATGTTTATATAATTCCTGGTTTTGTCTTGGCAGGTAGACTTCTAAATATCTTACATTTTTCACTGTTATTTTATGTGGAATTTCTCTTTTTATCTCTTGTTGTTAGAATCTGTTGGTAACATAAAAAAATGCTGATGATTTTTATACATTCTGCAATTTTGCTAAAGATGTTATTTCAACTAGTTTTTAGTTGATTCTTTAAGTATACCATCATCTCATTTACAAAGAGTGATAATTTTTTCTTCATTACCTCTTCTAATTTGTTTCTTTTCTTTTCTTTTCTTTTCTTTTCTTTTCTTCTGTTATTGCTATAATTATTATTTATAGTGCAATATTGAGTAACAGTGGTGATAATGACCTTCCTTATTTCACCTCTGATCTTATAGAGAAGAATCCTAGGCTGTCCCCATTTCAGATGATTCTTGCTGATGGTTTTAGATAGATGCTACCTATAATTTTAAGGAAAATTCCATTTATTATCATTCTCTGAAGTATTTTTAAAATAAGAATGGGAATTGTATGTTGTCAAAAATTTTTCTGTATCTATTGAGATAATTATGTGATTTCAGTTGGTATGTTATTGATTTGATCAATTTTTCTGATAGCTTTTCTAATATCAAACCAGACCTACATTCTTGGGATAAATTTGATCTGGTCATAGTATACAATCTTGCTTATTTATTGCTGAAATCTCTTTGTTGGTATTTTATTTAGAATTTTTGAATCACTTTTTAGAGAATTTTAGGGAACTGATCTATGGTTTTCTTACTGTGTTTTGGCTCTTTCTGCATTAGGTATCAACACTATAATGCACAGGAATTTTGTAGGCCTTCTTGTTTCCCTATTCTTACAAATAATTTGCATAGTATTGAATTTAATTAATCTTTAAATATTTGGTTGCCGTAATTTATGAATACATCTGGCCCTGGGGATTTTTTTTCTTAGGGAATACATTGATGACTTGTTCAATTTTTGGAAATGTTCTTTCATTTTGCTGCCAAATTGTCAGATATATTCTAAAAATAGCTCCTAATAAAATTATTTTAATGTTTTTTCATTTATAATAAATCTATCTTCTAAAATGTATTGATATTAGTGATTTGATTTTCTTTTTTTAATCAAATTAACCAATGTTTTATCTATTTTGCTGGATTTTCCCACCTAAAACCTACTCCTATTTTTATTTATTAACTCAATGTTTTTTTAGCTTCCAATTTTATTAAATCTCTTCTTTGTTTTCCAATATTTTCAGTTTGGTGTTTGAGGATCTTTTCATTTGCATGCCCAATTCATTAATCTGCTTTCTCTATTTTATTGATGCAAGAATTTGCAGATACGAAATTTTCTCTAAGTAGTGTTTGGTTAGTTTAGTAAACCCCTATGTGTTTCTGCATTTCTGCATTTGATTGCAAGTCTTTTATGCCTTAATAATTGGTCAGTTTTTGTGTAGGTGCCATGTACTACTGATCAAAAACTATATTCCTTTCTATTTTCATTCATTCAATTAATCTGCAGATCTATCCTATCCATCTTTTCCAAATTATATTCACTTCCTTAAATTCTTTCTTGTTGGGAGTTCCAGGGTGGAGCCAAGATGGCCACATGAAGCTAACATGTTCCTGGAGTTTTTTCCTAAAAAAGATAAATGAATCCTCTATCCTGACATTCAAATTACAGATCCCACCAAGAAAAAAAAAAGAAGATTCAAAGACGTTTTCAATGATAGACATCATGGAGGATCTTCAGTGAAGGTCTATCTCTTTGGGGGAAAAGGAAAAGTAAGGTCTAGAAGGCAGGAGATGGGGAAAGCCAACAGGAGGCTTTTAGCTGTGCAATACAGGTCTGACAGTTTGACAACAGCAGAGGTCTGGGTAGTTACATAGCAAGACAGGTGGGTGATCCCAACCCCAAACAAAGTCTGAACCCTGGGAACAGTAGGGTAAAAGATAATATTTGTTTGGGAACACAAACCACTAAGTCAGAACCTGGACATAAAGGAGAAAACAAACATCTGCAAAGATAAGCAAAAAAACTAAAAGAGCACTCAGTATATAAAAACTATTTTATAGACAAAGATGTCATGTCTGAAGAAGAAATCAGTAAAAAAAAATCACTCCAAGTGGAAGTATCAAAACAATCTATAAATTAGACTCAAATACAAAAAGCTCTTCAAAGGACTTCAAAAAGAATTTAAAAACAAAAGAAGAGAAGAAGAAGAAAACTTTAAAAAAGAAATGAGTCATTCAGGAAAATTATAAAAAATTGACCAAAAAATCAACTCTGTTAAAAGTAAAAATAACCAACTGGAAAAACAAACACAAAAGCTAATTGAAGAAAATAAAACCCTAAAAATCAGAATTGAACAAAGAAAAACCAATGAATCTACAAGACTACAAGATTACATTAAACAAAATTAAAAGGCTAAAAACAATTGAGGAAAATTTAAAGTACCTTTTAAGAGAAAATGTATGACCTGGAAAATAGATCCAGGAGAGATAATCTATGAATCATCGGACTACTACAAAGCCTAGATCAGAATAAGAACCTGAAAAACATTATGCAGGAAATTATAAGGGTAAACCTACATCTTCTAGAATAAGAAAACAATATAACCATTGAAAAAATCCACAGAACCCCTCCAGAAAGAGATCCCAGGATAAAAACTTCAAAAGCTGTTGTAGTCAAATTCTAGAACTTTCAAATAAAGGAGAGAAAATTGCAAGTAGTAAAACAAAAGCAATTCAAATGCAAAGGAAACATAATCAGACTTACACAGGACCTATTAGCTTCAATATTGAAGGATCAGAAGGCCTGCAATAACATATTGGAGAGCAAAAGACCTGGAATTACAATCCAGAATGTACTATCCTGCACAATTCAGCATATACTGTCAGGGGAAAAGATGGATGTTCAACTAAACAGAGGACTTTCAGAATTTCCTGATGCAAAAACCAGAACTGGACAGAGAATTCAATTGCCAAATACAAGACTCAAGATTTTCAATAAAAGGTAAATAAAAAGGATATGAAAAAAACAAAACAAAAGTTATTCAAGACCATCAAATTGTATACAACCCTAAAGGGAATATATAACACTTCAGAACTTTACTTAAGATAGTTAAAGGGTCAAATATAATTGAAGAGATTGGACTTAAAAAAGGGTAAGGGTATAAGTTGGGTCTTGTCTCTCCAGTTCAAGATGGTTCAAGATGACTTCACTATGTTTCCGTCAAAAATCTTTGATGAAAAGCAGGGGTGTTAACTTCAAACTTAAGTGAATCATTATCCTTTGACTCCTTTAATTCTGCTATGCTAACAAAGCCTAGCACTTTGTCTAATGAGGACATCTAAAACTGAGATCAATCATTTGTAAAGTTTTCAGGTGAGATCTCCAGAGTCTGCAAGTATTTTGATGACTTTAAGGTTCTTGAAGTCAGTTAGATCAGTTAATTAGTTAGTTCAATTAATGCAGTTAATTATACCTAATCTACCCTTCACTTAACAATGGTGAGGAGGGGGGTAAAGTGTGAAAGAAAATAGGTTAGGTTTCATTTAACAAGGGGTTAAGCAGCCTGAGTGGAGTGGGGGGGGGGGTAAATTGTGAGGGAGAAAATAGGCCCTGCTTCACTTAACTAGAGGTTAAGTACCATGGGGTGTGTGTGTGTGTGTGTGTGTGTGTGTGTGTGTGTGTGGTAAAGTGTGAGAGAAAATAAGACTGGGGGGAGGGTCACAAATAGTTCAAGAAATGATCTGGCTTTGGATGATACTTTGGCTCATGAAGAAGACTATGTGTCCTTGGAGGGTACTTGAAAAGGGAGTAAGGTAAAACATGATTATAAATATAATTGGATGTAATTTGAGACAATGCTTCTTATCAAGCAATCAAGGAAGCATTCTTCCATGATATTTTGATAGTAATATGAACTTAACAAGCAATCAAATAATCAAACTGGGATGGATAATACCTGATTAATAGTATTAGAGAAATAAATGACACCAGGTGAAGAGACACAAAGATTTATAATTTTAGAGAGAAAGAAGGGAGAGTATGAACTCTGAGTAAATTCTGTTCAATAGGTTTGGCTCAGAGAAGCTATAAGATATATTCCCACTTAGGTTTAAAAATTTATCTTAATCTGCTGGGAAGGGAGAGATGGGAAAAGGGAAAGAAAGGAAGAAGGGACTGACAAAATGGAAGCTGAAGTTAAAAGTGAAAATAAACTGAAAGTTAAATTTTAAAAGAAAAGTCAAAGGGGAAGAGAGTAAAATTTTGTTGAGGAGGAATAAGAGGAAAGGAAAGAGAAAATTATAAATGGAGAAAGAAAGCATAGAGGGAAATATGGAATTAGTAATTTTAACTGTAAATGAGAAGCAAATATCAGAATGGATTAAAAATCAGCATCTTACAATGTTTTACAAATATGTTTACAAGCAAATATGTTTACAAGAAAAATATTTGAAGCATAGAAGCACAGGGTAAAAGTAAAAGGTTAGAGTAAAATATATTATGCCTCAACTGAAGTAAAAAAAAAAATCAGTGGTAGTGATCTCAGATATAGTAAAAGCATTAAAAGGGATAAGGAAGGAAACTACAACTTCTTAAAAGGCACCATTGGTAATGAAGCTATGTCATTAATAAACATGTATGTACCTAGTGGCATAGCATCCAAATTCTTAAAGGAAAAACTGAGTGAATTACAAGGAGACATTGACAGCAAAACTTTAATAATGGGAGATTTGAATCTCTCCCAGAAATAGATAAATCTAACCACAAAATAAACAAGAAGGAAGTTAAGAAGGTGAATGAAATCTTAGAAAACTTAGATTTGATAGACCTCTGGAGAAAACTTAATGGGGATAGAAAAGAATATGCTTTTTCTCAGCAGTATATGGCATCTATATCAAAATTGAACATGTACTAGGGCACAAAAACCTTTTAATCAAATGTAGAAAGGCAGAAATCATAAATGCATACTTCACAGACCATGTTGCAATAAAAATTACATGTAATAAATGGCCATGGAAAGATAAACCACAAACTAATTGGAAATTAAATAACTTCATCTTAAACAATGGTTGGATCAAACAGCAAATAATAGAAATAACCAACAATTATATCTAAGAAAATTATACTAATGAGACATCATATCAAAATTTATGGAATGCAGCCAAGGCAGTTTTGAGGGGAAACTTTTGATTCCTAAATGCCTATATGAATAAAATAGAAATAGACATCAATGAATTTGGTATACAATTAAAAAAGTCAGAAAAAGAAAAAATTAAAGATTCTCAATTAAATACCAAATTAGAAATTCTGAAAATCAAGCAAGAGGTTAATAAAATTGAATGCGAGAAAACCATTGATCCAATAAATAAAACTAAGAGTTGACTTTATAAAAAAGACAACAAAATAGACAAATATTTGGTTAATCTGATTAAAAAAAGAATGAAGATATTCAAATTACCATTATTAAAAATGAAAAGGGTGAACTAACCACCAATGAGAAGGAAATTAAAGAGATAATTCAGAACTACTTTGCTGAGCTGGATAACTTGAGTGAAATGGATGAATATTTCCAAAAATACAAACTTCCCAGAAAAGAAAAAGAGGAAATAAATGACTTAAATAATCCATCTCAGAAAAAGAAATTGAAGAAACCATCAATAAACTCACTAAGAAAAAGTCTCCAGGTCCAGATGGATTTACAAATTCTACCAAACATTTAAAGAACAATTAATTCCTTTTCTACAAAAACCATTTTAAAAAATAGGAGAGGAAGTAGTTTTGCTAAACTCCTTTTATGACACCAACATGCAGCTGATACCTAAATCAGGAAGAACCAAAACAAAGAAAATTATAGACTAATCTTCCTAATGATTATTGATGCAAAAATCTTAAATAAAATTTTGGCAATGAGACTACAGCAAGTTATTACTAGTATAAGACACCGTGATAAGGTTGGATTTATACCAGGGATGCAGGGATAGTTCAATATTAGGAAAACACTCAACATAATTGAACATATCAGTGGCAAAACCAACAAAAATCATTTGATTATCTCAATAAATGCTGACAAAGTCTTTGATACAATACCACATCCATTCCTATTAAAAACATTAGAAAGTTTAGGAATACATGGAGTTTTCCTTAAAAAAGTAAATAGTATCTATCTAAAACCATAACAAAATATTGTATGTCATGGGAATAAAATTGGAGCATTTCCAATAAAATCAGGGGTGAAACAAGGATACTCATTATCACCATTACTATTCAGGATAGTATTAGAAATGATAAATGTTGCAATAAGAGAAAAAAAAGAAATTGAAGGAAAAAGAATTGTCAATGAGGAAGCAAAGTTTTCACTCTTTGCAGATGATGTGATGGTATACTTAGAAAACCCAAGAAAATCATCTAAAAACTCCTTGAAACAATTAACAGTTTCAGCAAAGTACAGGATATAACATAAACCCACATAAATCATCAACTTTTCTATATATGAAAAACAAAGTCCAAGAGCAAGAGATAGAAAGAGAAATTCTATTTAAAGTAACTATAGACAACATTAAATACTTGGGAATCTGCCTTCCAAGACAAATCCAGAAACTGTATGAATGCAATTATAAAGCACTTCTCATTGAAATAAAATCAGATCTAAATAAATGAAAAAATGTCAATTACTCATGGTTAGGTTGAGCTAATATTATAAAAATGACAATTCTACCCAAATTCAATTACTAATTCAGTTCCATAACAATCAAATTATTGAATAAACTACTTTATGGAACTAGGAAAAATAGTAACAAATTCATCTGGAGCAACAAAAGGGCAAGGATAACAAGGGGGAAAATATAAAGTATGGTGGCCTAGCTCTACAAGTTCTAAAGCTATACAATAAAGCAGCAGTCATCAAAACTACCTGGTAATGGTTAAGAAGAGTAATGGATCAGTGGATTAGGATGGGTTTAAAAGAAAAATGCAGTAAAATGACTACAGCAATCTACTATTCAACAAACCCAAAGACAAGCTTCTGAGATAAGAACTCACTATTTGACAAAAATTGTTGGGATAACTGGAAAATAGTATGGCAAAAACTTGGCAATAAGAATATAGCAAATCTCATACCCTGTACCAAATAAGGTCAAAATGGGTACAGGATTTAGACATAAATGGCGACACCATAGATACTTAATAGATTAAGAAAAACTCTGTCTATCAGATCTATGGAAAGGGGATAAATCTATGACCAAACAAGAATTATAGTACATTATAAACTGCAAAATGAATGATTTTGACTATATTAAATTAAAGTGTTTTTGCACTAAAAAAATCAATGCTGCCAAAATTAGAAGGAAAGCAGAAAGCTGGGAAACAATCTTCACAACTAGGAGTTCCCGATAAAGGTCTCATTTCTAAGTTATATAGAGAATTGCTAATTACAAGTCGTTCCCCAATTGATAAATAGTCAAAGGATATAAGTAGTTTTCAAATGAAATTAAAGCTATATATAATCAAATGAAAAAATGTTTCAAATCATTACTGATTAGAGAAATGCAAATTAAAACAACAAGGTATCACCTCACACCCATCAGATTGCTCAATATGAGAAAAAGGAAAAATGATCACTGTTGGAGAAGTTGTGGGAGGATTGGTACATTGATGGATTGCTAGTAGAGGTATGTATCCAATCTTTTTTTTAGGTTATTTTTTTTACAAGGCAAATGGGCTTAAGTCGCTTGCCCAAGGCCACATAGCTAGGTAATTATTAAGTGTCTGAGACCAGATTTGAACCTAGGTACTCATGACTCCAAGGCCAGTGCTTTATCTACTACACTACCTAGCTGCCCCTATCCAATCTTTCTGCAGAGGAATATGGAACTATGCCCAGAGAGCAATAAAAATACCTTTGACCCAGCAATTCTAATTCTAGGTCTATATCCAGAAGAAATTATTAAAAAAGGGAAAAGCCCCACATGTTCCAAAATATTCATAGAAACTCTTAATGTAATGACAAAGAATTGCAAATTGAGGGTATGCCCATCAATTTAGCGAAACAAATTATGGTACATGAATATTATGGAATATTATTGTTCTATAAGAAACTATAAATGGTCAGACTCTAGAGAAGCATGGAATGACTTACAGAATCTGATACTGATCGAAGACAGCAGAACCAAGAGAACAATGTACACATTAGCAACAACATTGTGTGATGCTCAACCTTAATGGAAGCAGCTGCTATCAGCAGTTCAGCGAGTTAGGACAACTGTTAGACTAACTATGGACAATGTTATCACCATTCAGAGGAAGAAAAAGAAAAGAAAATGAAACAAAACAAACAAAAAAGAAAAACCAACTCTTCAGAATTGATGAATGCTTTATAAAAAATATCCCTTATGTATCTTTTCCCCTTAATCCCAATTCCTCATACAGAAAATGACTAATATGTAACCACATTTATCAAAAATATGTATGAATAATGCTAACCTGACTGCTGTTGGCAGAGTGGGATGGGAAGGAAGAGTGGAAGGAAATTTTGTAACTTAAAAATATATATGTGCATATCAATGAAAAAATACATAAATTAAATTTAAAAATCTTTCTTGTTTATTTTCTGATTAGATTTATCTAGTTTTGAGAGGGGAAAGTTGAGATTTCCAACTAGTAGTTTTACTATGTATTTATTTATATAACTCATTTAACTACTTAAAAAACTTGCTTGTCATGCCATTTGGTGCATATATTTAGTATTTAATCACTTCATTGTCTATGGTACCTTTTAGTAAGATATGCTTTCTTTGCATGTCTCTCTCTTAATCCATTCTAATTTTGCTTTTGTTTTGTCAAATTATGATTACTATACTTCCTTTCCTTTTTCTTCAGCTGAAGCATAATCTATTCTGTTATAGCCTCTTATCTTTACTTTGAGTAAGTCTCTCTCTGCTTCTAATGTGTTTTTTTTCTGTATATAATATATTGTATGAGTGTATTTTGTTATTTACTCTGATATTTCCAATTTTTGGTGAATTCACTTCATTCACTTTCGCAGTTATGACTACTGTGCTTTTCCTTCCATCCTATTTCCTCCATTAATCCTTTTCTCCCCTCTTTCTTTTCCCTTCCCCCCTCAGTGTTTTCCTTTTGACTATCACCTCTCCCAATCTGCCCTGCTTCTATCAATTCTCTAATTTTTCTTGTCCTCCCTTCTCTCCTTCTTCCCCATGGAAAATAATTTATCCCATTCTACATCTCCCTTCTTCTAGTGCATCCTTGTTTCTCACTCATTTTTTTACATGTATTTCATCCCACCAGTCAACTCATACCCATGTCCTCCATGTATATTCCTTCCATCTTCCCATGTTGAAATTTAAATAGTTTATCATTAATTAATTCATTATGCTTTCTCTTTTCTACTTACTTTTTTATGCTCTCTCTCATCTTATATTTGAAGATAACATTTTCTGTTTAATTCTATTTTTTTCTTCAGGAATGTTTGAAAATCTTTTATTTCATTAAATATGTTTTTTCCTCTGAAGGACTATATTAATTTTTATGATTAGGTGATTCTTGATTGTAATCCTAGCTCTTTGACTTCCATTGTATCATTTTTTTAGTTTGTTTTTTTTTTTGCAAGGCAAATTGGGTTAAATAACTTGCCCAAGGTCACACAGCTAGTTAATTACTAAATGTCTGAGGCCGGATTTAAACTCAGGTACTCCTGATTCCAGGGCTAGTGCTCTATCCACTGTGCCACCTAGCTGCCCCCAGAATATCATTTTCTAAATCCTCTGATGCTTCAAGAAAGAAGTTTTTAAATCCTGAGGAATCTGTTGCTCCATTATATTTGAATTGTTTATTTCCTTTATGTCTACTTACATTATTTTCTGCTTGATTTTAGGTTCTAGAATTTGGCTATAATAATTGTAGGAATTTTTATTTTGGGATGTTTCTGAAAGTGATCAGTGAATTATTTGATCCCCAAATCTCAGATATCATGGTAGTTTTCCTTGAGAATTTCTTGAAATTTCATGTCTAGACTTTTTTTTTTCCCCTCCAAAGCTTTCAGGTAGTCCAGAGAATGTTAAATTATCTCTCTTGGGACTATTTTCAAAGTCAGCTGTTTTTTCAAGAAATAATACATCTTTTTTGCTTTATTTTTTCTTGATGTCTCTTTAAGTCAATAGTTTCCACTTATCCAATTCTAATTTTTAAGAAATTATTTTCTTCAGTGAGCATCTATTCCTCCTTTTTCATTTGACCAATTCTATATTTTTTTGATGCAATTGGTTTTAAGTGACTTGTCAAGGGTCCCATAGAATAGTCAGTGTCTGAGACTGGGTTTGAACTCAGTTCTCATGATTTCTGGGTTGGTGTTCTATTCACTGTTCCACCTAACTGCTCTGTCACATCTACAATTTAAGTAATAATTTTCTTATTTGAATTTTTGCATGATTTTCCCATTTTTATGTTTGTATTTTTTTTGGAAATTTTTTGTTACTTTTACAGAGTTGTTCATAATTTTATTGCATAATTCTTATTTCTTTCCCCAATTTTTCCTCTTATTTGATATTAAATACTTTTTGATTTCTTCCAATAATTTTTTTTGGTCACTGAGACCAGTTCACTTTTTTCTTTTTTTTATTATATTTTTGACATTTTAACATTTTATTTGATTTCCAATTATATACAATAGTAATATGTACCCATCATTTTTTTGCAAGGCTCTGAATTCTACAATCCCCCCCCCCCTTCCTTCTATCCCCTCATTTCCTCAGCTCAAGACTAATTTACAGCACTTTCAAGGCTTTGGGGTTGCCTTTTCTTTTTTTTTGAGACACTCCACTGGGATCTTTATTCCTCCAAAGTCTTATGCTCTCTAGTCTGTGCTTTGATATGTAAATGACCACAGCCCTACCCTCTGCCCTGGGGCTATAAGGAGACATCTAGCTTGGTTATTTAGTTTGGAAGCCTAAACTGCAATATGTGAGTGTAGGCAAACAGCAGAGTCCTACCCCAGGGAAAGCAGAGAAATCTCTGCAGTCTTTCCTGACCACTTTACTGTCTCTGGGCATGCAGGCTGCTTTCTTCCGATTCTCACTGCAGATTCTGTGGCTGTGCTCCACACTCCACACTCACCCAGGTGCAGTAGAGTTCTCTCACTGCCCCTTCAAGCTGTTGCTGGTGATTTCTGGGATGGGCTGGACTGGGCTGCACCAAGGCTGTTTTTCCAACCCCTGGTCCTGGTGGAACACACCTTTCCCACATAACTTCTAAGTTATCTTGGACAGGGAAAATGTATCACTCAGTCTTTCTGTGGTTCTGCCCCTTTAAATTTTGGCTAGTGCCATCCTTTATTTTTTTGGGGGGGGGGGTTTAGGGGTCAGATTTCTCCGGAAATGCTGCCTTCATGCTGCCATCTTGGCTCCACCCCTCTATTTTTTCTTTATGATTTTCACATAGTTGTTTGAAATTGTCCTTTTCTGAGTTTGATTTTTCCTCTCAAGCTAGTAACTTTTTATGATAGATTGTTTTTTTTTATTATCTATTCAGCTTTCCAGCCCCAATTGACCTTGTCCCCAGGGGTAGAGGAATCACTGTCCTAATTTGAAGGATTTTTCCTGGTTTTTTTTTTTGAGCTAGTTATTTCAAGGTAGTATGATCTATGGAGAGAGTTCTCCTGTTCTGTACATCTGTTTGTGAGGGACTTCAAGCAATGGTTTCCATCTTTGACCTGTGACCAGCGTCCTGCGCCCTGGAACTGTGATTGCTAATATGTTAGTTCTCATCCTTTCCCTGAGATTTGACCTAGACTTGTGACCTAGGACCATGTACAGACAATACATATAGTCCTGCACTCAATGCCAGGAAAAGATCTCCTTTAATACCTTCAGACCAGTTGTCTGGTCCCAGAACTTTCTATGGGCTCTGGATTCAGTTGCCCTAGGGTTTCCTGCTGGTGTACCCAGGCACATCATGCTTCTGACTGACAGGGCACTTCTTGCTAGCCAGGGCAGGGTGGTTTGTTGGAGTTGGGACTGCTGCTGGCTTTCCCAGGTACTATTGCCTTGCCAGGATACTGATGACTTGTTGGGGTACCCCAAGTACTACGGGCTTGCTGGCGAGTGACCTGTGTTGTACTGTGTTTTCTTTTATCCCCGGGGGTCCAGATCTTTCCCATTGACTTTGGAAGTTGTCTTGGACTTGAAAATAATTTCACTCTAAATTTATGGTTATTTGCTCCAGAAGTCGCTTTTAGAAATCATTTTAAAGTTGCTTCAAGGGAAGTTTCAGAGAGCTCAGAAAAATCCCTTCCTTGGCTCTACTATTTTGACTCTGTCCCTCTAGTGCACAGATTCTTAAATAATTTGTCCTTGATATGTTTTAATCATCAATTGCTTTTTGATAGAGGGTACTGTTTTTTCTTCTTTTTTACAAACATTTCAATGCTAGCATTTCTTGTTGCTTCAAGGAGTCATTGAATTCTTTTTGTTCCATTCTCTTTTTCTACTCATTGCATAAGCTCTTCCACCTTGTTATATAGACTATTGATTGATTATTCTGTTCGTTTTTTCTTTCCTAGCTATAATTTCATTTTGCTTCTCATTTCATTTTTTTCTCTACTTTTATAGTCCTTGTAGCTAAGCATTTTTTTTTTCCTTCTGAGACTCTATTTGTGGAGTTATTATCATCTGGTGGATTTTTCTCTTCCTATGATGCAAAGTGCTTTTTCATTGTATTTTGTTTTGTTCTTTTTTTCCCCATTAGTTTTTTTCAGCCTTAGTTCTTGCATTGTGATTTTGTGCTTGGATCAGTCCTTTCTGAAGTCTGGATGCCACTGCCCCAACCTATCCATCTGGAGTGGTTGTTATTGGACCTTAATTGTTGGTTTTGTCTGCTGATGTCTAATGACTTCAGTTAGACTGTCTTCTTCTCTTTGTGAAATCCCCAGTCAGGAATTAATCCCATCACCAGTTCCTATACAGTCCCCAGGTGGTAGTGATTATATGCTTTTTATTGCATCTCTTGTTATGGTTCTCAATGCTCTCAGGAATATATCTAGGCCATAACTTCCTGTGGAGTGATCTATGTATGCTATTTCTGCCCCTGCTTCTGTTCTGACAGACCATTGCTGGGGTTTGGTTTGGGTTCATTTGCTGATTCTGAGCTTGTTCTGACTTCTCTGATGCGATTACTATCCAGGCTTCCAAAATACTCTGTATTTATCCATATTTGTGCTGGTTTCCCTGATGACACCCTTCTATCTAAATCTGGTAGCTTTTGACAGTATTTTTCTATAGCTTTTCATTGAATAGAGATTACTTTTTCATTTCCATTTGCTTTATCATTGTTATTTCTGAAGAACCATTTGTTGGGGTTTATATTGAGGCTTTCCAGGGTTGTTTTACATTACCATCTTCACTGAAATTGCTTTGATTATTCTACTTATAAGGGAAGGCTTTGGGGGGGAGGGCGGAGTAAAGGAGGAGATGAAGAATAATGGGAGATATTAAGGAAGTATTGAGGGTGATAAGGGCACCAAGATGGTACAGTGAATAGAGGGCCTGACCTGTAGTCATTAAGACTAATATTCTTGAATTCAAATTTGGCCTTAACTATATACTAGGTGTGTGATCTTGGACAAGTCACTTAAATGTGTTGTCCTCAGTTTTTTCAACTGTAAAAATGAGCCAGAGAAGAAAATGTCAAACTACTCCAGTTTTCTGCCAAGAAAACCTCAAATAGAGTCATGAAGATTTAGACATGACTAAAAGATGACTGAATAACAACATTGATGATAATGAACAAAAAGGAAGAAAAGAGAATTAGCCATTTTAAAAATAGGATTAGAAGAAAGTAGAAGGATGCAGGAAATCAGTATAATGTTGCTATTACTATGTGAAATAATATATATATATGTATGTATACATATATATTAAAAAGCTGAATATAAAGCTTTATAAAATGTTTTTCTATTTTCTTTGCATGAGACTAATAACGGTTATTGTTATTTGTTTAACTCATAATTAACACAAAGGAAAAAATAAATGAAATGAAATTAGAGACCTGTACTGCATGGTATTTAAGATCCGTCATTAATATTTGTAAACGACAGCACTGTCTGAAAATCAAATAGTTCCTGACTAAGGAAAGTAATTTGGATGCATTGTTTATTGATTTTTTCATGCCATTGGCAGGGGCTGAGCTGCTTAAGCAAGGCTTTCCCTCTACCAAAGCTCTCAGGAATGCTTGCATTAGCCTGTCTGTAACATTCAAATTTGAAACCCCAAGAAATTTTTGGCATAATTTAAAAAAAAAAAAGCAGTACTGCTTCATTTTTCCTCTTCCTTGAGAGAGGACTCCTGTTGGATGAATGATTAGAAACTTTGTCCTTCTCTGGCTGATGAAAATAACTGAGCTCAGGTCATCAGAGCACCTGTCTTTGCTTGAAGCATCTACTCATTTACAGCATTATGTGATTCCCCCCTGTGACAAGCACATCCTATGGTAAACTTTGGTCCTGATTTTACCATTATCTATAATTGTTGCCAATGTCATTTGGATTATTTTTTTCTCCTGGGGAGCAAAGATTTGGATGGATACCAAGCTGAAAATGTCCATATCTTTAGTGGATAGATCATTGGATTTGGAATCAAGGCAATTGTATTTAAAAACCTGGATCTACTACTTGCTACCTGTTGGAAATAAGCAACTGATAACTTCTGGGCTTTTATTTCCTCATTTTTTATATATGGAAAAATTGTACTAGATCATCTCAAAGGAACTTGCTCACACTAAGTTCTGTGATATATGTTTGCCATTAGAGATCACTAGAAACCCAAGATTTTAGCCAAAGGTTCATTTTAGGTAAAATTAAGAAATTGGCAAAATTTATTTTCAGTTCTTTCATCTTCATAATTGTTCATTCCTCCATCTTTGTCTATAGAATATTTCAGATCTCTCTCATCTTTTAAGATTAGGATATGATAGACTTTCATATAGAGATATACATGGTCAGAACATTTATTTCCTTGGTTTTCTTTATGAATGATTAGATGGGAAAAGGTAATATAGAATTTTAAGTTGAATCAGTCTTAAAGAATTATTACCATTCTAAGTTAGGCTTCTGTGTTAGCTCTATTTTCATCAATTCATTGCCATTGATAGGGCTCTCTCTTAGGGGCATATTTGCATTTTATCAGGGGGTAAAAGAGTGAATTTCTAATTAAAGAAATTTGTATTCATCAAGACAGGGTGTGTGGCAGCTGGATGATGCAGTAGTAGGGTACTAGGTCTGAAATCAGTGAAACTTGAATTCAAATTTGAGCTTAGACACTTCCTATATATGTGAACTTGGGCAAGTCACTTCATCCTGTTTGCCCCAGTTTCCTCATTTGCAAAATGATTTGAAGAAGTAACCACCACAGTATCTTTTCCAAGAAAGCTCCAAATAGGGTCATAAAGGATCAGACATGATTGAAAATTACTTCACAGCAACAACCAAAGGAGGCAAAATTATGATTTTCTAATTAGAGAAATTCACATATCATTGAGACAGGGTGCATGGTCTGGGAAAGATTCAAGTAAGGAATAGTCTTTCTGTTACCCCTAAAATCATATCATGTTAGTCCGCAGCTGGTGACTTAGAAGGCTGGTTGTTCCCTGGCTTAGCTATCTTATTGACACAATTTGGCCACTTGTAATTACTATCTCTGGCTAACAGATCCTCTTTGGAGCGAATGGAATGCTAAAAGGAATTTTGATATGGACTATTGAATTGTCAGTGGGAACTGGGAGCTGAAACCATCAGAGGAGTATAGGGAAGGGGGAGGGGAGGCCAGTTGAAAGGAGGGCATCAGCTTGGAGGACTAAGTCTCTGGTTCACTGTTTCCCTCACTTGCATTTTTCAATTCACTCTCATTTTGAAATAATGTGCACAGGTGGCCTTGTTTGATTCAATTTCAAAGTCCTCCAGATTTATGGTCCTGCCCACGCGTGGCTTGATGGCTTTCATATTTACCTTCTCTTCAGAATGCTGCAAATTTTGGATAGGAAGAAAGTAATTTGAAGGATTCTGAGTCATTTGGTTAGACAATATATTGGGTGCTTGGCCTCTCTTCCTGCCCTTACAGGTTTGGAGACATCAATGATGGGACAAAAATATTTTTGTGAAGGGTCACATTTATTTTCAGCCTAGAGAGATGGCTAGCCTCACTGCTGGGAAAGTTGAAATCTGAATTATCCATCACTTCAAATATAAGTAGAAACGAGTTTTATGATCTCCTGATAATAACAGGAATAATCTCTGTAGAAAAATAATCTCCCTTATTAGAATTGTCAGTTTATTGTAAGGATTATTTCATTTTTATAATTGCATCTTTAGTTCCTAATTCAGTGTATGGCACATTTAATAAATACTCCTTGATTGATTGATTGAATAACTTCACAATGACATAGATAAAGTTTTCAAGGAGCTTTTCAATACATTGACTTTATTGACTCACGACCATTTAGTATTTTGTTGTTGTTTAGTTATTTTCATTGGGCCTGACACTTTGAGACCTCCCCCCACCCCTGCCTTTTTGGCACAAATACTGGAGTATTTTTCCATTTTCTTCTCCGAATCATCGTATATATGAGGAAACTGAGGCAAACACAGTGAAGTGACTAGTATAGGGTCACACAATTAGGAAGTTTCTGAAGACAGATTTGAACCAAAGAAGGTTGTTGTTTTGTCCATCACTCTCAAAGAGGATCATGACATCAGACTGTGATGCCACGACATGAAAGTGAATTGGATTTAAGTGAATTAGAACTGAGCAAAGTTACCAATCTCACATTCTGTTGTGTAACCATCTGGGTCCAGTGACCAGATATGGATAAGGATGCCTGGAGATAACCCTTGTTGCAGTGGAAGACCTTGGTCTTTTAAACTAGACTCATTAAGAGCTCTCAGTGTGACTGAGGCAATACCTGTTCAGTTTCTTTCTTTCTAACTCAGGAAGGACAATCTCCTGACTCTGGGCTTGGTGTTGTATCCATGGTGCCCCTTAGCACCCCACAATTTAGTATAGTTAAATATTATTATTACCATTTTAAAAATGAGAAAACTTAAGGCACAGAACAATAACAGTTGGATTTCATCTGGCACTTTGAGGTTAACAAAGTGCTTTGCAGATTTTTTTTCTCATTCTATTCTTACAGCAACCCTGGGAAGTGGGTACTATTCTTATTACCATTATGCCTTTATCTACTTATTTCTCAGCTGCCTCAGAAAAGTCCAGGGACATAAACTCATAGCCATATAGACAACATTGTCCTATTTAAATTATATGAAACTTAGGGGGGCTAGGTGGCACAGTGGATAGAGCACCAGCCCTGGAGTCAGGAGTACCTGAGTTCAAATCCGGTCTCAGACACTTAATAATGACCTAGCTGTGTGGCCTTGGGCAAGCCACTTAACCCCATTGCCTTGCAAAAACTAAAAAAAAAATGGAACCTTCTCTATATTATATGGAGCCATATATATGTGTGTATATATATATATATATGTATATATATGTATATATATATATATATGAGAGAGAGAGAGAGAGAGAGAGAGAGAGAGAGAGAGAGAGAGAGAGAGAGTTATTCATTTTCCAGTAGGATATTAAGGAATTTCTTTGAAAATCATTCCCTTACCTTTCTTACCTTTTATAATGCTTCTATCATCTACATACCATTTTTAACCACATAAATCTTTCCTTCCTTCCTTTCTTTCTTCCTTCTTTTCCTTTCTTTCTTTCTTTCTTTCTTTCTTTCTTTCTTTCTTTCTTTCTTTCTTTCTTTCTTTCTTCTTTTTCTTTCTTCTCTTTCTCCTCCTCTTCCTCCCAATCTACCTCCTCCTCCTTGTTGTTGTTGTACTATTTTTTCTTCTTCTTTCTTCAACCAACTTTGCTTAATTTGGTTTTATGCCTAGAATGACATTTCCTCCTTCCCCACCCCCACATCACATTTCTTACTGTTTTAGTGAGCATTTAAGGTCTAGATCAAGCTTCTTTTCCTTTAGGAATTCTTGTTTCATATTCTTCCTCTCCCCAATCCCCTTATGCCCTCCAGTCAGAAAGGATTCTTCTCACCTCAGACCTCACACAGCATTTATTTGCACTTCTTTTAAAAAAACAAACTCATTACATCATATTTGGCACTTTAATTATTTATGTATGTGTTATATCTATCTGCTAGAGTGTCAGCTTTGAGAAAGCAGAAACCACATCTTCTTTAGCCTTTCTCCCTATCCTGACTCTGTATGACCCTGGGGAAGTCACTTGGTCCTTTTCAAATACTATAAATTGAAGAGAAGATGTGAACTTATCTTTCTAGAGGAAGTTCCTTCTCTCAAGTTTCCAATCCAGTCACAGATTTGGTCAAAAGAAAAATCTTTTCCAAGGCCTAGTATAATAGCAAAATATTTTATCCACATGATGGGGGTACTAATAAGTATTTGTAGAAGTTTCAAAAAAATACAAATAATAAATTTATAATTTTTCAATGACATAGATATTGCTAAAATGAACTATAAAGCTTACTTTTCCAATATGTGTGTGTGTGTGTGTGTGTGTGTGTGTGTGTGTGTGTGTGTGTGTGTATGAAAATATCTGGAATGTTTTCTGACTATTCACCTCAGTATTCATTATATCAGGGCTTCACTAAGATATTAACTAGGATCTCTTATTTTAGACCATCACTGGGAATCTTTTACTGGGCTCTCAGCCTTGGAACCATCCAGTATTGCTACTCAAAAGTTAATGGCTGGACAAGGCCATGCAGGTTTCTAGGTCAAAAAATGCTTCTACTCCTTTTACCTGCCCTTCGACTCTTAAGAAAACAGATGATTCCGTAAGTCACATGTCCATGGAATTTTAAAGTTTTATAAATGCTTTCTTCTTAATAATTCTTTGAAATGGGTAGGGATGGTGTTATTCATTTCACTTTTGGGATGAGGAAACTGAATTTAGGAAAGGTTAAATGAGTTACCCATTATCACTTATTCAGAAAATGGAAGATCCCAGGCTTAACTAAAATTTTCTAACTACAAGTCTTTCTATTATAACACTATAACAGTCACTGTTTGGTAGGCATTCCTTTTAACCAATCTCAAAGTAGAGAGAAGGAAAAAAGGAAGAAAATAAACCTAAACATGATACAGCTCCCTACAGCACTCAGTTTTGCATTGTAAAAAATATTCCAGTTTGTGCCATCTTTGATGAATCCCAATGCTATTTGTAGGAGAGGGAGTATTTTTGTTTGTCTCCTCTTGTTTAGAGGATTGTAAGTAGGTTTTGGAACATAATCAAATAGACAATTTAAGATGGAGATATCCTCATGGGAGACAGTAGAGGCCTGCTTTTGAGAAACAGGAGGACTGGCAAGTCTGTGGTCATTCTTTTCATTGGCTTAGTAGTCAAAACTGGTTGTGTTTTTAAAGCTGCTTGGTTGAGGTATAGTTGAGTTCTCTTTTCAGTTGTATATAGGGGTGTAGGACTCATTCACTCATGACAAGGTCACCATGAAATTAACTGAGAAGGGACCAAGAGCTACCTTTCTCTTCTCTCAGCCAATGTGATTCAGGGTTTTTTAATTATGCTTCACTTGACCTTTTGAATCATAGGTCTAGGCTCTCCAACCTGGGAACTTCAGCCTTTGGGACCTTGAAGGCCAAAACACAAGATCTGATGTTGTAACCAATCCAATAGGGAATTTCTGAGAAGTTAGGATCTTAGGAAGTTAGCTTGACTTGGGGAAGGTGAAGGGGAACTTTTGGAATTTGAACTTGCTTAGCTATTTAACAACTGAGCTATTTGGTGCTTCCCCCAGATTAAAATAGCATAAGGTGGTTTATATCCCTGAGTTTAGAGGGAAATAGGTTTTAAAATGGGTCACCTGAAATTGGGGCAACTCAACATGGGGGAACATTGTGTTCCCCTAATCTTTAGGGACTTGAGACAATGGTAGAGATAAGAGACTTCCCAACAAACTCTCTGATTATCAGAGAATCTAAGGAAGGAGATAGAATACAATTGACTTTCAGACAATATGATTCTTATAGATCATAGATTTAGAGCTATAAGGGATATTAAAGGTGATCCTCATTTTGCTCCCTCATGTTATCTAAGAAAAAAGGGAGGTCTAGAGAAGTGACCTGTTCAACACAGTGACTTTCCCAAAGTCACTCAGTAGTGAGTTCTAGTCATAATTTAAAAACACATACACACATGCAAAAATTTATGACCTCTGACTTTAGATTTAGTGTTTTTTTCTTTTCATAATATCATTTTGTCTAATCTAATCCATCAAGTCTAGCCATTAGTTGACCTTTGGGGAAGAAGAGAGGCTAACAGTGAAAAGTAGTAAAGGGAAGTTGCACTTCAGCCTTCTGAAAAAAAACTAAAACTGTTCCTGACTCCAGGAAATGAAATGCAGTCAGAAACTCATACCTCACTCCTCCTTCTTCTTCAATCTTTTCCTTTACCTCCTACCAATCAGTAGAAAAGCCTGACACATCCTTCTCTCGTGATTGGTTTGAAGGAGTTAGAATGGTAAAGGGGGAGTTGGGGATGTTGGAAGAGACATGAAACAATAAAGATGATTTAATTTATATGTGATCACAGCAACCAGCTGCCTGTGCAATCAATTATTCCACCCTAGAAGTTATTAAAGTGCACCTCTGTCTCCAAAGCCTTATTAGTGGGGGATTTATGGAGCACAGATCCATGGGAGGAAATACTGATATTTCACTCCCCACATCACCCATGATTGGCTGATTGTCCATCCCGTCTCTACTCTCCCATCTTTGTCCCATTCTTAGAAAGTCTACTACCCAGACATATTTTACCGTAACCTTATCATGATGGGTTACAACCCCCAGAATGTTTTGCACCTCCATCAGGGATTGTGACAATTTTCATGTAGCTGTTTCCAACAGTTTTGTTCCAGTTTTATTTTCATGGCAGTAAAAGACTGCTTTCCAAGGGAGAGTGTGTCTTGGTTTCATGCATGCATTTTTGGTTTTAGCTACATCCTAAATCACCCTCTTAGTTTTGTGCTCTGACCTCATGCTGTCTTGTTGTTAAAATAAAAGTCAATCTTGTGAAGGGAAGAAAAAACAACTGAGAATCTGAAAATTTTTATTTTAAATTAGCCTGGTGCTAAAAGACTATCTCTAGAGAAGTCCGGATTATTGTCTTCTTCATCCAGTCTTCTTAATGTTCATGTGTGATCATGTCACTCTGTTATTCAAAACCCCTTTGATTTGCCAAACCATGGAATGGATTAGAGTAGCAATGCAGAGACATTTGAGTTATTAAGAATCATTAGGTAGGATTCAGATATAGGAGTGGTCGTGTGGTCCAGCTCCCTCATTTTACAGATGAGAAAGCTGATAACCAGAGATGCTGAATGGTTTCTCTGAAGCTATACAAATGGTTAATGTCCTTCATTCTTGAAGAGGACTAAGATAACATCTTAGAGTCAAATTACAGTGTGCCCCACAGTAGTTGATCAGACTATGAGTTCAGAATGCTCCACCACAGGTCGTGTACCATTTAAACATTTGGGGTGTACCTTGCATTTTTTTGAGTTATTGTTATTCTGTTCATAGAACACAGTATGTTTTCTGATGAGGACACATCATGTTGGACAGTCCTGTGCCAATGCCTCCATGTCACACAATCAATTCCAAAGTCTTTAAGACCTTGAGAATGTTCTTGTATTGCTTTCCTGACCACTGTCTGAGTGCTTGCCCTGTGTGAGTTGTCCATAAAAATAGTCTTTTTGGCAAGTATACTTTTAACATTCAAATAACATGGCCTGCCCATCATAGAAGCAATGTTTGAATGTGTGACAGTTTAGTTCAAGAAAGGACCTCATTATATGACATAGTTTCCTGCCAGGTGATCTTCAGAATCTTCCTAAGGCAATTTAAATGGAAGTTATTTGGTTTCCTGGCATGGCGTATGGTTCAGATCATCATTACAACACATACAGAAATGAATTCAGCACTGAATCTGCAGCTCTTCAGTTTGGTAGTCATTCTAATACCTTTTATCTCTTACACTTTTCTTTGGAGCCTCTTCAACAGTAAGCTAGCTCTGGCAATACATGTGTAAAACCTCATTATCCATGGGTACATCCCTGGAAAATAAATCGTTAATTTAAATGAACTCTTCCACAGACAATTTCTCTATTTTCTGAAACCGATGGTTTCACATATGGATGGTGTGCTGGCTGATGGAGTACCCATGTTTTCTAGGTGTTAATTGTTAATCAAAATTAGCACATGTACCATTCTTAGTTGCATCTCAACTTGAGAGACAACACTGAGTGGACAATTATCTGTAAGCGAAAGAGCATGCCCCAACACCCCCTCCACTTTGGTTTTGGTTTATATTCTTTTCAAGTTGAAGAATTTATTGACAGTACGATAGCTGACCTTGATGCTATATTCTTGCTCAGTGAAAGTTTCTGACAACATGGGTTGAAAATATCATGCTAAAAAGCATGGGAGCAAATATACAGTCTTATTTCTTTCTCTCCATTGGTGACCTGGAAATCTCAAGGGCATCATCCATTATACAGAACCTAGGCAAGTATGTCATCAACAAATTGATGTACAATACCGATGGACTTCTCCAGGTATCTCATTTGACCTAATATTCCAGAAAGCCTTGTGACTGACAGTATCAAAGGCCTTGGTCAGAGCTACAAATATTGCAAACTGACCTTTGTTCTGCTCCTGGAATTTCCACTAGAGTTGCTGGGCAGCAAACACCATATTGACAGTTTCTTAGCCCTTTCTGAAACCTCACTGAGTTTCAGGTAAATGCCCATCCTTCAGGTTAGAGATCAGCATATTAAAGAGAACTCTGGCAAAAATATTGCCAGCAATATCTAAGAGAGAGACCTCCTATGATTGTTGCAATCCAGCTCTTTACCTTAATATACATAAACAATGGAGGTATCCTTGAACTCCTCGGAGATAGACTTCACTTGCCATATAACTTGGAAAATTTTAGTCAGCTTTTATATGACCAATGGACTTCCCAAATTGTAAATCTCACTTGTAATGGAATCAACACCAGTTGTTTTACCGCACTTTCAAAACCTCTTCTACAGTTGGAACTACATCTAGGGAGGGATTGATTTCAATATGAGGTGAATGGTCATTGGCTTTGGTGTTGATTGATGACAGTCTGTTGAGAATACTATAGATATGTTTAGTCCATCTCTTTAGGATCAGGTCTTTATCACTTTTATGGTTACACTGAGTTGTTGAGATGTACCATAGGTCTTTGGCCCCTGAATAGACTTCAGGATATTAGAAAAGCATTTTGGACTTTCACTATCAGCATAAAACTGAATTTGCCTTCTTACTCAATAAAGAATCCTACATCTCTCTAAGCTTCACTTTGGCTTTACTTTTGATGGAATTAAATTCTGCCTTCTTAGAGAAGGATGACCTATCTTGCTGGTGAACCACTGTGGAACTCTCATTTTTCATTTAGCAGCTTCTGAATTTCTCCATCATTTTCATCAAACTAGTCTTGCTGTTTGCCAGTGTTCTGGCTCAGATGAGCAAATGCTGTTCTGTGCACCAAATTTCTGAATGCTGCCCACTCCTTTTTTTTTCTTCACTGTTGCCAACTGTGTGTTGGCTCAATTTTCTCTCCAAGCTCACAACAAACTGTTTCCACTCAGAGAAGCACTCTAATTTTTGACATTAATTGTTCTGGTACTTAGTCATTTTGTCTTGGGGCTTCTGCTTTTAGTGAATGCAAATATTTAGCTTGGAAAGGATGAGTCTGTGATCAGTCCAGGATTCTTCAATACACATTGCCTTTGTCATTCTCACATCCTGTTTGTCTCTTCTCCTTACAATCACATAGTGTAATAGATGCCAGTACAGGAAGAAATACTGTGTTTAGATAAATAGAAGACATTTATGATGAGAAGATCATGAGAGAAGTCTTCAGTAGTAGATGACCATTGCTGTGACTGTTTCCAACTCCTTTCCTCCCAAGGACTTTGTGCCATGTTTGGAAGTCTAAGCCTACTCTAGCATCAAAGTCAGCCAGAATTATGAGCTCTTGTGGCATATTGATGGTAAGGGTCTCCATGTCCTCATAAAATTTTTTTTGATCTCATCAAGGTTCATCATGGAGGAATCATAGGTACTGATGATGGTGGCATGGCATTTTTCATTAAAGTGACAATCTCATTGTCATGATTATGTTGTTTTCTCCTTTTGGTAGGCATTCAAGCTTGTTGAATAGATTATTTTCTATTGCAAAACTTACCCCAGCTTCATGACTCCCCCTTCACTGTGGCTACTCTAGGAAATCATGTATCTAGTTGCTACTTCAGCAAGCTGATTTTCATATTCCTGTCTTGTTTTTCTCAGGGCTATTATTTGGATGTGATTTCTACTGGGTTCTCTCACAACAAGAGTTGTTCATCTTTTAAGATTACTGAATTTTATATTGTCTATGAGTGTGCATTCCATGCAATGATGGTGTATGGAATAATCTTTGCAGAAGTTTTTGAACATTTTTTCACATTTTGACTAAAGGGTAGGATCCCTACCTACCATGGTGATCAGGCCAGGGTTGGGTAAAAAGACAACTTTTAGTGCACCTTTTCTGGACCCTTCCTCACACCAGGTGGTGAGCAGCACTATCCTTAAGGGGGCTGCTTAGTCATCCAGGAGGCTGCCAAATCCCATGACTGCTTCCAGTGAGATGATCCATTGTCTAGGGCCACCTCTGTATAGGATTGTAACTATGGCACCTAATGTATCTACACCTGCTGCTCCTTCACTTGCCCATCACCAGAGGACTTTGAGATTTGAAAAATGGTAAAATGTAATGGGTGGTACCTTTTGATTCATATGTAAATTAGATTTAAATGAGATATAATTGCATGAAGGTATTAGTCTCATTCTCATCCAGAGACATCACAGTCCAGTGGCAATACAGAGTCAATACAACTGGTGATGGCTCAAGATGTGGTGGTTGATCTTGTTGTCTTTGATTTCTAACCAAGCTGAAGCAATCCATATCATATGCTTCAGCTGCCTTCATGGCTATTGGAACACATTATTCTTACCCACCTATTCTACTAGGGGAAATCTTTGCAAGCTTGGGGAAAACAGACATCCCTCAGTTTGAGTTTTAAAACCCCTCAGTCATCTTTACCCTATTTAACCTGTCTACTGAAATGATTTGCTTAGGTGTGGCCACTGTGTATACCACATATTCTTGGAGCCACAGTGAGTTAGATGGACACAAAAGGTGGAAAGCAATTCTAAAAAGGGCTCAGAAGCTTTTACACCAGAGGTACAGGTCTTCCATGATCAGACCCAACACCCTACTTATGAATAATAAGTAGCAGAGCAAAGATTTAGATCAATTTCCTCTCTTTCCAAATGTGGGGCTTTTTAAAAATAATATATAGGTAGCTAGGTGGTATAGCAGAAGGCATCAGGAAGACCTGAGTTTGAATCCTCTCTCAGATACTAAACTTTGTGACCATCAACATATAACTTTGCTTCTCTTAACCTCAGTTTCCTCATTGGTAAAATGGATATAATAGATTTGACAGGGTTTTTGAGAATATCAAATTAGACAATATATGAAAGTGCCTTGTAATTCCTAAATGGTGTGATATTAATCTTAGCTGTTATTAGCATTACATCATTACCAAAATCCTTAACCTGACATTCAAGACCCTTCAGTGTCTGACTCTCATTTTTATTGCCAGTCTTCTATCAATCAAACTCCTCATTTTTGTATAATCTATGTTCCAAACAAATCAAACTACTTACAATTAATTTAAACATAAATTTGTTTTACTTCCTTTGTAACTTTGTTGCCACATTCTTTTATGACCTGAATATTCTATCCATACTCTAGTCTTTACCTATTGAAATTCACCCAATTATTTACCTCTCCAATCAAAGATCTCTTCCTATAGAAAACACTCCTGGATCCTCCTACCTCAACCCCAATTGGTAACAATATGATCTTCAGTTTAAATACAGATCATTCATTTTGTTCATCTAATATGAATGTATCAGGCATGTATATGTCATCTTCATTTGATTCCCAGATCAGCACTCACTCTCTGTTTCCTCTTCCGACACAGATACCATCCTCACTCCCCCTTCCAGTTGCCCTTTATATTTTTTCTCCAAGTATTAAAATATCTTTGAGATCTTTGAGAATAGGGATAATCATTATTTTTTATTCTTAGTGCCTGGTACAAAGGAAGTTTTTTTTTTATTAGATTCTCTATTAATTATCATTATATCATCTCTCTCTTTATCTATCCCTCCATCTTTCTTTTTTCCTTCTTTTCTTTCTTTCTTTCTTTCTTTCTTTCTTTCATCTGTTGTAATCATATTCATTATCTGTTTATCAGCATCAACATTATCTATCTTTATCTATGATTATCTAATTTATATCATATATAATTTCTGCTAGCATGTTTCTGAACAACCCTAGTAAATTATGACTTTCATCAACCCTCTTATTATCACTTTTCCCAGAACCTAACACAGTGTTATACATAAAGTAGACATTTGAATGAATTTTTTTGTGGAGTGAATGAATGAGACTGAAGACCTTGACTTGCCCAACAAGCAAAATCAGTATTGAAATAGAACATTGTAAAACTCTACTTTTGATTGTTCTTATAGCTAACTGGTCTTGGGTTCTGACCTAACACATCCTTCATGCCCTGGAAGCTTTTGGACATGACAGTAGGAATCAGCCTTGGATATTTCAAAACTAAAGGCACATTTCTTTTTATTTTGCTCTAGACACAATTAGATGCTTCAGTCATCCCTAGAAGCAATTCATTCCTAATTACAGCCAATTATTGTGTCATGTGATGCCAGCAAAAAAAGCAAATAGCATTTTTAAGTTTTAAAACTCTGCAGGGAAGAATAAAGTCATGGAGCCAACCATGTCAACCTAAATCAACTGCAAATTTTTTCCTAGAAAGTAGTAATTTCTAAAAAAAGAGATTTGTTTCTGAATTTTGATTTCCTGAAGTAGTAAAGTATGAGCAAAGGCAAGAAGAAATGATACAAAGGAGATATCACAAATTTAAGTATTGTTAAGTACCATTAAGGGAAGACTTCACAGTCTGCAAAGTGACATATACACACATAAACATAAATATAAACACCCAAGTATAAGGAGGTGGTGTCATCACCAAAAGATAGGATAGAACACTGTCCTCACAAAACTACTAAGTGGGACAAGGGTGATGTTTCAGCATAGAAACATAGGAAGTATCAGTTGGAAGACAGGAGAGCCTGGACATAGAAATGTCAGGAAAATCTAGGGAGGTGGGAATATTTACAGGAGGGAGTGGCTAAGAGTGTTATGTTCTGCAAAGAGGTCATGAAGGATAAAGCTTGGAAAGAGATGATTGGATATGACAATTTATTCTGTAGTTAGATTTTGGAGTCTGGAATAGAGGGGGAATTCCTAAAGCTATATATTCTAAATATATTCCTTCTAAGTAGGTGCAAAACTCAGTTTTTTAAGTGTTGAGGGATTTTAAGATGCTGTCAGCACCCTAGGGCAACACCTCAGCTATCTCACCCTAATTACAAAACTGCCCTCACAATTTTGATTTTTTGGAGAGAGAGAGAGAGAGAGAGAGAGAAAGAGAGAGAGAGAGAGAGAGAGAGAGAGAGAGAGGTATTTCAGGATTCATAGCCATATGGTATAATTGGGGGAATATTGATATTGAGGTGAGTTTTTATGTCATGGAATAGCTTGGGAATTATATGTAAGAAGCAGCATCAAGGGCCTGTATGATAAGAAAATAATGAGAAAAGAAGGTGGGGTTCATCTTAAACTGAGTCAGGAAAATCAACTGAGCAAGAGCAAATTTAATATGATATTGCTCCCCAAAAGAACATTATCAGCCCCTGAGGACTAACATTGATTGAAATAAATACTTTTTTTTCTCCTTTGGCTCAACCTGTACATTTCATGTACAGAACTAGCTATGAAAATTCCTTTATCATCAGAGGACAGTAATTATTCTGCAGCATATAGTCAAGGAAACCTGCTTAGGTATTGAAAGTTTAAATAACTTGCCTAGAATCATATAGATAGAAAATGTCAAAGACATCAATTGAACACAAGTTCTCTGGATTTATGGAATAACAATGGCAGATAAAGGGGAAATTGGGCATGGACTGAAGTCTTTGTCATTGGAAGGAGTAGTCTCAAAGCCATTAGATCATCTAGTCAACATTTATTGAGTCCTTACTAAGGGTTAGGAACTGTACTCATCATTGGAAATATAAAGACAATTAAAAGACAACCCCTGTTCTCTAGGAACTTACAGTTTAATGGGATCATACATCCAGCCTCTATCGAAGTATAATACATGGATGCCATGCTTATATGAGAGATAGTTCTCAGTACCTTATCCATAAAAACTTTTTAATGCATTCCTAAGAACTATGAGCTCTTATATTAGAGATGAATTATACATCATCAAGGGACATGAAAAATAATATAATGTCATTTTCAATTTCAGTGAGAAGAAATAGGATGAAATTATAAGCAATTATGAAAAGACATACTGACTCCCTATGGTAGCTGGGGTTTCCTGCAGGTCCTGTGGTGCTGTGATAAGAGACATTGAATCAGTGTTTCATGGCCCCTTTGAAAGTTCACAATCCTGTAGTTTGTTTCCATGGTAAAGTTTCAGAGATTTTAACTTAGAAGTAGCTTACAATAACCCAATGGCATGAGGTCAACAAGGAAACATGTTCCAAGCCTGGTGAGAGTTCACACACATTCTGTAAATATGATTTAGAAACCTTTCTCACAGATGCCAATATTTCAGAGAATCATTGATCAGACAGGAAAAAATACAAGGATAGTGTGCTAAAACAACAAAAATAAGCCTTTACAAATAAAGGATTTGAACTAAAGTTATCTCTGATTAGCTATACAGATATCCACTTCTAGAAAGAAATTTATATGTGATTTATATTTATTATATAATTTTTGTAAATTATACTACATGTAGTACATATTATATATGCATTATATTTTATATGCAAATACAATATGTATATCTATGCATGCATGCAAACATATAACATATGCACATATAAATTTCTTTCTAGAGTTTTTCATAATATGATCACACTGAATTATTCATATTTTCTTTGCAGGAACATCATAGTTCTCTTTAACACTCATAAGATAAGACATGAAGAGTCACTTGACACTCATGACATTGGGTCATATGTGGGGACTATTGATCCAAAAGAGGAAAACAGTGATAAGTATAAGTGTACCTTTGCTATTTACAGATATGGGATGCCACTTTGGGTCAATCAACATTTATCAATCCTTTATGATATGTCAGTCACTGTGCTAAGTGCAAGGAATACAAACATAAACATATAGGAAGATAAATCTTGCCTTAGTGGGGGGGGGACAGAAGAGGAATGAGTATTTATTATGCACATATTATATTCTAGGAATTGTGATAGTTGCTTTACAAAATATTTTATTTGATCAAATTTGAGGAACTTAGATTCTAATTGGGGAGAGGACATTTAAAGACTTGTTGATTGATGCAAATGGCCACATATGTCTCTCTGATTCAAATTGGGACTATGATCAATTCAGTTTTGGGGCAAAAAAAAATGAAGAATACTGATGCAAGCATCAAATACATTCATTTTAAGTAAGCTCAAATTAACTTAGCCAGTTTGCAGATCGGTTCAGCTTGGATGCTCCATCATCTAGTGTGTATGTCATTGCTCTTGCCTTCTGGGTAAAGTATATGACCCATAGGTTCAATTTGCATTAGTGAAAGGAAGGATTGAACCAGGGACAACTCAAGAGAATGCAAGAACATGTAAGAAATAGGAAGACCGCCAGAGTTTTTAGAGCTTAAGATGGTTTGTATCACTCATGAACTGATGGGTCAGCCATGCAAGTCCTTTTATAGCTCAGAGTCTGTGTTAAATTCAAGACTGCCTTACATTCCTGATCTCACCTTCCCCTATCTTAACAACCTAGGGAACCAATAAATTCTAATAAGCTTTACAGTACTCAGAAAATGTTAGAAATATAATCTCTCAGCTACTTTTCACAGTGATTCTTTTCTTGTATTTAAAGATGTGTATGTTAGAACATGACACCAGAACTATGTGTTCCTATTTATGGAAAAGCTAAATTAGGGCAATCTAACCAAACTTGATTAAATAAATCTTTAATAAGTGCCATCTATAGAAGGCACTGTGAGGTGTTAAGGCTACCAAGATAATAGAATGACAACCCAACTCCAGGAGATAATGGGGGCAATATGAGTGTATGTGGATGAGGAGATAACTCAAGGTAGAATGTGAACAGTTAGTTCTGAACAATGTATTTTAAGAAAAAAATAAGAATTCAGATATAACTCTCATTTGGGGAGGGATCAGAGAAAGCTTCATGGGTGAGGTGATAAGATGGCATTTGAAGGATTTTAATTGGTAAAAATGAGGAAGGAGTACATTCTAGTCATGTAGGATTTTTGACATTGATGCTCAGAATACAAGTTGAGTTGAAGTTAGATTGATCCTGTTTGACTAGTCTATTTTGCTAATCAATCAATAGAAATTTATTAAGCACTTACTATGTATCATTATATTAGGAAATGGAAATACAAAGGGAAAAATGAAACTTACTTTGCCCTCAAAGAAGTCTTCATTTTATTGGAGAAGACAAATGCCATTTTGAGAATTGGGAAGGAAAAAATAAGCAGTGCTTTATTTGCCAAATATTGTTCTAAGAATTCTACAGATATTTCATGATTCTCATAACATCCATATGAGATAGATGTCTTTATGATTCCCTTTTTCATTTGAGAAAGTTGAGACAGAGGTTGTTACTTGCCCAGTGACCAAATATCTGAGACTGAATTTGAACCAAGCTTTCCTGCTCAATACTGTATCTAAAAGTGTCATTTAGTGGCCTTTAAGTTCAGAATGACTTCTTACTCCTCAATTTAGAGTATCAGGGGTGAGATCATGTTATATGCCCATGAATACTTCACAGTTTAGCAAGTATGACTTTTTTTTGCAAGTATGGCTTTTGATTTTTAAGTGACCCCAAGGAACCCTTCTTCAGGTGAAATCTTGCAGATTGTATAATTTATCTGAAATGTAGTTCATTTTCCATTGTACTGTTATTTAAATATATATATATATATATATATATATATATATATATATATGTATATGTTCCCTAAATAGGTAAATAGATTTAGAGTTAAAAAGGAGCTTAGAGGTGATATCTTTTAATATTTTTTTGCTTCTCTTCCTCAAGATTTCACTTCACTTTAGTGCATTGGATTCCCAAATTATTGTTTTCTGTTGCTTTGATGAGATTGTCCATCACAGATTCAAGCTTTCCTTTATTTATATGGACCATAAACACTGGTTTCTCTTTTCTCCTTTAAGTCACTCAAGAACAGAATATTGTGGTTTCATATTCATCTCAAATTCCATGAAGTTCTGTGTCTCATTAAATATTTAATGATTTGCCTTTGTTTTGTAGTATTTATTCTTAGATGACTGAACTGATTTACTAATTCTGGAGGTCATATTTCCCAGTTGATGTTTATGATTTCCCTTATGTTTGTGTTCAAGGTCCTTGAATATTTTTTCCTGAGATCCTTTCATAATTTTAGTTCTTTCCACCCAACTCTTTATTTTCCCCTTATTGTTCACTTTTTTACCCCTTCTGCCTCCGATGGACCTTTCCTTACAACTTAGATTCAGTACTGTATAATTCATGGTTCACCAGCTTCAATCTCTGCCTTAAGTAACTTTGATTTTGAAGGGCAGGGGTAGGGGATGCTGAACTCTTTTTCTTTAAGTTAGTGGAATTCTGGAAGATCCTCTCACTCAGAATTCTATCCCAATGTCTTATCCCTTTTCCTGTCTTTCTCTGTTCTCAGGCTATAGAGTTGATTTCTATATTTTGGGTCTCTGAGACTCTAAAAGGTTAGAGTATGGATTTGAGTGCTATTCCAATTCCAGAAATGTGTTCTATCCTCTTTCCATCAGTTCTTCCATTCTCCTATACCTTTTGCAAGCCTGCACCTGATCTGGCTTTTGAACTTACGTAAACTTTCACATTTTGGCATTTAGATCACCATGGCAATAAAAAAAAAGAGGAGGGACTGGGGTGTTTCCAAACTATTCTTCCTATTTCTAAAGTAATACCAAATATTTTGATGACTGCTACTTTGTAGTATAATTTGATATCTGATATGCCTATGATTTCATTCCCACTTTTTCCTCACTTATTTTCCTTAAGTTTTTTTTACCTTCTGTATCTCAAAGGGATCATAAAAAGGGGAAAAGACCCACATTTACAAGAATATTCATAGCAGCTCTTTTTGGTGGTCGCAAAGAATTGGAAATTGAGGGGATACCCAACAATTGGTGAGTGACAACAAGTTGTATATGAATATGATAAAATATTCTTGTTCTGTGATAAATGATAAGTAGGCAGATTTCAGAAAAACCTAAGAAGACTTACATGAACTGATGCTGAGTGAAGAGATTAGGAACAGAAGAATATTGTATACAGGAATAGCAACATTGTTTAGTGATCAACTATGATGGACTTAGCTCTTCCCAGCAATATAGAGATCAAAGACAATTTTAAAAGACTTGTAAGAGCAAATGTCATCTACATTCAGAGAAAGTACTATGGAGTTCAAATGCAGATCAAAGCATATTATTTTTCACTTTTTAAGTTTGTTTTTTCTTATTCCATGATTTTCCCTTTTGTTCTGATTTTTTTTAACAGCACCACTAATATGGGAATAAGGGTAACATGATTGTGCATGTAGAATTTATATCACATTGCTTGCTATCTTAGGGCAGGGTTGAAAGAAGAGTGGAATGTAGAAAACTTAACAAAAATGAATGTTGAAAACTATCTTTATAATTGAAAAAAATTATTTTTTTTACATTTTATTCTTTTTTTTGAAGAATATTCTTTTATTTTTCTAGCTCCGTAAAATAATCTGATGGTAGCTTGGTTGTTATGACTATGAATAAGTAAATCAATTTATATGGTATTGTTATTTTTATTATGTTAGTTTAAATAATATCTTTGAGCCATTAGTATTTCTTCAGTTATTTAAAACTGTCTTTTTATCTGTAAAAAACATTTTGTAGTTGGATTTGTATAGCTTTTGAATGTTTCTTGGTAGGAACACTATCAAAATTTTTTTAAAATTCTCTAGTTAGTTTAAACGGAATTTCTCCTTTTTCTGTTTTCCTACTGCATTTTGATGTACATATACAAAGGTTGATACTGGTGTGAACTTATTTTGAACCTGCTAGTTTACTGAAACTATTTATTCTACAAGGGACCTTTCTACCAATAATTAGCATCTGCTACCTCTTCAAATTATAGTTTGTTGTTTATTTATTCATATACATATAACATTACCCTAGTAGAATATAATGTTCATAAGAGCAGGGGCAATTTCATCTTGGTTTTGTATCCCCAGCACAGAGTACAGTGCATGCATCTTGAAATTGAATTTGAAACTAAGTGACCTAAATTACTGTCTTGAAGTATAGATGACAGAGGGTAGTTTTCACCAAGGTGAGATTCCCTTCCCTGTGGAATGAACATGTAAAGTGCTTGTATTTCCCAAGAGAAGGGAAATCTGAAATGAAAGTAATCCTTGTTGAATGGAAAAGCCACTAGCATATCTCACCATCTATAATAGTTCATTCCTTAGAAATCTTTCCCTTCTCAGGGATAGTCTTATGAGGAAAAAGAAAGCTAGTAAGATTTAAAAAATATCATGTTGAATAAATGGAAGAGGAATGAAAGTCAATTGCTATATTATATTGATACAAAGAGAATATTCCATCAACTAACAGTTCTTTTGTATATATCCTTATATATACTCTGTTTACTATAGGACCTTACATGAACTAATTGTTTAATAAATGTTAAGTGAATGAACAGTGACCAATGCACTCTCTTTGAAAGGAAAAAATATGAACACTGAAAAATAATTATACAAAATTATCTAAGAAAATATTTGCTGTGAAAGTGAAACTTTTGTGGAGGATTTTGGAAATCTGTGATGATTAAAAACAGAAGGGAGAGACCTTAAGACCTAATGTGCTGGTGTAAGCAGACACCATGGGTCAAATTACAGATATGAATTCTGTGAAAGGAGAGGGGAAGGCCTTTGGGGAATACATGTAAATTATATACTTGACCACTGTTTCTTGCCAAGAGAAACTAAAAGCTAGACAGTAGAAAAGTCATTTAGAACATAATTACAAATTGTGTTTAGTTTTTGTAAAAAGAAACTTTATTTTTGGTGGAAAGTGCCACCTATAGCTAGATGAATATATTTTAGCTTTACAGCCCTGTCCACTTCAGCCTTTCTCACATAACTGGAAGGAAGGGTCTAGGAATACAAAAAAACACATCATATTCTAGTTCCTCCTTCATTTGTTGGGGAAGGCAAAGGCAATTAGACAGCAATTGTTAGAATGCTGCTTGCTCCCAGGGTACAGATTGTACACCTGGTAATGTGACTTGGACTGGTGCTAAATGATGCCACCAATGGCCAATGCAAACTGTAGGAGCCTGTGGTTTGGCCTATACCTAGGTGTGGGTGCCGAGAGAATCAATCCTTTGTCAGGGCTAGGTTTGTATAAACAGAATTTTTATGATGCTCCTTAAAGACTTCACTAGGGCCTGCTTAACACTGATGCTTGCAAAATAAACCAGGAGGAAACTTATACATGGCAGAAGGTAACCTTAATTTCAACTCCAACTATCCTAACATTTTCCAGGTAGGTAAAGGGGCATTCTTACCTGCAAAATCATGGATTTTCTTCATTAGTAGTTTGATTGTCATTTTGTCCTAGTCAAAACACATCTATATTATTATGTCCATATCTAGGCATGTTGGTTTGGAAAGATCATTAATAAACTGGGTAACATTTAGAGAAGGATCACACAAATAGAGTAGAACTTTTAGTCCATGTCATTTGAGAATCAGATAATTATGAGTGTTTAGCATGGAGAAGAGAAGATTGTGGGAAAGGGTAAAAAAGAGAATATGATATCTATCTTCTAGTGTTAAAAAGATTGTTATGGTTCCAGAGTATAGAACCAGATAAATGGGTACAAGTTGCAAGGATATCAGAAAATTTAATCTTCATATCAGAAAAAAAAGCAATTAGAGTTATTTAAAGGGGAATAAGCTGCTTTAAGGAAGATAATGGGAGCCTTCTAAGCAAAAAATGGTTGAACATTCATCAGATGCGCATCTGGCATGATTAAACTAGATGGTCATTGAAAATCCAGCACTTAAATTATTTGCTTCCATGATGGAGTTACAAGATAAAATATATGAAATCAATTTTTTTTCCATCATTTTATACATTGTCTCTGAGAGTTATTCAATTTTTTGTTGGACTTCATGTGGAGTTTTTCAAGAGATTTTTTTTTTATTTTCTCACCTATTCTACATGGACATTCTCTACAGGCAGAGTCATTGTGGATGACAGACATGCTGATACCCTCCACAACTGGAAAGTGGCCTCATCCTTGTCCATTAAATCTTAGACACTAATGGATTCCCCATTGATCTCACTCCTACTCAGCCATAAAACCCAGGGCTCCATGCGGTTACTTCTTAAAATATCCTTATAAATCTTGGCCATCGTCTTCATTAATTACAACCTAGCCAGAGCTCTGGCTGTTAGTTATGGGTGGTAACTTCATTTATTCCCACATTAAATGCTTTATTTCTGTGTGGCTATCTCAGTCCCACTCCATTACCTAACTTATCCACCATTTACATTCTCAAGTCAAGTTACATGCAAAGAAAAAAAAAGTAGAATCAAAGAATCTTATAGTTAAAAACATCTCTCAAAGTCTTTCAGTCTAACTCTTTCTTAAAGCTATTTCCCATTACCGTAATAAAACCATATCAAATTTAATCCTCATCTTACAAAATTTGATGAGCTGATGATGGTGGCTACTATTATTAATAATTAGCATTTATATATTACTTTGAAATTTGTAAAGAATTTTGCAAACATTATCTTTATTTCATGGATGGAGAAACTTGAGGCAGTTAGAGATTAAGTGACTTGCCTCAGGTCCAATGGAAAATATCTGAAGTTAGAGTTTTAACTCAGGTCTTTCTGATTTCACTTCCAGTGCTCTATTCATTAAGCCAACTAGCTGATTCTAAAGATTGATATGGCATGTTCAAAATATTACATTATATCACAGTTGTCACATATTCTACTAAATTGCATTATAAAGTGATGTTTGAAATCTATCATATAGCTATATTTTTTATTAAAATTTTATTTTATTTTTCCAATTACTTGCAAAGGTAGCTTTCTCTCCCTCCTCTCTCCCCATGGTGGACAAACAATCTGGTAAAAGTTGAATATGTATAATTGTGTTTAATATATTTACATATTAGTCATTTTTTGAAAAAGGAATTAGAACTAACTGGAAAGGGGGGAAAAAAGCATGAGAAAGAAAGGAAAAAGATAAAAGACTCCATAGTTTTTTCTATGGATGCGGATGGCATTGTTCAGAACAAGCCTTGCTCTCTGAACTGCTAAGAGGAACTGTGCCCATCATAGTTGATCATCTCACAATGTTGTTGATATGTACAATATGCCCTTGGTTCTGTTCACTCAGCATCAGTTCATGCCAGTCTTCCATGATTCTTTAAAGTTTGCTCATTTTTTTTACAGTTCTCCATAATATAACTTGTTTTTACAGTTCTCCATAATATAACTTGTTCAGCCATTCCCCAAATGATGGGCATTCCCTCAATTTCCAATTCATTGCCAGTACAAAAAGTGCTGCTGACCACTTCTCCCCCCCCAAAAAAAGAGTTAGTTATTTTTGAAATGAACTTAATAATAGCACCTAATTCACAAGGTTGCTTTAAAGATCAAATAAGATACTATTTGTGAAGCACTCGGCAAACTTTAAAAAGGTCTGCAAATGGTGTCATCACATCATTATCCTCATCCTGAATATCAAGTTGTAGAGAAAGTATAAACTGCATTTGTAGAAGAGTTCTGTTACCAAGGAGTCAAGATCCAGTACTTATCATTAACGTTATTGTTGTTCAGTCACTTTCAAGTGTGTCTGATTCTTCACGGCTCCATTTGAAGCTTTCTTGACAGAGATACTAGAGTGGTGGTTTGCCATTAAATATTTCAGAACATTTTTACAGACAAAGAAACTGAGGCAAATAGGGTCACACAGCTAGTAGTTGTCTGAGGCTGAATTTGAATTCATGAAGTTGAGTTTTTCTGATTCCAAGCCCAGTGCTCTATCTGGTGAATTCCTAGGTGCTAATGTTTACAATTCTATATACTTATATCTTTGATTTAAAAGCTCAGTATGAGTACTCCTTCCATTTCTTTAGAATGCAACTCCTTCCCTACATATACAATACATATACTATATACATATAATATAATACATACAAAAATATTTGCACAAAAATGTTGAAACCCTGATGGAGCAGTGACTAATTTTTATTATTATATGAACAAGAAATCAGCATCTTTTGTGGCACATAGTAAGACTTTAATAAATGATTATTGATCAATTGATTGATACATATTATAAAGTTTCACAGGTCAAAGACTATTTTGTTTTTATCTTTGCACCACCAGTTGCTCAAATAGTGATTTGCACATAGTGGACTCTGAAGAAACATTTGTTAAGTTGAATTGGTCTAACCAAACCCAAGAAACTTTAAAATTAGAGTAATACTGGAACTATTTTTCATAAATTGCCCTTTTCCTCCCCTATTTCACATCTCAAAATTCCTTTATATTGTCCCTTGCCTATCCCTTCCTCCTTTGGTTTTCTAATAAAAACGAGGCCAACCCCTAGAAAAGGCCAACCCCTTTACTTATGCCATTAATTCTATCTCCTCCCTTTTAAGGGAGCCCAGCACTTCAGTTTCTTATTTTAACTCTTTTCTTTTCTAATACTCCTTCTCTGTTCCTGCTTATGAAAATGTTTAGCTTCTTTTCATCCTTAAAACAAAATAAATCTTTTCATTTCTCTATATCATTCATTCAAGGTATCATTTGATTTCTCTTCTCCCTTTCACAGTCAAATTTATTGAAAGAATTATTTGGGTGTTCTATTTCTTACTTCACACTCCCTTTCCATAGCCTTGCTATCTGCCTTCTGATCCCACCACATTACTCAATCTGTTCTCTCCAATGTTATCAATAATCTAACTGAAATTTAGTGATTATTTCTCGGTCTTCATATTTTTTGTTTTAACTTCTTAATAGCTTTTCACAATAATCACACAATTCTCCTGAGTACCATTCCCCCACCCCCTTACTTACAAGATACTCTTCTTTACTTGGTTTCTTATCTATATGATAATTCCATTCCATTTGCATTATCCATCCCCCAGACTCTATTTTGGATCCTTTTGTCTTTTCTCACTAAAATCTCTCTTGGTGATCATCTTAATTTCTGTGAGTCCAGTGATTATCTATATGCAAAGGATTTCCAAATCTAGATATTCAATCCTTATCTCCTTCTTCTGATCCAACACTTCCAGCAGACTGTTATACATCTCCATCTAGAAAAACAATGGAAATTTCAAATTCTATATATTCAAGATAGAATTTATCTTCCCCAAAATTTCTCCTCCAAATTTCCATCTTTCTGTTAGGAGTAACTTCATCATTCTAGATGTAGATCCAGTGGTGTCATTCTTGTTTTTTTTTCATATTCTCTAATATCCATCAAGTTCTATAGAAACTATATCCATGAAGTCTCTAATATTTGTCTCTATCATTGTAGTTCAATCACAACACTTCTCATATAATCTATTGCAATGACCTCCCCATTTTTCTTCTTACTTACAATTTTTCCATCATCCAATTCATTTTCTAAATAAAAGTAGAACTGATATTCCTAAAAAACAGTTCTGACATACCTTCGAGTCCCAAATCAAAAAACCTTTCATGGCACCCTATTATCTCAGGAATCATTATAAACTCAGATAACAAAGATCATGGGAAAGATTCTGGAAAGATATTAGGGTAGGTCAGATAACTTTCAGCTCTCCAAATTTCCTCCACAGAAAAAGACAAAAAATTGACTCAGAAGGAATGTAGAGCAGCACAAACAAACAAAAGTCAAGATAAATTAGTTGTTCTAAGACAACTAAAGAAGACCTCAGGAAAGACCTTCCTCCTGGGGCAGAGGTTTGGCTTGAGTGAAGAGAAAACAGCTGCAGATCGGCTCTGAGGAAACAACTAACAACATGCATTGGGGGCAGCCTCAGTTTCCGAAATGATCATCTCCTGGACAGTGGGATGGTCTGGATGCTAAGTAAAAGAAGATTGAAAGAACATCCATTGTTTAGAGACACCAAGCAGAACTGTGCTTATCAGATGCAACTTGGACTGGGCTGCTGCTGCTGTGGGAGAGGAAATAGCTAGCAAATACCTGGTGAATGCAAAAGCAGAGGGGCAGGGATCTTGCTGGTTGTGGACATTTGCAGGAAAGCCTAGTCCTTGGTTTCAATTCTAGGACAGAAAGGACAGCTGTAGTTTATAGCTACAGGAGGGAACATAGGGAGCAAGATCATTTGTGGGACAACATGGTTAAGGAGAGGAGAGCTCAATGTTGAAACTCAGGCAGACCTCAGAAAATAACAGTAAGATATTAAAAATAACAGTAAGAAGGACTTGAAACTTGGGACATCATGCTTCATAATTCTGACCTAGAATTTGCACGAATAACTTTTTTTTTTTTTAGGTTTTTTGGTAAGGCAAACGGGGTTAAGTGGCTTGCCCAAGGCCACACAGCTAGGTTATTATTAAGTGTCTGAGACTGGATTTGAACTCAGGTACTCCTGACTCCAGGGCTGGTGCTTTATCCACTAGGCCACCTAGCCATCCCCCCCACGAATAACTTCTAAAATCAAAATAAATGAATAATTAAATAAAAAGGAATAAGCAAAGGAGAAAGAACCCAATCATAGTTAATATGGGAATAGGGAACATCTGGGTTTATATTAAGAGGAAGATAATCAAACTAAAAACAGTCAGTCCTTTTTCAATAAGACATCAAATGGTCCCAAGCAAAAAAACCCAAAGATTTTTGGGGAAAATTTTAAAAGGACTTTAAAAATCAATAAGGATTCAGAAAAAAAAAATTAGAAAAAATAAGAGGAATTCAAGAAAGTTATGAAAAGAAAATCAACCAACTTGAAATAGAGAATAAAAAACTTAAGGAAGAAAATAATTTCTTGAAAGCTAGACCTGGGCAAAGGGAAGCTAATGATGTTCTAATACAATAAAATCAAAAGAATGAAAAAAAATAAAACAATGTGTAACATCTCATCAGAGAAAAAATTGACTAGAGAACAGATCAATGAGAAATAATATAAAAATAGCCTGACTGCATGAAAATTATGATAAAAAGGAATCTTGATACATTATTACAAGAAATTATCAGGAAAAAAATTCTTTAAAGTTCTAGAACAAGAAGGCAAAGCAGAAATAGAGAAATGATCTGCCAATGTGAAAAAAGATCCCCCAACAAAATCTTGCAGGTATATTATAGCTAAGTTTCAAAGCTTTAAGTTAAGGAGAAAAGTTTTGAAGCAGCAGGAAAAAAATTAAATCTTGGAGCTGTAATAAGGATTATATAAAACAGCAGCTATTATTTTAGAGGACCTTTGGTCATGGAGTAGTATATTTCATAGAGCAAAAGTGCTAGGGTAATATCCAAGGGTAATTTACCCAGAAAAATTAAGTATAAATTTGAATGAAAATAAATGGATTTCAATGAACTAGGAGACTTTCAGATATTTCTGATAAAACAGCAAAACTTAAATGGAAAATTCAACATTTAAGATATAGGAGAAATAATCAGTAAACATTAAGGACCATAAGACATTCGACAAGGTCAACTTGCTTACTTCTTATATATGAAAATATCATCAGTTCTTTTATGACTCATTTTTTTATTTGGGTAGTTTGAAAGAAAAATTTGGGTTAAGCTGAATATGATGGAATGATTCTTAAAAACCTAGGGAAAGTTAAAAAGAAGCCATTATCTCATACCAATGAGGGAAAAGAGGGGAAAATGATATAGAGGAAACTAGTTGGGGGGAGGGTGTAGTTCTAAAGTTCTGTTCTCATGGGAATTGGGTTAAAGAGGGGACAACATACCTATCTAGAAGAGTATAAAAGACTTGTAAATTCAGAAAGAAGTAAGAGGGTGAAGGGCTTAGAAGGGTTTGTAGGTTAAGAGACAGTAGGGGCAAGGCAGCTTGCAGAATAAAAGCAGAGGAGTTAGGAGGGAGAAGAAGAGGGTGAGAAGGATAATGAAGAAATAATAGAATGGAGAAAAAATACAAGTAATAATAGCTTAGAATGTGAATGGAACAAATTTATTCATAAAATGGGAACTAGTAGCAGATTAAAAATCTGAATACAACAATATATTGCTTTCAGTAAATACTATACAAATGGAAGATACACACAAACATGACATAATGGGTCAGGAATAGAAATTATTATTATAAAAATGTAAGGGTAGTTATCATGATCTCAGAAAAAATTAAATTAAAATAGATTTAATCAAAAGAGAAAAGGAGGGAATTACATATGTGTCAGCCATAGTATTCAATATTGTTTTAAGATAATTTAAAATAAGTAGACACTACAAAACACCTGAGTGTATATGTGCCAAAATAGATACAGGAACAATATAAATATAAACATAAATATAAACACTTTTATACAAATAAAGTCAGATCTAAATAAATGAAGTTATATTTATTATTAATGAGAAAGCCAATATGACAAAATTGATAATTTTATTTTGCTAATCTATTTATGTGGTGCCATCCCAATTAAATTACTAAAACGTTATTTTGCTGAGTTGGACAAAATAATAGCAAAGTTCATTTGGAAGAACAGAAGTTCAGGAACTTCAAAAAATCCAAGGGATTTTTTTCAGACCTTAAACTATATCATAAGATAGGGGCGGCTAGGTGGTGTAGTGGATAAAGCACCAGCCTTGGAGTCAGGAGTACCTGGGTTCAAATCTGGCCTCAGACACTTAATAATTATCTAGCCATGTGGCCTTGGGCAAGCCACTTAACCCCATTTGCCTTGCAAAAATACTAAAAAAAAAACCTATATCATAAGATGAAAGCATTGTTGGAGAATAAAAATGTATGTTTTTGATTATTTTAAATTAAAATTTATTTTATATATAAAACTTATGCAGTCAATAACAGTGGGAATGCAGAAAATTTGAAAAAACTTCTTAGACAATCTTTCAGATAGAATATGATTGGGTTGGAATAATTCTGTGATGTTGGAAATGATGACTTGGGTGATTTAGAAAAAGCATTGGAAAGAATCGGACTTATAAAGGAAGATACAATTCATCTTTAGAAAAACATAGGACTAGTGCAAATAAGCATAGAAAAGTCTTACATCTAGGTGTATGTGTGAATGTGTATATGCTAAAGGTATCTAAGTATATGTGTACATAATCTATACATGCCATATATATATATATATATATGTATATGTATATGTATATATCCATACCTACTAGAAGTTTTCTTGGGGTTAGGGGTAGAGAAGTAGGGGGAAAATAAAGTTAAAAAATGAAAAGTAAAAAACAAAAGAAAATCTATAAGAAAACAAAGAAAAACTAGACAAGCTTTGAAAACTGTGTAGAAATTATTATATAGATTTTCTTGAAATGAAAATATTTTATATTAGTTCCTTTCTTAAATTCTACTATGAAGACAGCATTTTTTCCTTTTCTTATTTTGTATTTAAGCTTAAAATAAATTGAAAAACATAAATGATAAGGAATATTAAAAGTTCTTTAATTTCTGGCTTCCCACCTTACTTTCTATATCTATAGTATTTCACTTTATTCTTCTTTATGTTGTGAGTACTACAGCCAAACTGTATCTAGCTGTTCCCTTACTTTGAAAATCAATTTCCTTACTCTGTTCTTTATCACAGTCTATTCCTCAAGTCTGGAATGTGTTCTGAAGTCAACTCTGCCTCTTAGAATTTTGAATTTCTTACCAGGCTCAAATTCATTCTGTCTCTCTCTCTCTCTCTCTCTCTCTCTCTGTATGTCTCTCTCCTTTAATTATTTTGTATTAACATTTTTGTTTGTCTTTAAGTTATATGCCTCAAAAGAATTTAGTCTTTTGGAGGCACTATTTCATCTTTGCTTTTAACTACTAACACCTGACTTAGAACCTTACACATAGTAGGCATTTGCCACATGTTGAAAGAATGAAAAGACATTTTTAAGCACTTACTGACTGCTAAGTATGTATTAAGTTTTGAAAAATGCAAGTAGAAAAGCAGGATACTGATATTTTAATGAGCTTACATTTTAATTGTGTGAGGGAGCACATATAAGAATGTTTAGCTTCAAGTAAAGCTGAGGCACAGGGGATTGGAAGGTGAATGGCAGGGCTGATGGTAAAGCCTCTTTTGGTGTGTGTGTGTCTCTCTCTCTCTCTCTCTCTCTCTCTCTCTCTCTCTCCCCTTCTTCATATATTCACACACACCAAGATATACATACACATATTTGTCTTAACACACACACACACACACACACACACACACACACATATATATGTATATATATAAAATTATATGTATGTGAACTGTGGTCTGGAGGAGATTGTACCCATAATGATTGGGAAGAAAGTGGGTCTGAAACTAGAAAAGGAATGGTGGCTTTGGGTTCTTTATTGTGGAGGGTTGGGGAATGGCAGTGTCCATTCGGGTGGCATATGAATAATGGGGAATTGAGAGGAAATTTTGGGGAAGGATAGATCCCAATTGAATCTGGCCAAGGTATACTGGGATGCATCCCAGTTTTCCCTATCCTTTATATCTAATAGCATCATGTGATATTGGGGAGTATTATAATTCCTCTATAATGTTGGAGTGAAAATAGCTATCTTTCATATACCTGACCAGAAATTAAGACTGGTATTGAGATGAAGTCTTCTGAAGCAATCAGTGGTGAGTGAATAATAGAGGAGTGAGAGAATATTAACTAAACTCAATGGGAATCATAAGAACTCCCTGTAATTCACAAACCTTGTGAATTGTACCCAGACATGAGAATCAATGAAAAAGTGAAAGAGATAATAACCATGCTTTAGAACTGGGCAAGAATGTATCTGTGAAAGGGTCAAACATCAGGATTTGATGATCAATAGATAATCAGTGAAATGTGAAATCAGTAGTAATTTCAAGTGGAATGTTAGCCAGTGAATATTTATTTGTGGTGAAAGACAAGTTGATATAGGTAATGATTGTGAGAAGTTTGACATGATGATCTTTTTTCAGGTTCTACTAATCACATGATACAATATAAGGGAACTTTAAAATAAACTTTGAATGACAACCATTCCAGGCATGGATTTGTGTGACAGTAGTAGCAGTAGTAACTTAGGAGAGAGGGGAAAAAAATTCATTGGTCATCACAAAAAGAGAGATAATGACTAAAACCAGATGTACTATTATCCCAACAGACCAGAGACCCCTTGATGTCAGTGCATCCATGAGATCCTCACAAATTGCCATTTATTTGTTTATTCATTCATCTATTTATCTACAATCTACTCCTAATGCATTATCTCTTCATAGATTTGTTGTTTATGAAGAATTAGGCATACTTTATTTAATGGTGTATGAAAATTATTAGTAAGATAAAAAGTGAAATATGCATCGGGTTCTTTTACATAACTAGAACAGGTCTTCAAATTCACTTTAGTATGCAACAATAAAAAGTATGAGACAATCTTGGGGAGAAAAGGATTTAAAAAATCCCTTCCTCTTCTATTTATTTGTGTATCCTTTGTATGGCTGTGTTTGTAGAGAAGGCCTCTTTTATTCATACTTTGTTCGGGAATATTCAGTTGTAAATAAAAGTGAAGAACTTCAGAAGTGATTGAAGCTGGAAATGATAGGTCTCTATCCTGTATGTGATCATATTATTAAAATAATGGCTCAGCGATCCTTGTGTAGTTTCAGAAGACTGCAAACAAAACTTTTTTCACAAAGTTGAAGTGAAGACTTCTTTTTTGTTGTTCATTAGACTGGATATTCAGGGTTTTCAAAATTTGATTTTTCTATGAGTTCCTGATGTAGTCATCAATGTTACAATATTGTAGCATTCCATCTTGATGTTGCACTCAGTATTGAGTGTTTGAATCATTTTACTTCATCTTCTCCTCAATTGACTTCACCATCAATAGTTTGGAAAAAAAATTGTTCTCTTAGTTATTGGAACGAAAACTCGCTATTTGACAAAAATGCTGGGAAAACCAGAAAAGAAACTGGCAGAAACTAGGCATGGATCAATATTTCAGACTACATAGCAAGAAAAATGTCAAATAGATATAGGATAGATATAAAAGTGTCATTATTGAAATAATTAAAAGAACTAATGAAGCTTTTTCTCTTCTATGGCTAGTGGAAGAGAAAATGGACAATTTTGATCATATGAAATTTTAAATTTCACCACAAACAAAATCGATATAAATAAATTTAAAAGGAAGAAGGGAAAATTCTTGATGGAAAATTTATAAAAGTCTATTTTCTAAGCTATAGAGGAAACATATTCAATTGTAGGAGTAGAAAAACTGTTACTCAACTAATAAAAGTTTAAGGTATATAAACAGGCAATTTTTAGAGGGAAAAAAATCTAAGCTATCAGAAATCATATGCAAAAATACTCCAAATCCCTAATAATTAGAGAAATGAAAATTAAAGCAGCTTTAAGACTCCTTTTCACATCCAGCAGATTGGCAAAGTTGACAGAACTTTGAAAGTTACACTTATTGAAGGGACTGGGGAGAAAACTGTTTCTCAGTTATCTCAGTTGTAAAACGAGCCATCTGGACTTCATTGTCTCCAAAACCACTTCTGTCTCTAATTCTACTATTCTATGGTCCCATCTGGGAATGGCTGGTTAAGAGAACTTAGTGGGGGGAGAGAAATATTAGGAAATGAAAATGATATTAAAATAGAATTTAAAAATAATAATATAACTTTTCTTGATATCCTATGAACACTTTCCTTTTGCCACACTATTAAACTCTTCATAGCTCTTTATTTGCAGTTCTCTTAGGCACCTATCATATTATTTTGTCTAATAATAATTCACATAAGTTTCCTATCCTTTGATTATTAGAAAACCAACTTTCTTGGGCAAAAACTAAACTCATCTAAACCTTTATTGCTCTTAGAGTGTACCCCAGAACTTCCCCAAAAGGAGATACTTGAGGCATCTAAATGACACAGTAGACTAGATGCTGGATCTGGAGTCAATTAGATCTGAGTTCTGAGGCAATTACTAACTGTGTGACTTTGGAATGTCACTTAACCTCCGTTTGCCTCAATTTCCTCAACTGTAAAATGAGAACAACAGTAACACCTGCCTCCCGAAGTTGTTAGGAGAACATAAAGAAATAGAACTTGTAAAGTACTTAGCACAGTATATATGCTAACTATTATTGTATTATTATTTAATACACATTTAAGGAATCTATTTCAATGAAAATTGCTTAGATTGGATATGAACTTCTTTGGCATTCTGAACAATCAATTTGCTTAGCTTCTTTCCCAGCCAGGCTTCCCAACCCTTTTTTAAAAATTTTGCTTCATTACCCTGGTCTTTCTTGTGAGACCACCAGTTGTGATTTATAATTGAAAATTGTACATCAAAGCTCTGTTTCTGAGAGGAAGGTTTGGATTCAGAATGCAATGTTCTGAATGGGGAATCCAGTACAGCATGGACAGAACACTTCCTGTGGTAGGACATGAACAGAAAAAAACACAAAACATGAGAGTACACATGATGTGAAATGGATGAGGGGAAGGATGAATGGGCTCAATAAGTTCTCCATCTGCTCTCTCACATATGTGGATATAGATTCAGAATTGCACATGATGGGAAATCAGAAAGCGCAAAATATGAGACAGTGAGATTTTAGTCTGCCCAAGGGACCTGTTTGGAGAGAGGCTAGAATCCAAGCTCACTTTCAATTCTCAATCTAGATTCCTACCTGTGAGAATATCACAGATGGTTTGATAAGCATAGCCATAAAAAAGATTTAGAAAACAGTGTTATGCAAAGCGGTGCATGTTTAGGGGGATTGGAATATTGTCAAATCACATAGTCCCCCCCCCCCAAATTATCAGTATTTTCATATTTTCAAACATTAAGAGGAGAAGGAAAGGAAATTTGTTGATGGAGGCCATAGTCAGAGGGATACAAGGAACATGGGAGGTCAACCCTTCTATTACATTTAAATAAAACTGAGGTTCAGAAAAATTAAACTTCACCCAAGCTTATATAACTGATCAGTGACAGAGAAATCTTCATCTCAGCTTCGTTACTGACATTCTTTAATAACTCACTTAATAGCATCTTACCTCAATTTCCTAAATGTAAAATGGAGATGAATTTCACTTTTCCAACTGGGAGCATAAATTGAAGTTGTTCTAAAAACTGTTTTGGTTGTAAAAGTTGTTGATGTAAACAGTTGATGTAAAAGTACCTTGAGCATGAATATATTTAAGATAGAATAATGTGTCAGTTTCCTTTTACTTATTGGCAAAGTGAAAATTAAACATTTGAATTCTCTAAAACAAAAAATATATCATTTGTCAGTTGGAATAGTTTTCTAAAAGTGTATACACATAAGGAAATTGGATCACATTGGAACAAAGACTTGGAAGCACCCTTAGAGATCAATTAGTCTAATCTCCTTTTTCTATAGATCAGAAAATAGAAGACCCAGGTAGGCAGAAATTATAAAGCTATTATCCCAGAGATTTAGTGGCACAACTGAGACAGAAACTGGAGTTTTCTTATTCCCCACTGAGTCTTCTTCCCACCACTCTTGATTGTTATTTGGACACAAGTTGCAATTTTTAGTGGCCTCCAAACAATGCACACTGGTCTCTGGTGGCGTTCTATTATATGTGATTTGTACAAAGTCTACATTTGTTTAGATAGTACACACAACAGACCCAGGTTTGCATACATTTTGTTATATATACTTAATTTAAAAATTGACATAAGGAACAAGAGACCTTGATAGCTAACATCCTGTTTTTCACCATGCTTCCTGTCGGCCAAAACACTAGCTGAAGCTATACAGTGCAGAGCAGTCAGAGAGACCTGCCGGAGAGTAGCTTTACTGTTAGCATATGTTGATTGAGAAATTATATGGGGAGAAAAAAAAATCTATAGATGTATTGATGCCTTCAAATGAATTTTTATTTTATGAATCAAATATTACAGACATCTATTTGAAAAAATAGCCATGCTTATATATATATATGCACATATCTAATTCTCTATTATTTATCATTTATATATCATATATATATAATTTATATATCTATGCATATATGTATCCTTGTATCTATCATCTATCTATCTATCTGCCACTGAGGCATAGAAAAGTAGGCTATAAGGGAAAGAGAGATTGAGTTATGGAGTCAAGAAAACTCAATTCAAAAGATATTAGCTATGTGACTTTGCCAAGATCTTGCCAATCCCTTAATCTTCTCATGCTCCAGAAAGCTCTAAAATGACAATGTATGGAAAGGTTGAAGGTCTGACATTGGTAAAGGTGATTTATCAATTGGGAGTTCTGATAAAATGGTAAAAATAATAACTAACATTTTTTATATTGCTTAAAGGTTTTCAGAGTACTTTACATCTCTCATTTGATGCTCACAACCATCCTGGGAATTAGGTGCTTTTAATAACTGTATTTTGCAAATAAAGAAACTGAGGTGGAAAGCGTAAATGACTCACAGATGGTCACAGTACTGGTAAATGACTAAGGCTGACCACAAATCCATATCTCCCTGGTTCCAAGTCCAATATGTTGGCCACTGAATCAAACAGCTCTTTCCCTTTCTAGCAAGAAAGAAAAATACCTCTATGTGAAAGATACATTATTAAGCCTACAAAAGGTATATTTACTATCATTTAATATGGTGGCTATTGGTATTTTGTAGCTTTTTGAAGTGGGAAATTTTGTTAAAGTGATGTATGCACCAAACTTATTTCTGGTTTCATATATAGATTCATAGACATTTTAAGGCGAACTGAATCTTCCATCTCCACCCCCAAATCCTGGAATATAATACTGAATTATTTCCCATAACTATAAGGAACTCTGTAGATCAATTCAAAAATTATGATAATACCTACTGCACTCAATATTTTATATTTGTAGAGTTTTTTCCTGAGATACTGTCAGGTGATCCTTGCAGAAGTCCAGAGAAATAGGGTATTTGCAAAGAAATAATTGGTTTGTTTTCTAATCATTTTTGGAAATACCACCAATGTCAATTTGAAGTTTTCTACCCCACAAGAAAAAGTCAACTTCTAAACCTCTGCTGAGGTGAGGTGAGATTCTGTTGATCTTTCTTGATATGAGATTCTGTTGATCTTTGCTTCTGTTGGGAATGAATTATAGTCAAGATAGAGTTGAATCAAGAGAAAACATTCAGAATTAGGGAATTAAATGAAACTCGATATCTTATGAATTATGTGTGATAGGTAGTACCTCTTTCTTTGTTGGGGAAGAATTCAAAACTTGTGATTTTGTCAGTAAAGGAAATCTTGATATGTAAATTCTCTTCACCACTGCTGAATGATACCTGTCTGTAAATTAGTTATAAGGATTTGTTAGCAGTACTGAGGTTAATTGATTTGCCCAACTCTATGCAGCAAGTAAGAGTATGAGGAAGGATCTGAACCTTGGTCTTCTTGATATCAAGACTACTACTCTATTCATCACATCATAATATTGTGATAAAAATAAAAAATATAACCCAAATCATTAAAAATGTTAATTAGGATATTATATGTGTTCTGCTCAACTTTCTTAATACATTATTCTTTAAATAAAATTTTATGTAGAAAACTCAGAATCTCTATGATATATATCTTGATTTTAAGCACATATTAAAATTAATACCATAGTATCAACACTGCCTTAATTATTTATTTCACTTTCTGAACTTCCATTCACTCCATTCTATGCATTTTAAATATTTCCTTGACACTTTTTTCTTCCCTTCGCTCCCCTCATCTCCCCTCCCCTTTCCTTTCCTCTTTTCCTTTCCTTGTTCTTATCTCATTTCTTTATTCCTCACTTCTTCCATCACAATTCCCCTCCCCCCCGAATTTTCTCTTATAACAAATAAGTACAATCAAGCAAAAAAAAATCCAATCTAAACAACCCTATCTCAGAAAAAGAAATTCATCAAGCCATCATTGAACTCCCTAAGAAAAAATCTCCAGGGCCTGATGGATTCACAAGTGAATTCAACCAAACATTTAAGGAGCAATTGGTTCTAATTGTATAAAAACTTTGGAAAAACAGGGGAAGATGGAACTTTGCCTAACTCTTCCTGTGAAATCAATATGGTGCTGATACCTAAACCAAGAAGAGTTAAAACAAAGAAAGAAAATTATAGACCTATCTCCCTGATGAATATAGATGCAAAAATTTTATATAAAATCTTAGCAAAACGATTACAACAAGTTATCACAGGGATAATACATTATGGTCAAGTAGGATTTATCCCAGGAATGTAGGGTTGGTTCAATATTAAGAAAACTGTTAGTATACTCAATTATATCAACAACAAACCTATCAGAAATTATATGATCACATCAATAGATGCTGAAAAAGCTTTTGACAAAATACAGCACCCATTCCTACTAAAAACACTAGAGAGAGAGTGTAGGAATAAATGGACTGTTCCTTAGAATAATAAGTAGTATCTATTTGAAACCATCAACAAGCATTTTATTCAATGGGGAGAGGCTATAGGCATTTCCAATAAGATCAGGGGTGAAGCAAGGATGCCCATTATCACCACTACTATTCAATATTGTATTAGAAATGTTAACTTCAGCAATTAGAGAAGAAAAATTAATTGAAGGAATTAGAATTGGGAAGGAAGAAACAAAACTCTCACTCTTTGCAGATGACATGACAGTTTACCTAGAGAATCCCAAGAAATCATCCAAAAAACTACTGGAAACAATGAGCAATTTTAGCAAAGTTGTAGGATATAAAATAACCCTCATAAATCCTCAACTTTTCTATATATGTCTAGCAAGAAACAGCAGGAAGAGCTAGAAAGAGAAATCCCATTCAAGGTAACTTCAGACAATATAAAATACCTGGGAGTCCATTTGCCAAGGCAGACTCAGAAATGTTTTGAAAGCATTTATAAAACACTTCTCACACAAATTAATTCAGATTTAAATAACTGGGCAAATATCAAGTGCTCATGGATAGGTAGAGCTAATATAATAAAAATGACAATTCTACCAAAACTAAACTACCTGCTTAGTGCCCTACCAATCAAAATTCCAAAAAATTAATTTAATGAGTTAGAAAAAGTTGCAAGTAAAATCATATGGAGAAATAAAAAGTCAAGAATTTCCAGGGATTTAATGAAAAAAAGTGCAAAAGAAGGGGGCTTAGCCCTACCAGATCTAAAATTATATTATAAAGCATCAGTCATAAAAACTGTCTGGTACTGGCTAAGAAATAGAGTGGTGTATCAGTGCAATAGACTAGGTGCAATAGCAGGAAACGATTATAGTAATCTGCTGTTTGATAAACCCAAAGAGTCCATCTATTGGGATAAAAAACTCTCTCTTTGATAAAAACTACTGGAAAAAATTGGAAGCTAGTTTGGAAGAAACTTAGATTAGACCAACACCTCACACCCTTTACCAAGATAAGATCCAAATGGATACAGGATTTAGACATAAAAAACAATACTATAAGGAAATTAGAAAATCAAGGACTAGTTTACCTGTCAGATCTATGGAAAGGGGAGCAGTTTATGACTAAGGAAGAGATGGGAACATCACCAAAAACCCACTAGATGATTGCAATTACATTAAATTAAAAAGCTTTTGCACAGATAAAACCACTGTAACCAAGATCAAAAGAAATGGGTAAACAATCTTTACAACTAATGATTCTGACAAAGGACAGATTTCTAAAATATACAGAGAACTGAGTCTTATTTTTTTTAAAAGCCATTCCCCAATTGACAAATGGTCAAAGGATATGCAAAGGCAATTTACAGATGAGGATATCAAAGCAATCCATAGTCATATGAAAAATTGCTCTAAATCATTAATTATTAGAGACATGCAAATTAAAGCTTCTCTGTGGTACCACCTCACACTTCTTAGCCTGGCTAATATGACCAGAAAGGATAATGATCATTGTTGGAAGGGTTGTGGGAAATCTGGGACACTATTACACTTTGGTGGAGCTGTGAACTCATCCAAGCTTTCTGGAGAGAAATTTGGAACTATGCCCAAAGGGCAACAAAAATGTGCATACCCTTTGATCTAGCAATACCACTACTGGGTCCATACCCTGAAGAGATGATGAAAAATGGTAAAAACATTACTTGTACAAAAATTTTCATAGCAGCCCTGTTTGTGGTAGCAAAGAATGAAATCAAGTATATGTCCTTCAATTGGGGAATGTCTTAGCAAACTGTGGTATATGTATGTCATGGAACGCTATTGTTCTATTAGCAACTAGGAGGAATGGGAATTCAGGGAAGCCTAGAGTGATTCAAGGAAGCATGAATGGATGCAGAATGAGCTGAGCAGAACCAGAAAAACACTATACTCTTAACAGCAACATGGGGGTGATGGTCAACTTTGATGGACATGCTCATTCCATCAGTGCAACAATCAGGGACAATTTTGGACTGTCTGCAAAGGAGAGTGGCATCTGTATCCAGATAAAAAACCATGGAGTTTCAACAAAGTTCAAGGACTGTTCTTTAATTTAGGAAAAAACAAACATATATCTTATTGTTTGTTATATACTTTTTGTTTCCTCCTTAAGGATATGATTTCTCTCTCATCACACTCAACTTGGATCACTGTACAACATGGAAACAAATTAAAGACTGAAAAATTCCTTTCTGTGGGGTAGTGTGAGGAGGGAAGTAAGATTTGGGGAAAAATTATAAAACTCAAAATAAATAAAATCTTTAATAAAAAAGCATACATTGGTTTTGGCTAAGATTGACCATCTCATTCTACACCTTTAGTTCCATTACCATTTTGCCCAAAGTTGGGAGGCATATTTTATCTTCAGTCTTGTAGAATTCTAGAATTGTCCATTTCCTTGATCAGAGCTCTTCAGCTTTTCAAAATTGTTTTCCTTAACATTAGTATGGTCATAATAGATATTGTTCTCTTGGTTCTGTTCACTTTCATTTGCATTATTTGATATAATGAAATACTGGTTTCTTTTATTCTATCCCATCCATCCTTTCTTATGATGCAATAATATTTCATTGCACTGTACACAAAAAATTTTCCAGGTATTTCATCCTTTAATAACTCCCAATTTATTTTCAGTTCCTTGCTATAATAAAAAATATGGTTATCAATATTTAAATATATAAATAAATCTTTTCTATCTTTCTTTATTTCTTTGAGGTATAAGCTTATTCATGGCATTTGTAAATCACAGGATATATGATGTGTCAGTTCAGGGGGGCTTTAGTTCCATGGTGCTTTTTAGAATATTAGAAAAAATATATAGCTCCTCCAACTGCATATCAGGATTGTTATCTTCTTGCAGTCTCACCAAGAACTGTTATATCTATTTTCTTTTTTTTCTTTTATTTATGTCTCTCTGATGGTTGTGAAGGAGAACCTCAGAATTGTTTAAACTTACATTTCTATTATTATTATTATTATTATTAGGGATTTAGAACAATTTAGCATTGTTGATAGTTTTCATTTTTCTTTTAGAAAACTCTTAATAATCTTTGACCATTTATCTACTTGGAATGTCTCCTGTTCTTATACATTTGTATAAGACTCTCTTTATATTTCTGTCTCTGTCTCTACGTCTTTGTCACTCTATCTTTCTCTCTTGAATATCATATCTTTATCTGAAAATTTTTTGTAAATTTTTACAGGCATATATTTTTCTTCTACTTCTAACTGCACTGATTTCATTTATTGAAAAAAGAGAAAATCTTCAGCTATATAATCAAAATGACTCAGTTTATATTCTTCTTTCTTTTGTTCAGTCAAGTATTCTATCTCTTTTTGTGAAAAGTATATCTTCTTCTCTGATAATTTCTTTATGATATGACCCTTTAATATTTAGGTCATGTATCCACATAGAGCTTGTTTTGTTACATGGTGTAAGATGTTTTACATCAGAGGTGTCAAACAAGACTTGTAGTAGTCCTCAACACTCCCAAATACTCTGAACCAGATTAAAAAGTCCTTGGAGAGTATTAAAGAAAATAAACAAAATTGAATTAAAGCATATATCACATTCCTTTTTAAAACTAAGAATATGCTCCCCACATAGATCTTTATGGATTAGTGGATTCCTTTCTATTGGATTTTGACAACAATGTTCTAAGTCTAAATTTGACCTGTTTTAGTTTTCTCAGAAGTTTTTGTTGAAAACTTACCTTTGCCTTAGAAAATGGCATTCTTAGGTATATGAAACACAATGCTACAATATTAGATTACTTCTGGAGCTTGTGTACTTGTCTATTCTACTGATAAATGTTTCTCTTTTTTAAAGTAAAAGTACAAGTAGTTTTGATGATTGCTACTTTGTAGTCTTATTAAAAATCTAGTATAGTAAATTCCCCAACCCCTTTCTTACTTTTTTCATTATTTTTCCTTGAGATTCTTGCCCTTTTGTTCCTTCAGATGAATTTATCATTTTTCTAGTTATATGAAGTAACTGTCAGTTTGATTGACTCAATCTTCAAACTGATTTAGACAATTTGGACATAGTTATTTTGAATGAAGTTTCTTTTTCAATCTCTTCCTGATGAGTTTTGTTGGTGATGGTCAAACGTTGTCCGGACTCCTAGATAATTTATATATTCTATAGTTATTTTGAATGAAGTTTCTTTTCAATCTCTTTCCTGTGAGTATTTTTGGTGATGGTCAAAGGCTGATTGTTTTTGTATAACTATTTTATATCATACAACTTATTGGAATCCTTGCTGCAATTAATTTTACTTCTAGGTTTCTATTAGTAAATCTTCTTATATTCTGCAAAAAGTTACAATTTTATTTCTTCTGTGATTATACTAACTCCCTCACTTTCTTTTTCTTGTCTTATTACTATGGCTAACATTCCTATAATTAGATAAAATAATAATGGTGACTCTGGACTTCCTTTCTCCAACAATAAACATTTTGGAAGGGGAATTGACTTTTCAGCATTTTAGGTCTTAAAAAGTCACTGTCCTTCACTTTTAGATTTTGAGAGCATTTTTTCATTATTTCTTTTCCTGGGATGAAAAATAATTTATAGAAGCACATATTTAGAGCTAGAAGGGAACTTAAAGGACAATGTCTTCATTTTTTAGCTAAGAAAATTGAGCCACAAAAAGTTTAAATTTCTGTCCAGGGCAATGCGACTACAAAAAAAAATTTGAAAAAAAAAGATTTGAACTCAGGTCTTCTTGTCTAGTTGATCTACCTGATAAATTCCTCCACTCCAGTATATCCTTCACCACCCACCAAATTTTCTGAAGACCAATTTTGACCATGTCACCTAACTCCATTGCTTCCCTAACTCAATCAATTCCAGTGACTCCCTGTTGCCTCCAGGATCAAATACAGCCTCTGGTGTAAATAAGGGGTTTCCCTTATTTACCTATCTCCCTCTCCAGACCTTTCAGTCTTCTAAAATCTCCAATGCCCATTCCCTTCTATTCTTTCAACAGATGATAGTATCCTCCTTGAGCATTTTCACTGATTGTCCTTCATTCTTGGAATGCTCTCCTCCTCATATTTACCTCCAAATTTTCCTTCAAATCACAACTAAAATTACATCTATTAATGCTAGTCTTTCTCAATTTCTTGTAATTCCAGAGATTTTTTCTTTGCTGATTTGTTTCAATTTATCCTGTAAATAGAGTGTTGATACTGTTGTGAAAAAAAAATTCAAGAGACAAAGTTTCTGGGTATCAAAAATAAACTAATTATTTAGAATAGCCAAGAATCAATAAAGTTTTGATCAGTGGTTTCTCTAGGCAGTCAAAGATGAAAAAGGAGGCTCTAAAATACCTGAATCAGTGATTTCTCCTTTGACAGGGAAGAAGGCCAACAATCCTTGGTCCTTCCCTATAACTTGAGCATCAAAGAGGGGAAAGCAGTTTAGGAATGAAACTTGACCATGAGTTTTGAGTCCTTTTTAGTAATCTGGGCACCCTGAACAGATTTTTCTAGGTTTTATTTTTCCTTCAAGAACCAGACCCCTTCAAATTATATGAAGAGTTCAAGAACACAAAGATCTTGACAACTGGACTAGATGAGTTTGACTTCTGTTTACTGAGTAAATAAAAAGCCAAACTTTCATTTTGGTGGGTCCCAATTAGTTAATTAGGAGATGCTTTGGGGCTGAGTGATCACAGTATTAGTTCATGTCTTTCAAAGATTTTCTGACCTTCAGAACTGGGGTCTGGTGGAGCAGTGGATAGAGCATGGTCATGGAGTCAGGAAGACCTAAGTTCAAATCTGTTCTCAGACACTTAATAATTACGTAGTTGTGTGACCTTGGACAAGTCACTTAACCCCATTGCCTTGCAAAACAAAAACAATAAAAAAATTAAAGGGATAGCTAGATGGTGCAGTGGATAGAACACCAGCCCTGAAATCTTAATTATTAGTTAACTGTGTGACCAGTGTGGGAGCAAGTCAACCCATTGCCTTGGAAAAACAAAAACAAATAAAAACAAATGGGGTCTTGACAAAAATGGGAAAAGATATGGACCACAAACCAATAGTTATTAAGGTAATAGAATAATATGAATTTTCTTATTCCTCTTTTTGTTTCAATAAAGAATGCAATTTATCCAATGAATTACTGTTATGATAATTATAAATTTTAAGATTAATTTGCCAGGCTACAAAAAAGGAGCTGAAGTTACTAAGCACTTCTTTAAGGAGTTTTAACTGTGATGCTTAAGTATTTTAATAGGATGGGAATAAGGTAAAGGGAAATGGGAGATTAATTGATGCATTGACAGGGATCATTGGGGGCAGTCTTTTTTCAATTTTTTTTTCAAGGCAATGGGGTTAAGTGGCTTGCCCAAGGCCACACTGCTAAGGTAATTATTAAGTGTCTGAGGTCAGATTTGAACCCAGGTACTCCTGACTCCAAGGCCGGTGCTCTATCCCCTGTGCCATCTAGCCGCCCCTGGAGGCAGTCTTTTTCCACAGGCAAACTTTATAAAGTATAATGGCACTTGGGGAAGGAGTGGAAAAACAGGGTAAGTAGTATCTTTCTCAAAAATCCATTGATTCTTCTTAGCAGTTCATAGAGCTAGGAAAACCCTATTAGACTAGCTATGGACAATTATCCCCATCCAGAGGAAGAAAAAACAAAACAAAACAAATCCTTCAGAATCTGGTGAACACTCACTTAAAAAAATCTCTCATGTATTCCTTTTCCCTTAATCCTAAATCCTCTTACTAAAAATGACTAATCTGTAAACATGCTTAACACAAATGTGTATATATAAAATATTAACCTGATTGTTCTCCACTAAGGGGAGAAGGGTGGAAAAAGTGGGGGGAAGGAAATTTTGTAACTTAAAAATATTCATAGGTATATGGAGAAATGTTGGAAAACTTTTATAACATGTATTTGGGGAAAATAAATAAAAAAATTAAAAATTAAAAAACAATTGCCACTGACTTTCTGAGAACAGCTCTTAGTGCAGTTCTTTGTTTGGTCTTTTGGTAATCTCCATTCCTAAACATTCTGGAATAGGCTTAGGGTCTCAGTGCAACTTCTTCTAACATATCTGTGTTTCTAATTCAGGTCATGTGTGGAAATCTGTTTTTATGCCAAAATCTCATGTAAAATAGATCTCAATACAATTTAATAATCATTTCAAGTTTGCTTTGCCAGTATCTCGGTAATGTGGTAAGAACTACTTCAAATCTTATACCTCTACAAATTAGAAACTTCAGTCCAGAGAATTTACATTTTTCCCATATTCCTTATTGCTCCAATATTTATCTAAACTAGATACTAGATTTGGACACTAGTAACAACAGTTGAAGGGGAAATCTAAAATAATTCATGAAAATCTATCTTATAGAATGAGCTCTTTCAGATAAAAATAAAAAAAAATATTTACCAATATAGTTATATGAGCCAAGGTTGAAGAGTACTATTTAAATTGGCACTAACTCCACTATTATTTAACTTTTGCAATTCATCTATTTCATTCTTTACCTTGAATTCAAGTCCCCAAAAGGGGAAAAACTCCAGTTTTTTACCTTTTGTTTTTTTAGGTTTTTTTGCAAGGCAATGGGGGTTAAGTGGCTTGCTCAAGGCCATACAGCTAGGTAATTAAAAGTCTGAGACTGCATTTGAATGCAGGTTCTCCTGACTCTAGGGCTGGTGCTTTATCCACTGTGCAACCTAGCTACCCCAGTGCCACCTAGCTGCCCCCAGTTTTTTACTTTTAATTGATTTATGATATGTTGGAAAATAGTTTATCTATCTATCTATCTATCTATGTATATAATATATATATATATAATATATATATATATATATATATATATTTGGACCATATGTTTTTATTTTTAGATGTATATTTCCTGATTTTATTATTTATTCAAAAATAGGATTTTCATCCCCCTTCCATCTTTTCATCTATTTACTTCTGTTATTTACTCTAGTTATTCACTTTAACTGCTCATTATCCCTTTAAGGAGAATGTTATATTCCTCAGAATCTAATCCTGTGCAGAAGGAAATGACTAATTTTGTTGGTAGGTCACAAGTGAATTTAACTTAGAGATGCTTATTTTATCTCAGTTGTAACCAAAAAAACTGTAATGGGAAAACCAAATAGGCTAAGTAAATCCAGATAGTATTGAAAGAATTTTCTATAGTAAAACATGTTTACCTTTCAGATCATGTTCCACAAACAAGTGTTATTCATACATTAAAGAAAAGTCTAAGTAAAATTTGAATTCACTTTGAGGTAAGATAGCTTATTCCATAAGTTATTCCTTTTGAGGATTACTGATTACACTGAAATCTTTTCTTTTCTTTTTTTTTTTAGTATTTTTTTAGTTTTTTTGAAAGGGTGGGGTTAAGTGACTTGCCCAAGGTCACACAACTAGGTAATTGTTATGTGTCTGAGACCAGATTTAAACTTGGGTCCTTCTGACTACTAGATCAGTGTGCTACCCATTGTATCACCTAGGTACCCTATAAATTTTCTTCAGTATGTGGCGGTTTATGTTGTCTCCTTCACTGGACTGTGAGATACTCAAGAACAGTGATTGCCTTTTGCTTTTCTTTGTATGGCAGCAGAAAGTAAGAGTTTAATAAATGTTATTTGGCTCATTTGGGAAGCTTGATTACACATACTTACTACCACTGTAATTAAATGATTTATTCTCCCTTTTCTGCCACATTTTACATGTTTCTAGAACCTTGTTTCCTTTTTACCTTCTGGTTTTTATTAAACATTTCTTACATCCAGAAGAAATTATTTTAAAAAAAAGGGCTAAGTTCCATATGTTCCAAACTATTCATAGCAGCTCTTTTTGTAGTGACAAAGAATTGGAAAATGAGGGAATGCCCAAAATTGGGAATGGTTAAAAGTTATTGTACATGAATACTATGGAATATTATTGTTCTCTGAGAAACCATAAATGGTCAGACTCTAGAGAAGCATGGAATGACTTAAGGGATCTGATGCTGAGCGAAGGGAGCAGAACCAAGAGAACAATGTTCACATGAACAACATTATGAGATGAACAACCTTGATGGAAGCAACTCCTCTTGGCAGTCCAGAGAGCTAGGACAACTGTATTTGACTGGCTATGGACTATATTATCCCCAACCAGAGGGAGAAAAACAAAGAAAAGAAAAGAAAAACGAACCCTTCAGAATCTGATGAACACATTATAAAAGTCATCTCTTATGTATCTCTTTCCCTTAATCCTAATTTCTCATACTGAAAATTACTAATTTGTAAACATGTTTATCAAAATATCTATGTACCATGCTAACCTGACTATTCGCCACTAAGGGGAGGGGTCTGGGAAGGGGGGGGTGAAAGGAAATTTTGTAACTTAAAAATATACATGTGCATATGGATGAAAATAAATACATTTAAATAAAGTACTTCCTAACAATGACAGGCTATTCAAATGTTGAGTGATCTATAACAGTGATAGTTGATTGGAGAAATTTATTCAGAAGTTGGATGAATTCTTCTTAGAGATATTTTTGTAAGCAGGAGCTTTCTTGTCTTTTTCTTACATCCTAGGTTCTTAGTTTAATGCCTGGCACATGGTAATCACTTCATTAATGCTTATTGACTGAAGGATTGATTGAATCATATTGTAAAGAAAATTCTAGTTTCAACAACATTTTAAGAATCTGATTCCAATATTAAAGTATTTATTTTTTATATGAGAAATAAATAAACATCTCTTACTCCATGAATAAGTTTTTTTAGATCTAAGATTTTAGGTTATTGTTCTTTAAGGTTTGGAAAACTCTTTGAATATATTATTTTATTCATGTTATAATCACATCCATTTTACAGATGAAGAAACTGAGTCTCTGAATAGTTAAATGAATAATCAATAGTCTCTCCTGTCTCCATTAAAATAAGAATAGTTAAACATTTATAGAGTGCTTTAATATTTGCAAAGCCTTTTGCATCATCTCATTCAATCCCCACAATAACCCTATGAAAAGCTATAATTATCTCAATTTAATAAAAAAGGAAACTGAAGCAGGGGGAAGTTATATAACTTACTCATGACTATGAAACTAATAAGAGTGTGAGGCAGGTCTCAAATTCAAATCTTCTTACTCCAAGTGCAGTGCTCGTTCCAATCCATCATTTAGCTATCTGCCATCTATCTGCTTATACAAAATGCTACTCTGGTTTTTATTAGATTGCATGGTATAATGGAAGGAAGGCTAATGGAGTCAAAATTTTTGTTACATACATTATTAGATATATGGACATGAACATTACTTAATCTTTCAGTGCCACAGTGAAGTCATTAAGATGAAAAGGTTTAAGTGAATTGCCCATCTACAATGGTGGAAGGAGTTTTGCATGAGGGAATCTACACCCAATAAAATCATATCTGGACCTCCCAAAATTAAAAGTAAATTACAGAGGCATCTAGGTGACACAATGGATAGGACACTGAACCTGGAGTCAGGAGGAGCTGAGTTCAAATATGGTCTCAGATGAATAGTTACTTAGCTGTGTGACCTTGGGCAAGTTATTTAACCCAATTGCCTTGCAAAAAATCTTTAAAAAGTAAATTACATAACTTCTAAATACAGAAATAATATAATTGATTAAAATAATTAGAAACACTTATAAAGGGGATCTCCCGGAAACAAAGACTCATCTTTTGAAATATTTAGAATTATAGAGCTTCGCAACTTATGTGGGTGACTGAAGGGACCATGGAAACATGAATGATGGTCCTAAACAGGTGGCTGTGTGGAGGTAAAGATGACATATAGATGAAACAACATAACATATATCATCCAAGAAAATAAGGGCCAGAGTCTGGACCTAGGAAGAGTTCTTTTATCTTTCCCCCCCTCATACTTAAAAGATTTCATCAGGACTTATTTATAGGCCCTTAAAATATGCCTGACAAAGTACCTAGATTACTTAGCAATTATAAGGAATCAATTAAACTGTGAAGTTATAAGAAGAACAATGGAATAAATTACATTGGTGCTATCAAGTTCTTTTAATTTGCTTAGCAAGAATTTAGAAATGAAATATTTTATAAGATATAATCAACAGTCTTTACATGATACGGTATTGCCAATAGTTTTTAAAAGGAATTATATAAATTTTCTCAAGATAGTGTGGGACATGAAATAAGGAAGCCCTGAGTTAAAATTCTGCCTCAGATACTTGCTAACTGTATTATGTTAGACAAGACATTTAATCTTTAGTCTTATCTGTTAAAATAAGGAAAATAATAGCCCCAAGAGTTATTATATTACTCAAATGAGAAAGTATATAGAAGGTTCTATATAAAAGCTAGTTTTCCTTAGTGATGGTGCTGGTTGGGTTGGTGTTAGTGATGGTGGAAGTCTTTGACTCATAATTCTATAGTTGGAAGGGACCTGAGGCACCATCTAGCCAGAAGTAGAAAACCTTTTTTCTGCAAGGGTAATTTAAATATTTATAACAGCATCTGAGGGAAATACAAAATTGTTAACTTAAAAATTAGTCGGCTATATTTGGTCAAACATTTAATTAATTCACCCTTAAAAAGTTCTTAGATTTATTGACTTTCTTGGCCCATCTGCAGTTGCTATGGTAGTGGCAGACCAAGTAATTTAAAGGACCAGATGTTTCCCACCCCTGATCTAGTTCAACCCCCTTCATTTTACAAAGGCCAAAGGAGGTTAGTTGCCTTTTCTAAGGTTACATAAGAAGGAAAAAGATAGGGATTGAACCAAGACTTTTTACCTCTAGTGTCAGTTCTCTTTTCATTGTATCCTCCTTTCTCCTACTCTAAGATTCATTACAGCAAGGAGATAAATGGGGTATCTCAAATATTCCAACAGAGCAAAAGTTCTGGTGGATATACCAATATTAAAAAAGGCATCAATTGTTGGTCCAGTTTTTTTTTTTCTTTTTTCTTAGGACCAATCCAGCTAAGTTTAGATCTCATCATGACCAGGTTGACCTCATCATAGTAGATTTATTGCCCGAGAACATTCAAAGATCATTTAGCACATTATGGGAGAATCAAAATATGCTGGTGGAGAGAAAACCCATACCAATGAAAAGAAATCTACCCAGTGTCAGACTAGTTGACCCAGAACTAAGTAAGCTATTTCTCTAAGATTTCTCAGATCTTGATCTTGATCCTTGCTTGATCCTTGATCCATGATGCTCTCCTGACTAAGAACTTCATTTCTTTCTGTCCAACTCTTTCATAAACCAGGAACAAATGGCTGTTGTCTATTCAAGAACAATCCCTTATTTGGTTTTACCCCCTAGTTCTCATATAGAATCTACCCATCTGGGCCTATTGACTCATATTCTTTCTATCATTTCACAATATCAGGCTTCCCCTATACAAATAGTTTCTAAATTGAATGATGGGATTTGGTGATCTGACCATATTGCTATCTTATTACTTGGTCAACTAAATATTTCCTATTTTCTAATCAAGGAGAAATAAGGAAATACAAGTGATGCAATAATATTTCCATTATTTTAAAACTCTTAATTTCATTCTGCTTGATTTGATCCAATATTTAATAAGCTTGCAAAAATATCTTATTCTGATTATTATTTATATTTTCAATTTTGTGAAGGAGGAAACTGAGTCTCAGAGATTATATGATCATAGCTTTAGAACCAGAAACAGCCTTTGCATTTTATAGATGATGGCACTGATACTCAGAGAAAAAGAAAATAACAGCACATTTAATTGAAGAATGAACTCAGAATTTTTTCTTTTTAAAGGTGAACATCATCCAATAAACTACAGAAACTAAAGCAATTTTTCCTTCAAATTAACCTTACAGTAAAATCAAAATTTAACATTAAAGTAAATTTTAAAAATATAAAATTTTAAAATGAGCCACCAAAGAACAGGAATTTTGGGGAATGAATAGAGTCTGCTGGGGTGTATTCTCAGCATAAAGACTAATGGAGAATTTATGTGATTTGCCTCAGATCACAGAGGCTCTTAAGTGTTACAAGAAAAATTAGAAACTTCTTTCTTTATTATCCAGGACCAAACTTTTGACACTTTTTCAAGTTGGGGACTACCTTTAGTTCCTTCTCAGGGAAGCTGTGGCATTTAGAAAGTTTTAAGAAACATAAATTATCAATAAATTGATTGTTTTGTTAATAAGTTTAGCATCTTTATTAATAAAAAGATGATCAATTGTTTCTGTTAGACCAAAGACATCTCATAGTGTTGGGATCACAATTTATATGCTCTTGGAAGAGCAGATGTTCCTGAGGAAGTCAATAAATTCTGAGAAAATAAATATTACAATGAGAAATTTAAGATACAAGACTTGGGCCACTCAAGTTTTAATTATAGAGACTTATTAATTTCCATATCAGTTGTCTGACAAAAGAGAAAGTCAACATTTCCTGGACCTGTCTAAGCAAACATAATGAACAGAAATGAACCCATTAGCTCAAAATTAGAATTTATTTTACTGTCTTTGATTGGCTTTCAGCCATCTTGACCACAAAATACTTTTAGAAAGATTTCCCACACTGATTGATTTCTGAATGAGGAAATAGAAAAGGGGAAACTTTGATATTAATAGAATAATTAGTTATTAAATAAAAGAGAATAAACTTTTGGAGGTGTTGAAGTCTCGAATCTCTCCCTGCCTCCCATCCTGACTTCGTTGCCACCTGAAAGATTGCGATTGATTCCTATTGACTAGGAGGTAAGGAAGGGTAGCTCTTGACAGTGGATAGCCTCTTGAAAGGTAGAATAAGATATTGGGATAAATGACATCAGAAGGTAAATCCAGATTCCCCCAAAATCGTTAGAGATAAAAGGGGAAGGGGAGGAAGGCAAACAACAACCACAACAAACAGAAAATATATGACTGTACGTACGGGATAATTGTTAAAACAAATGAAACAATTGGTGCAAATTCTTAAGTGTGAGGCAGCAATAGCAAATTGCTCCCAGTCATGACTTGGAATAAAACCATAGAAAACAGCTATTATAAAAACCAGAAGGAGTTTCCAACTTAGAGTAAGTTTTGAATAGCACCATATATTTTAAAAAATGATGGCCTCACACATCCCTCATAGCTTTTCTTTCTTTTTTTTCCTAACTACCCACAATATTTATGTTTGAGGCAATGTTAGTAGGTAGACCTTGGGCTTTAAATTTAATTTTTTATAGTTGCCTTTTTTTTCTTCTGGATATAGAAAGACTTGAGGAATCTTTGCCAAATACTTACTAACCCTTAAATACACCATATATATCCTTCTTCATCATGCCCCCATCAGCCTCCAAAATATAGCTCATAACTTAACATCTTCCCATCCTCTCTGCTACTCCTCTTCCCCATAAAGACTTAGATTTGAGGGGTTTTTTTGAGAGTTATTAGCTGTGTAACTCCAGGTAAACTCTTAACATCTCCCAACTTCATTTTTCTCAGAGTAAAATTGAGTTTAACAACTATACAAAATTTAACATGCCCTTCCCAGTTCAAGTTGAACTTCCTTCACAGACATTTCCCTGGTCACTCCAGAGATTCACTAAGGTGGTTTTTTCTCTTGAATCTCCAGAGGACGGGTTGTCTGTACCCCTAACTTGCTATTTAGTCACATTGCTTTGTAACATAATTTATGTGATCTCATGCTATTGAGCTTTAACTCTGTGTGTGTAACCCTAAAACCACATGGAAAATTTCATAAGACCTAATGCTATGCTCATCTTAAGATTTCAAGAGAAGTAATAACAAATAACTGCCATTTCTATGGCACTTTAAGGAATGCAACACACCAAAGTGCTTCGCATTATATCAGCTAAACATCTACTTCTCATACCTTGGACCAGTTCCCCAGAAAATTATTTTGTGATCAATGTTCACTCATAGTGTCTTTGTTAAATCCCCATAACTGAGCTTCCTTTTTTTAGCCAGTGAGAGAATGCATTAGTTTGGATCAAATGACATAATGACATAATGAAATACAAGACACATAGTGAAGATTGCCTGATGATGCACACTTTGCCTTTTTGTGCATATAGGATTCAGTTATCACACCAAAAAAATGGTATCATAGCTAACATTTCTATAGTACTTTATAGTATATAAAGTATCAGAAAATATTATCTCATTTTCTCCTTGCTATAATCCTGAGAGATCAGAGCTATCATTGTGCCCATCTTACAGATGAGGGAACCAAAACTAGGGAAACAAGTGAATTGTTCAGGGTTACACAGCTAGTATGTGTCTTAGGATGGATGTGGGACTCAAGTCTTCCTGCCTCCAAATTCATTGTGTTATCCATTGAGTCACCTACCTGCTTCTATACAGAACACACACATACAGAAGATAAAGCTCACCAGGGAACTTACATGAAAAGAGGCATAATTCAGAAACCCCAGTAAACAGGGAATAGTCATGTGGGTCTACATATAAGGAACATGTTAGTCAATGGGTTAATAAATATTTAGGTCAGGAACAGCTAGAACAGCTACTCAAGAAGACTCCAGTTCACATTCAGCCTCACACACTCATTATTTTTCCTGAGCACATCATTTAATATTGTTTGCCTCATTTTCCTCATCTGCAAAAAAGAGTATAACAAGTAATACCTACATTTGATGGCTGTTGTGAGGATCAAATGAGATAATAATTACAAAGCACTTTGAGTATCTTGCACATAGTACATGCTTTATAAATTTTAGCTAAAATTTTTAGTTATTTTTATCATTAGACAATCCATTCCCATTCAAGTTCAAATTGATAGGATATTTTCCTTTTCTTAAGCCTAAATATGACAATTTATAGCTTTCACTTACCACTCCTAGTTATGCACTTAGGAGGGTCAATATAGATAAAATTTAATCTCTCTTCCCTAAGGTAGTCTTTCAAATTCTAGGCAATGGTTTTAATATCTCTGCAGAGTCATCTTTTCTGCAAGCACCCATTCCCATTTTCTTCAGGTGATTTTCATATGGCATAATCTCAAGGCTCTTGACCATCTCTTCTGAACACTCTCCAGTTTATCAACTTCCTTATCCTTGGACTAAAAACATTAGTCTAGTTGTCCAGCAAAGGCAGAATGGAATGGGACTCTTTATTCCTGGAAGCTATGCCTCTCCTAAAGATAGACCAAGATCGGATGTTGGCTTTCACTGCTGCCTATTCTAAGGTTAACTCTGATCTTTCTTATTTGCCTAGAGTTTCCAGTTCATATATCACATGAATCTCATTATGGAATTACATTGTTCAAAAAATGGAATGAAACTCAGTTGCTTCCATGAAATGATAATGATGATGACGATGATGATGATGAAGACAAAAACAGCACCAGCAACTCCTCAGCTTGACAAGGAAAGTCCTTTACTATCTGACTCCAACCTACTTAACAAAGCTTATTGCGTATTCTTCACATTTAAACATTGTCTGTTCCTGTCAAGGTGATCTCCATGCAATTTTCAAAACAGCCTCCTAAGTCTTCCCTTTGTGACTCTGAACAGGCTACTTCCTTTGCCTGAAATGTACTTCTTCATAATGTCTCTCTCTGTGTCTCTCAGAATCTTTAGTTTTCTTCAAGGCTTAACTCATATACCATTTTCTACAGGAAGACTTTTTTGATCCCCTTAGATTCTCTCCTTTCCCCTTAACTTCAATGAATGAATGAATGAAAAAGCACATTTATTAGATGGATACTTACAAAACATTATGATGTGCATATATGCATGTGTTTAGGTATATGTAAATATACATATAAATATACTTATTTTATATATACGTACATACTAAGATCATATCATTATTGCTGGAAAGACTCCAAGTTCAACTTCATTTTACAGCTGAAGAAAATGAGGACCAACAAAGTTGGTTTTACCAAAGGCCACACATATAGTAAACATCAAAGACAGGATTTAAACTTATTTCCTCTGATTAGAGAGCCACTGCTTTTTCTACCATATTACTTATCTGCTTATGTTATATAAGTATCAGTAAAATATAAGTCCTATAATTGTTGCTCAATAAACATTTATTAAGAAAAAGGAATTCATAGATTAATGGGTAAGACAATGAAAAAACAGGTATATGTGCATGTATAGGTGTGTGTTTGCATGCACATAAACAAATGTGTGTTGTACACACATATCTATCTATCACATATCTATTATCTATCTATAGTAAATTAGAAATAATCACAGAGGGAAGGCACTATTATTAAGATAAAATAGAAAAACCTTCTCATAGAAGGTAAGATTTTAGTTGAGAATTGAAAGGAGTCAGGAGATAAAGATTAGGAGAAAGAGAATTCCAGGTATGAGGCACTGCTATTGAAAATATTCAGTCATGAGATGGAGATTTATATGGGAGCAGTAGAGAGGCAATGGTGTTGATCACAAAATAAATAGTAGAAAGCTATGAGAAAACCTGAAAGGTGGAATGGCACCAGGTTGTTAAGAACTTCTGAAGTCAAAAGGAGTGTTTTGTTCTTGATAATAGATGTTATATGGAACCACTGGCATTTATGGAATTAAAAAGTGACATGGTCAGATTTCCACTTTAGGAAGGTCAATCTGATAGCCCAGTAGAGGATAAATTGAAGTGGAGAGAATCTTAAGGCAGGGAAACCAACCAGCAGGATATTTCCATAGTCCAGATATGATGTGATAAAGGCTTACACCAGAATGGTAGCAGTGTCAGAAGGGAAAGGTGGAGGTATATAAAAATAATGTAGATTAGGATTATGGGGGGGGGGGGAGTAGAGAGGGGAGGGGGAGGGAAAGAAGAGTTGAAGGTTCTGAGCCTGGGAAGATGGTGATACCCTCAAAAATAATAGAAAGATGGGCTACTAGGGATAGGGAAAAGATTATAATATACTGAGTTTAAGAGCTCTCTGAGAATACAACTTAAAATGCTTAGTAGAGAATTGAAGATGTGAGACAAATTAAGTCTGATCCAATGGGATTGATAATCATTGACTTAGATATAATAGTTGAATCCATAGGAGATAATGAAATCACCAAGTGAAATCATACAGAAAGAGATGAGGTCCTAGAATGTCTTTAGGGGCAGTTATATTTAGTGGATGTGACTTGGATGAATATTAAGTAATGACAGTAGTAGGTCAATAAACAGGAAGAAGTTCTGTACTGTTGTCTTCCATAATCAAAGAAGACCAGTAGTGACAATGAAACCTAGAGAGAGAAGATAATGAAGGAGAAGAGTGTGATTGACACTACCAAACGTTGCAAAGAAGTAAAAAAGGAGGAGATTGAGAAATGTCATTTTATTTGTGATTAAGAGATCATTGATGACTTTGGAGAGTTAAATTTCAGTTAATTGAAGAAGTCAGAAATGAAATTGTAGGGAATTGTTTGTCCTTCATTCTCTTTTTTCTTTTCTCTAAATTTATTTAAGGCAATAGGATTAAGTGACTTGCCCAAGGTCACACAATTAGGCAATGTGTCTGAGGCTGAATTTGAACTCAGGTCCTCTTGACTCCAAGGCCGGTGCTCTATTCACTGTGTCACCTAGCTTCCCCCTGTCCTTCATACTCAAAGAAGACCATGACATCATAGAAGTAATGCTTACTCAGCAACCTCACTTTCTCCACCAGAGCCATCTGGGTCCAGTGGCCAGAAATAAATCAGGATGACTAGAAATGGCCCAAGAAGCAAGGCAATTATAGTTAAGTGACTTGCCCAAAGTCATACAAGTAGAAAGGGTCAAGTGTCTGAGGTTGGATTTGAACCCAGGTCCTCTTGACTCCAAGGTCAATATTCTCTCCACTGCACCATTTACTTTCCTAGGAGTTAAGAAGAGAGTGAAAGGAGAAAACATGGTAACATTGATTATAGACTGCTTTCTCAAGGAATTTAATTACAAAAGAGAGATGAGATATATGTTGCCAGGTAATAGGAGCGAAAACATCAAGTGAGGTTTGTTTGTTTTTTTTAGATGGAGGAAATATGAGCATGATAGTAGTAAGCAGATGGGAAAGGGGTGACTATATGTGAAAGAACAGGGATAATAGAGGAAATCTGGAGAAGATGGAATGGAATGGGATCATTTGGTCATATATACAAAGGAATTACCTTTGGCAGCAAGAAAAGACACTCCTTCCTGAGACACAGATGAAGAATGAGATTGTAGCAGAAGTGATGTGATATGAGAAAAGAAGAAGAGGGAGCTCTTGGTCAGTGGCCTCTTTCTTTGGTGAAATATGAAGTGAGAATCTCAGTTGGGGAGAGGAAGTCATAGGAGCTTTGAGAAGGGATAAAAAAAACATAGGAAAATGAACCATGTTGAGTGTACTAGTAAATAAATGGGGATGTGTAATTAGTTTGCCTTTCTGAAGGAAGGACCCAGTTGATAATTTGTAACATAAATGTGTAGTGGACCCTGTTAGCATAGTTTTGGGATTTTCTGGAGTTTTGTTGAGCAGGATATGAATAGTTAAAGCAGCACATATTATAATATATTATAAGACTGAAGTTTAGCAGGGCAGAACTTGAAAGAAGGTACCTAAGTTACTTTTTACCAACTCTCACCCTGCCATGGTCATCCACGTACACATAAAAATGTATACTCATTCTATCTTGACTTGAAACATGCCCTCTAAAAACATCAACTGGGTCAAAACCAGTTCCAGGTGCAAGAACTCAGAGTTCAACATTTATGTTAAGTAAGAGAGTCAAGAGATGGATCTGCCAGTCTCTTGCCTAACATCTTAAGTAAAGGCTCATTATAAATAGCTTTCCCCCTCCCTCCCTCTCTTCCCTTCCAAGTACCACTGTTTGCCCAGCCACTTGTGAGTCCTTATTAAGCATGCACTTCTAAGCAAGGAGCACTGACTTTCCCTTAATTGAGGCATAATAATTAGAGCATTAACACATTAGGAGGGTGAGACAGCATGTTTAGCTTTTGTGATTAATTATCTCAGGATTGTAATAAGTTGTTAAGACATTAATTACTCCGGCATGTTTATTGCTCTGGATAGCACAACGAACACTTCATGATGTCGAGACGTAACATGTCTAAAACATAGCAATACCAATGTACATGCATGTGTATCAAGTCATGTACACTCATCTGACATACTACGACTTTCTCTACATGTGGATAATATTGAGTGAGCAAGAACAGGTCAAGACCAACTTTTCTCTTCCTAGGCTAAAATGGGTCTTGATGCAAATACACAAATTCATGCATTCATATTTCTAGAGTAGTTTTAAATAAGAAAAGGATTTTAGAATTCCCAGGTCCTGCATTTTTCATTTCTATAAGTGCGAAGGAACAGCATTTCTTATGAGAGATATTTAAACATATTTGTAGTCCTTGTTTAAAGATGAAACACGTGGATAGAACTTTCCCTCCTGATCAAGAGTGTCCCCTTAGGTCCCCATGTTTGGACCAATGATTAGATTTGGTTACCCAGCTGGCTAGCCTGGAGAGGAAGCTTAAAGATCTTTGGGCAAGGATGTGAGAAAGGGCATATAGCAATTTGGCTGAAGTCTGAGGGAAGGAATGGTGTCTGCATTCTAACAGTTCCCTATAGCAGTTGGCAAAAGCTATAGATGCCAGTGCTGACTATGCAGATAGCAATTTATGAACTATGTCTTCACCCAATGGTGAAATGTTGAACTATCAAATTATCTGGATAGTTCCAAGGGCCATATGGAGGAAAGAAGATTCAGGAAGGGAATCAGAAAAGAGAGATTAAGAAAGAAACAATACAGGTTTTTTTTAAATGGAAGCTACATTCGTTATTAAAATTAATAGATTCATTCAATATTTATTTGGTTCTATTCATTTTGCTTGTGTAGAGGAAGTGTAAATATGGACTTCATGATTAATGGACTTTATGAACCTGATGTTACTTATCAGGAACACTTGCCAATATGACAGCTATAGAATGCCAATTTTGGAGTCAAGTTCTACATATAGGCACTGCTAAACTCCATTAGAGTCCCATTGCAATGCTTCATTATGGCCCAGAAGTGACTGGGTTTTTATTGGTTATGCCATTAGATCTCATAAACTTGCAGTTTCGACTAAGATCCAAAGACTTAGTGACTCAGACCTTGTGACAAACTGTTTGTCTGTCATCAGAGGATAGCCTTAGGTTCATTTGGAGAGACTTAGATAGTTTGGTTAGAAGATGATTAATCTGGAGGCAGAGCAGCTCTCAAACACTATTTACTTAGTTCTAAAGCACGTTCCTCCATTAATGAAACCACAGATCCTTGACAAATTAAAATTAGTCATGTATGTTAAGTGAAGTAGATAGTAACTTACCCAGTGTAGTTTAAGGTATGCAAAAAGCCACTTTATTCTGCTTTAAAATATCTCCCCACACCATCCTATTTGTCTGTCAGATTTCCTGAAATTTCCATTATTGGAGTCATTCTGGATTATGACACTATACCTAGAATATAAGTGTTAAAATATAAATGCATTTATAAGGAGAACTGATAAAATAATTTCATAGTAAATTAATCAACATGCATCCATTTATAAGAATTATTAGCAGTTGACAGTAGGATGATTTTGGAATGATTCACAAGAGAGGTACATCTTGATGGAAGAAAGGTCACAATCTTTGGAGTAAGAGGATCTGAGTTCAAATCTGACCTCTAATGCTTATATCCTGCTTAGGTCAGTATTTAACCTTTCTTTGTCTCATTTTATTATCTATAAATTGGGTGGGTGAAGAAGTGGAATAAATCATCTTTAGACATAGATCCTGTCAGATAGAGATTAGGGAAGGAGTTCAAACAGGGATTGCTGTCAAGGCAAGATCTAAAGATGCTTCTGGATTGTCAAGAGTCACTGAATATGTAAATACCTACATAGTTCTGCAAAGAGTTGGATAATTTTGCCTAAGCCAATTTTACCCATCTTGCTTCTGTGAATACGGGAGAATTATATTTAAGAAAAGAGTTTTAGAGACTTCGGACTTATGCAGATCTAGATAAAATTTGTCCTTGTTTTTATTTCATGTAGACTTGAGAGTACAGTTGAGAACTGATTTATTTCAAACTTTGAAGAGGCCATGATTTCATTAGCATCCATTGTGTTTCTACTGCTAAATCTTACCCATCATACTTTTTTTATGAAACAAAGCTGAAAGTCTTTTGAAGAAATAGATTTAGCAGAGCCAGTATAAAAATAGTAGGGGTCGGTTGGGAAATTATTGCATACCTCTGCCCACCCCACACACATATAAACATAAACATACACATATATGAACACACATATACACATATATAAACACATACACATATGAAATCAAAAACCATTCCCCAACAGATATAATCAAAGACTATGAACAAACAGTTCTCAATTAGAATAGTAAATTATTGAGTCATATGAGACACTAAGATGACAGTGAGTCCCCACCCCCACTCCCATTCCAACCAAAATCCTGAAGGGGAAATCTTGAAAAAGTCACCATGAGTCATTTTCCAATCTAGGTCAACATAGAAAGACTGACATGTCTGCCAATACTGGGAAAGGAGTCTAGCTAGGAGTTTGAGAGGTTGTAGACTAGGGCAAGAGTAGATCTTATTTTCTTACTCACTGCCTAAGTGCAGATCTTGGGTGGACTGAAAAGGGCACTTACAATTAATAGTTGCAGGCTAGGGTGTAGCATAATACCAGATTCTGAACTGTGCATGTAGGCAGGAGTAAGTTCAGAAGCATATGGAAGCTTGGACCCCTGGAGCAGAGAAGACTCTCAGTTTCTAGAAGTTCCAACTTCAAGCCCAGTATAGAGCCAGAAGAGGAAGCTTATATGTTGTTACTCTAAATTCTGCACCAGAAGTCCTTTTTAGTTGGTTGAGAGGGCCTGACTTATTCTGCAAATTTTATTTACAAGTATTCTCAGTATCATCTAACATCAAGATCTCTACAGTCTCTCCTTTTCCTTAATAAATAATCATCAAATTAAAAAAACCCTACTATAGATGTTTCTACAATGACTTATTTTCATCATTTATAAAACTACACTTAAAATCTTCCACTTCAGAATTTATCGCACTTACATAAGGAAACAATACAGTTCCTTCTCCCCCACAATATTTTCCAAGTGAGTTGATAATATAAATGGTTGTTGAAGTTACTTTCTATGTCTTTTCCTTCAATAAAGAGATTAATTTTGTGATGGCTGAGATGGTGTCTGGATTACTTGGAACTCTTATGTTGTGCTGGTTGTCTTGGATCCAATGAAGCTCTCTAGGAAATAGGGCTAGTGAAAATTGTTTCAGGGTAACCAATGAGAGGTTGTGCTTATGCCTGAGTCCCCTCTCTCATTAAAAACAGTAAAATGCATAAGAAATAAAGTCAAAGAATAACATACAAAAATACAAGAAAGACAAGAATTCACTATAAAGATTGCTGTAGGTCAAAATACAGAAGTAAGAATAAAAGAGATTAAACAAAAAATAATCACTGAGAAATGAATAATACATAAATACTATAAAGCACAGAAAAATTTAAGGAAGTGAGAAATTATACTGGATAAAAAACAAGTAAGATAATGAGAAACTAAGAATCCCCAAAAACTCAATTAAATTTAGAAACTCAAATAATTAAAATAAATGCTTGGAGGGTATTACCACCCTTTCAGCTTGTTGTCATTCAGTCATTTTTTAAATGTATTTGACTCTTCATGACTCTTTTCAGAGTTTTCTTGGCAACGATAGTGGAATAGTAGCCTTTTACTTCTCTGACTAATTTTATAGATGAGGAAACTGAGGCAAACAGGGGTAAGTGACTTTCCCAGGGTCACACAATTAGTCAGTGTTTGAGACTTTATTTGAACTCAGGAAGATAAAACTTCCTGCCTCCAGGACAGACATTCTGTCCATTGTGTAGCTGCTCTACCTATGTTCAAAAATCCTAATATTGTTTTTTGATTGTTTACACTCATTCAAATATTCAGTCAATAATCAAATCTTGCTCTCTTTACTTTTACATGTTATCTCTTAACCAATCCCTTTTTCCTTTTTACAGAGTCATCATGCTAGTTCAGTTCCTTATTTCCCCCTCACTTGGAATGTTGCAAAAGCCTTCTAATTAGAATCCTTGCATCACATCTCAACCCACTCCAACCCTTCTTCTGCACAGTTGCCAAAATGACTTTCTTAAGGAGCAAGTTTTACCATGTTATTCCCATTCTCAGTAAGTTCTATTGACTTCTTGTTACTTCTGGGATCAAATATAAGTTTCTCAGCTCACTTTTTAAAGCCCTTCAAAAACAGGCTTCAATCAATTTTTCCTGCTTTATAGCATGTTTTCCCCTCAAAACACTGTATAATCCAAGCACATTTGCTTGTAATGTTCATCATACAAGAGACTATTATTCCCATTTTGGTGCTTTTACTCAGCTTATGCCCCATGTATGAAATCCATTTCTTTCTCAATTTCATTTCTTAGACTCTTGAATTCCTTCAAGATTCAACTCAAGAACTACCTTCAAAACTCTGCCTTTCCTAATGTTCCTAGCTATTTGTGCCCTCTCCACTAAAGGTAACTTGATTTGGGTGTTTTTATGTATGTGTGTGTATTGTATGTATGCATGTGTATATATAGAAATAGATATATGTGCACAAATTTGTTGTGTATCCTTTTTTAATCATGCTGGACTCTTTGGAGAATTTTCTTGGCAAAGACACTGAAGTGATATATCATTTCATTCCCCAGATCATTTTACAGATGAAGAAACTAAGACAAAAAGGGTTAAGTAACTTGCCCAGTGTCATACAGAGAATAGCGGTGTGATATTGGATTTGAACTCAGGAAACGGAGTCTTCCTGACTCCAGGTCTCCTACGTTATTCACTGTGCCATCTAGCTCTTCCAATGTGCATAAACATACAATACAATATACATATCTACATAGGTATGCTTGTTCACATTGCACATAGGTGTATATATAATATGAACATGTATTTTATGTACTTATACATATGCATATATATATATATATATATATATATATATATATATATATATGTAGTATACTGTATCTCTCAAAAGAATATGGAGAGTGGGAGCCATTTCTTTTTTTGCTTTGTATCTCCATGGCTTAGAACAGTGTTAAGCCTAAGAGCTTAATAAATTTTTTTAAATTTGTATTTTAAATGAGGCAATGGGGTTGAGTGACTTACTTACCCAATGTCATACAGCTAGGTAATTATTAAGCACCTGAGGCTGGATTTGAACTCAGGTCCTCCTGACTCCAGGGCCAGTACTCTATCCACTGTACCACCTAGCTGCCTCTAATAAGTTCTTGTATATTGATTAAGTGATCTCTGGTTTTCTAACATCTCATTTAGTAAAAAAAATAATAAAGTGTATTCTGAGATATAGGAAAGTTAAATGACTTTTCACATGGCCAAAAGGTAAGAGATAGAGGCAATAGTTGAGCCCTCTATTATTTAGATCCAATATACTTTTCATTCTTCCACACTACAATATTTATATTCTGTAAGGAGATCACTTTTTGATGTCTCATCTTGTGTGAGATCATGCGTGTCTGAGATTTGTATAAATAGAAGTCAAATCAAAGTCCCTTTAGTAGAGGGAAAGGCAACAGTCAAGTGCACATCTCTTAGAGTATGGCACTGCAAATGGTAACCATGTAAATAAAGAGTTGAGTTAAGGGAAAATAATTATAATTATGTACCATAACATGATTAGGCAAGGTGTGTGAGTGTGTGTGTGTGTGTGTGTGTGTGTGTGAGAGAGAGAGAGAGAGAGAGAGAGAGACAGAGACAGAGACAGAGACAGAGACAGAGAGACTGAGAGACAAAGAGAGGGAGAGAGACACACACACACACACATACACACACACACACACAGAGAGAGAGAGAGAGAGAGAGAGAGAGAGAGAGAGGAAATGGGACAAAGAGAGATAGAGACAGAGTTAGAGAATGAAGATGAGGGAAAGAGAGAAACAGAGACAGAGACAGACGAAAGAGACAAAGACTTAGAGAAAAGTAAAAATTCTATTAGAGAAGCTAAGAGATAATTAGATGAGGCAAATAGTGACTATGATTGTGGCATCAGTAGAAAGATATCAGTTTCATATCATTGCAAACAAAACAAAACAAAACAAAAAGTGGCAGTGATGTTTTAATAGGAAAAAACGACAGAATCTTTTTTAATTTAATTTAATTTTTTTAATTCTCATTTTGTACAAACTTTTTTTACATTAATAAAATAATCTTGTTTAAGAGTAAACAAAATACCCCTCCCCCCCATGAATATAGACTTGCTTGGGCAATAAAGTAAAGGGGAGAGAAAAAAATTAAAATAAAAAAAAATAATAGTAATAATTGTAGGTATGGCCAGGTGGCACAATGGATGAAGCACCAGCCCTGGAGCCATGAGCACCCAAGCCCATATCCAGCCCCATAGACCCAAAAATCACCCAGCTGTGTGACATGCGAGGCACCCGATCCCCACTGCCCTGCAAAAAACAAAAAAAAGAAAGAAAAAAAAGACCCCAAATAAAATAAAAGAGTAATCAAAGTAGGGGTGGCTGGGTGGCAGACAGAGCATGGGCCCTTGAGCCAGGAGCACCCAGGTCTAAATCTGGCCTCAGACACCCAAAGACCACCCTGCTATGTGGCCCCAGGCAGGCCACCAAGCCCCATTTGCCCTGCACCCTCCCCCAAATAATAATAATAATAAAATGTGCTTCAGTCTTTGTTCCAACACCAACAACTCTGTCATGGGTGGATCACATTCTTTATGGTAAGTCCATCGCAAAAGTTCCTTCCATATTTTTCCACTGTTGCCATTGCTGATTGCAACTCCCTCCTTTCATATTTCTCCACCACCATGTACTAGGTTTTCTCTCTCCTTTCACTCTGACTCTGCTGTAGGGTCGCTGGGTGGCACAGCAGACAGATCCCTGGTCCTGGGGCCAAGAAGCCCTGAGCCCCCATACCACCCCTTAGGCCCAGAATCCACCTGGCCCTGTGCTCCTGGGCAGGCCATCCAATCCCAGCCCCTTGCAAGAAGTAAGAAAGAAAATGTGTTATATCTGACCACTCTCCCCCATGGTCCATCCTCTCCTCCTTTATTCACAACCCCACCCCTTCCCCCTGCTCCCCCCTCCTTCTTACTCCAGATGTCTATACCCCATTGAGTATATATGTTGTTTCCTCTCCTAGTCACCTCTGATGAGAGCAAAGGTTCCCTCATTCCCCCTTGCCTCCCCCCTTCCATATCATTGCAATAGCTCATTGTAATAAAAAAGTCTTATTATATGAAATATCTTGACCTATTCCCCCTCTCCTTTTTCTTTCTCCCATTATATTTCCCTTTTTTTTCTATTGACTCCATTTTTACACCATATTTTATCTTCGAATTCAGGTTTCTCCTGTGCTTCAACTATAAAAGCTCCCATATTATCAGTGTCGTTTTTTTATGCAGGAATACATGCAGTTCATCATCATTAAGTCCCTCATATTTTCCCCCTCTCCTCCAATCTCCATGCTTCACCTAAATCCTGTATCTGAAGATCACACCTTCTGTTCAGCTCTGGCCATTCCAAAAGGAACATTTGAAATTCCCCTGGTTCATTGAAAGTCCATCTTTTTCCCCGGAAGAGGACATTCAGCCTTGCTGGGTAGTTCATTCTTGGCTGCATTCAAAGCTCTTTTGCCTTCCGGTATATTATATTCCAAGCCCTATGAGCTTCCAATGTAGTTGCTGCTAAGTCCTGTGTGATCCTGACTGCTGCTCCATGATATTTGAACTGTGTCCATATGGCTGCTTGTAATATTTTCTCTTTGATTTGGGAGTTCTGGAATTTGCCTATAATATTCCTAGGGGTTGGTTTTTTGGGATCTCTTTATCGAGGGGATCAGTGGATTCTCTCCATTTCTATTTTGCCCTCTGCTTCTAGAATATCAGGGCAATTTTCCTGTAGTAATTCTTTGAAAATGATGTCAAGGCTCTTTTCCTGATCATGACTTTCAGGTATTCCAATAATTTTTAAATTATCATTCCTAAGTCTGTTTTCCATATTAGTTCTTTTTTCAATGAGATATTTCATATTTTCTTCTAATTTTTCATATTTTTGGTTTTGAAGTATTGATTCCTGATTTCTGGTAAATTCATCAATCTCCCTGAATTCTGTTTTTTGTCTGAAGGATTTGTTCTCCTCAGAGAGTTTTCTTATCTCTTTTTCCATCTGGCCAATTTTGCTTTTTAAGGCATTCTTCTCCTCAATAACTTTTTGAACTGTTTTATTTTGAGCTGTTTTATCCATTTCACCTAAGCTGGTTTTTAACATGCTATTTTCTTCAGCATGTTTTTGGATTTCCTTGACTAAGCTGCTGATTTCATTTTCATGTTTTTCCTGCATCTCTCTCCTTTCTTTTCCCAGTTTTTCTTCCAACTCCCTCATTTGATTTTCAGTCTTTTTTGAGCTCTGTCATAGCCTGAACCCAATTTCTGTTTTTCTTGGAGTCTTTAGATGCAGGAGCTTGTGCTTCCTTATCTTCAGACTGAGTATTTTGATCCTTCTTGGGCTCATATGCAAAATATTTCTCAATGGTCTTCCTCTTGCTTCTCTGCTTGCTCATTTTCCCAGCCTGAGCCTGGTTTTGGGGTGCTTCCTGAAGCTTTTGGGACACTCCCACAAGGGTCTCAGTGTGTGAGGCTCTGTCCTCCCAGCTAGTCTGTGAATGACCATAAGCGCCTCCCTCTGCCACAAGGCTGAGGTTGGGGGGACCCTGCTGTTCTATGGGGGGCCTAGACTGCGATCAGGATCTGAATGTGCTCAGAGCCCCAGAGTCCTCTTCCAGGGGCAGAGGACAGAGCTCCACAGTCTCTCTCTCTTCACTCCCCTCCCTCAGCTCAATGGGCTCATGCCCTGGGGGCTCCTGCTTACAGACTCTGCCTGCTTCTGTTTTGGGATCTGGGCTGAGGAAAGACCAAGCTGCTCACTGTGTGCCCTGAGGGCTGGGCTCCATGTGCTCGCTCTGGCAGAGGTCCCCCACTGTTCCCCCACTTTGTGCCCGGTGCTCCCAGGGGTGCAGCTCAAGAAACTCCCCCGCTGCTGTGAAGCTGTGGCTCCCAGCACCCTGGGGCTGCCTCCAGGTACTCTGGCGAGCCACCCCTTTGGCGGCCGCCCCTCCGACTCCCGGGGAGCAGAGCCTTTCTGCTCTTTTCCAGATTACCTTGAGTAGGAGAACTGCCTCACTGGGTCCCTTTGTGGGTTCTGTCTCTCAAAAGTTTAGAGTCCTTAGTTTCAAGTTTTATCAGAGTGTGCCTAAGACTAAATCCCTTCTTGTCGCCATCTTGGTTACACCCCCCCCAACAGAATCTTATATTTAAAAAAATTAGAAATTTATTGTTAATGGTCTAAATGTATGAATAAAATGGAAGAATATAAAGATGAATTAGAAAACAGAACACACTAGATTCCTCCATTATAATACATTAGTCACTATGTCCAAATTGGATTTATGTTAAGAATTCAAGGTTAATTTAACATTACTAACAATTAGCATAATCATCATAATAACAAACATAGCAAAAACTATATGATTATGTCAATAGATGAAGGAAAATTATTTGGCAAATGAAAACACTTTAAATAAACAATGATTTGTCAGAAAGACAAGGGAATTATAAAACCTTTCCTTAATGTGATCAAAAATATTAAGCAAAACCAAGAGATTGATACTTCTGAATTAGGGTAATGTGAGAAACTTTTCCATTAAAGTGTGAAATGAGGATGTCCACTTCTACTAACTTTCTTCTATTGTTTAATATAATATTAAACATTCTATCTATTGCAATAAGACAAGGGGAGGGGGCGGCTAGGTGGCATAGTAGATAGAGCACTGGCCCTGGAGTCAGGAGTACCTCAGTTCAAATCCTGCCTCAGAAACTTAATAATTACCTATCTGTGTGGCCTTGGGCAAGCCACGTAACCCCATTTGCCTTGCAAAAACCTAAAAAAAAGACAAGGGGGGAAAAAAGAAATTATAGAATTTTGCATTGTTTTTGAGGAGAAAGAAAGTCATTTGTATTTGCTAAGGATGTGACAATTACTTAGAAAACTGTATGGGCAAACCCAAAGGGGAGAGTTTGTCCAGGAGAACAGGGTGGTTAGCAGTGTTAAATGAGATGAAGTTATCAAAAAAAAAAGATGAGGGTTGAGAAAAAAACAACAAATCACTCAAATTTGGAAATTAAGATGCCTTTGGTTACTTTGGAGAGAGAAGTTTTAATTGAGTGAGGAAATCAGAAGCTAGTTAGCAAAAAATTTCTTTCTTTTCTTCCTTTCTTTTCTTTTCCTTCCTTCCTTCCTCCTTCCACCCCTCCTTCCTTCTTTCCTCCCTCCCTTCCCTCCTCCCTCCCTCCTTTCTTTCTTTCTGGCTAAAAATGGTGTTGAATTAAAGGAAAATAGTTATAATCATGCACCTAACATGATTAGGCAAGCTTTCTGACTGTGTGTGTGTGTGTGTGTGTGTGTGTGTGTGTGTGTGTGAGAGAGAGAGAGAGAGAGAGAGAGAGAGAGAGAGAGAGAGAGAGAGAGAGAGAGAGAGAGAGAGAGAGAGAGAGAGAGAGAGAGAGAGAGAGAGAGAGAGGAAATGAGACTCAGAAAGAGACAGAGAGACAGAGTTAGAGAAGGAGGAAGATGAGGGAAAGATAGTTATCTTTCCTCCCTCTTTCCTTCCTTCCTTCCTTCCTTCCACCCCTCCTTCCTTCCTTCCTTCCTTCCTTCCTTCCTTCCTTCCTTCCTTTCTTCCTTGCTTCTTCTTTGTTTTCTACCTTTCTTTACTCCTTCCTTACTTCTTACCAATGTCTATATTCAAAGACCATTTTTAACAAAGCATTTCTTATGTCTTGATGTCAAACTGATAATAAAATTTTCTTTTTCATTTCAAAATAAGACCTTAGGGCTTGACCCTACAAGAGAATTGAAATCTGAGAATTCTAACATAGTAAAGTGGAATTTTCAATATCCACTCTAAGTTGGTTAATTTTACTTAGATAAGGGGCAGCTAGGTGATGCAGTGGCTAGAGCATCGGCCTTGGAGTCAGGAGTGCTTGCGTTCAAATCTGACCTCAGACACTTAATAATTACCTAGCTGTGTGGCTTTGGGCAAGCCACGTCACCCCATTGCTTTGAAAAATCTAAAAAAACAAAAAACAAAATAAGATTTTACTTAGATGGTACCCATTATGCTAACTAACTGACTTAGCAAGTCCAGTAGAGTCTTACCCTAATTTCCTTCCTTATTTTCATATATCCAGGGTTATTCCAGCAGAATGTAGACTCACAGGTTTTGCCAAAATGGAAAAGTTTCAAATATGGATCTTAACATGAACTATAATTTCTATAGAGTTTTATAACTATTGTCTAATTTCATACTCACCACAATTCTCAGAACAAGATGACACTATTATTTTTCCATTTATAGATGAGAAAACTGAGTTAGACAGTGAGTGAGTAAGGTAAAATCAATAAAATTAGCAGCATTTAAGTGTACATCTTACAAAAACTAGGGAAAAAAGAGGACAAGTTCATTTAAGATAACTGCTGAATGAATAAGATAAAATAGTAATGTATAAGGTATGTTAATGATGATGTTTGTCTTTGTTCTTGAAGAAGTCTGTGACATCGGGGCAGTGATGTCATGACAAGCATATGACTTGGACTTGAGTGAGAGGGTGCTGTGCTAAGTTATCACCCTCACTTTTTCCTTCAGAATCATCTAGGTCTAGTGATCAGATATCAATCAGGATAATTGAATATGTCCCTGGATAACTCTGAGGCAATCAGGGTTAAGTGACTTGCCCAAGGTACACAACTAGTAAGTGTCAAGTGTCTGAGGCTGGATTTGAACTCAGGTCCTCCTGACCAGAAGAACAATGCCCAATCCACTGTATCACCTGGTAGGTAGGAGGTGTAGTGGATAGAGCTTGGGCTTGGAACCAGAGGATTCATTCTCCTGAGCTCAAATCTGGTCTCAGATACCTAACTCCTTGAAGCGAATGGCACATTAATACAAATATAAAATAATTATAGCTTGTTTTCCCATCAATGAGTTTTCTAAAAAGCTATACTTTTCTTTGATGTATTCTTTTGATCAGTGTTTATGCAAAATCATAGTTGACTAACTCTTATCTAACAGATTTCTTTTATCAGAACAAACCTGAACACATTAATTCAAAAGTGTTTAATTACACAGAAAAGGTTAATGAAAAGATTCTCTCATATACATCTTAGCATAATTTCCCAAACAATCCTATAATATCACTGAAAAAAGAAAACTTCATATTTTAGACATTACTTTCTTCTGGATCCCCTCCTACTTATCTGACCAGTTTCTTCTGTTGTGTTGTCCACATATTTACTCTCTTTTGTTGACTCGTATATATTACACCCCTTGATTGTGAGTGTTCCTTAAGTCTCTGTCCTTCCTTCTTCACACTTTTTCATTTGGTATTCACAACAGCTTCCATAGCTTGAATTATAATCTTTATATTTCTTATCCAGTTCCAGTCTGTCTCAAGAACTTTATTTCTGCATACCATTTTCAAGTGTTTATTAGTCATTTCAAAACAGATATCTTGGAAATATGTTCAACTCATCATACAATAATGATAATGGCAATGATTATACTTTACACAAATCATTCTATTCTTAAAACACTCCTGTAAGGTTAGTGCTATAATTATTCTCATTTTAAAGGTAAGGAAACTGAGTTTGAGAAGTCAAATGTGAGTCACATAGCTAAAAAAGTGTCTGAGGCAAAATCTGAACTAATGACATTTTGAACCAAATCCGTACTCCAGGACATGCCATGCCATGTTTATGTAAAAGAGAACTAATTTTTTTCCTCTCTTCCAAAATGTCCTATTTTTGTCAAGAACTTCTCCATTTATTTCAAGTGTCCATATTTATAACCTTGGTGTTTCACTCTATTATTCTCTCTTACTCCATTCACATATTAAATCAATGACAAAATCCTCCTATTTCTACATCTTCAATATCTCTGACATTTGAACCTTTCTGTTATTGTTGAGTAGTTTCAGTTATGGTCAGCTCTCCATAATACTATTTGGTATTTTCTGGGCAAAAATACTGCAGGGGTATGCCATTTCCTTCTCCAGCACATTTTATAGATTAACTGAGGCAAACAGGGTTAAATGACTTGCCCAGGGTCACATAGTTAGCACATATCTGAGGCTGGCTTTGACCACAGGACTTTCTGACTCAGGACCAGTGGTCTATTCACTGTAGCACTTAGATATGTCTTAATTGGTTCTATCTACTCACAATGCCTCTATCACATACTATATTTTAAGCTCTCACCTCTTCTCGCTTGTATTATTTCTATGGTCTTCTAATTTACTTTCCTACCTCAATTTTATCTCTACTGTACTCTATCTTCATATGTCAAAGTAATTTTCATTAATCACAGATCTGACCATGTCACATCCCTATTCAACAAATTCCAATGTTTCTTCATTGCATCTAGGATTAAATATAAATTTTTCCTGGTTTGCTTTAAAAGATTTTAATAACCCATCTTCCTTATCTTCCTACATGATATGAAGGGGGAGGTCATGAATCTCTGGCACTAAGAAAAAATAGAAGTGATAGCTATTTAATAGGCAAAGAAAAAGGAAATATTCCTTTGGAAAGGAAGGAAAAAATATTTTGCCTTTTCTCTGCTCATCACATTTAAGGAGACTTTTGTTGTGCAGAGGCTTAGAATGCCTCACCAACCTCTGGATAGTTAATACTCTGACCTCCATTTCTCTCTCATGTTCCTCCTTCTCTCTATTTCCATCACACATTATTATATTATTATTATATTATGCCTGGACTGTGTTCATGACAGAAGCATAGATAATCTCTTTTTAATTCTACCTCTTGGAATCCCTGTCTTTTTTATGCCACAGCTTAGACAACATCTTCACCATGGTTACTCCAAATGGTAGTACCCTACTCATTGTCTACCTTCTATTTAACTTCCTTCTGTTTATTTCTTTTTTTGTTGAATATTTTTTAAAAAATTTTATTCATTCATTTATTTAATTATTTAATTTGTACAAATAATGGTTTTTATACATTAATAAAATAATCTTGTTTAAGAGTAAACATAATACCCCCTCCTCCCCCAAAATAGATCCGCATGAGCAATAAAGGGGAGAGAAAAAAATTAAAATTAAAATTAAAAAAATAATAGTAATAATTGTAGGTATGGCCAGGTGGTGCATTGGACGGAGCACCAACCCTGGAGCCAGAAGCACCCGAGCCCAAATCCGGCCTCATACACCCAACAATCATATAGCTGTGTGACCCCTATGCAAGCCACCCCAACCCCATTGCCTTGCAAAAACCAAAAATAATAAGACCCCAAATAAAATAAAATAGTAATAATAATAGTAGTAGGGGTGGTCGGGTGGCAGACAGAGCACTGGCCCTTGAGCCAGGAGCACCTGGGTCCAAATCTGGCCTCAGACACCAAACAATCACCTAGCTATGTGGGCCTAGGCAGGTCACCCTGCCCCATTTGCCCTGCAACCCTCCCCCCAAATAATAATAATAATAATAATAATAAATGTGCTTCAGTCTGGTTCCAACACCACCAGCTCTGTTGTGGGTGGATCACATTCTTTATAATAATTCCATCACAAAAGTTAATTCCATATTTTTCCACTGTTGCCATTGCTGATCACAACTCCCTCCATTCATACTTCTCCACTGCCACATACTATATTTTTTCTTTCTCCTTTTACTCTGTCTCTGCTGTAGGGTAGCTGAGTGGTGCAGCAGACAGATCCCCAACCCTGGGGCCAAGAGGTCCTGAGCCCACATACCACCCCTTAGGGCAAGCATCCACCTGGCGCTATGGTCCCAGACAGGCCATCCAATCCCAGCCCCTTGCAAGAAGTAAAAAAAAAGAAAATATGTTAAATATGACCACTCTCCCCCATGGTCCACCCTGTTCTCCATCACTCACATCCCGCCCTTCCCTCTGTCCCCCTTCTCTCCTTCTTACTCCAGATTGCTATTGAGTATATATACTGTTTCCTCTCCTAGCCGCCTCTGATGAGCCGAAGATTCCCTCATTCCCCCTTGCCTTCCCCCCTTCCATATCATTGCAATAGCTCATTGTAATAAAGAAAAATCTTATTATATGAAATATCTTAGCCTGTTCCACCTCTCCTTTTTTTCTCCCATTACATTTCCCTTTTATCTATTGACTCCATTTTACAACACAATATATCTTCAAATTCAACTTTCTCCTGTGCTTCATCTATAAAAGTTCATTCTACCTGCTCTATTAAATGAGAAGGTTCATATGAGTATTATCAGTACCATTTTTCTATACAGGAATACATGTAGTTCATCATCATTAAGTCCCTCATATTTTCTCCTTCTCCTCCACTCTCTATGCTTTACCTGAGTCCTGTATTTGAAGACCAAACCTTCTGTTCAGCTCTGGCCATTCCAACAGGAACATTTGAAATTCCCCTGGTTCTTTGAAAGTCCATCCTTTTCCCCTGGAAGAGGACACTCAGTTTTGCCGGGTAGTTGATGCTCAGTTGCATTCTAAGCTCTTTTGTCTTCAGGAATATTATATTCCAAGCCCTACAAACTTTTAATGTAGTTGCTGCTAATCCTGTGATCCTGACTGCAGCTCCACGATATTTGAATTGTGTCCTTCTGGCTTCTTGTAATATATTCTCTTTGACTTGGGAGTTCTGGAACTTGGCTATAATATTCCTGGGGGTTGGTTTTTTGGATCTCTTTCTCAGGGAGATCGATGGATTCTCTCCATTTCAATTTTGCCCTCTGCTTCTAGGATATCAGGGAAGTTTTCCTGCAGTACTTTCAAAATGATGTCAAGGCTCTTTTTCTGATCATGACTTTCAGTTATTCCAATAATTTTTAAATTATCTTTCCTAAATCTGTTGTTTTTTTCAATGAGATGTTTCACATTTTCTTCTAATTTTTCATTCTTTTGGTTTTGAAGTATTGTGTCCTGATTTTTTGTAAAATCAGCAACCTACCTCAATTCCATTATTTGTCTGAAGGATTTGTTTTCCTCAGAGAGCTTTCTTATCTCTTTTTCCATTTGGCCAATTTTGCTTTTAAAAGCATTCTTCTCCTCAATAATTTTTTGAACTGTTTTATCCATTTGACCTATGCTAGTTTTTAAAATGTTATTTTCCTCAGCATTGTTTTGGATCTCCTTGACTAAGCAGCTGACTTCTTTTTCCAGTTTTTTTCTACATCTATCTCATTTCTTTTCCCAATTTTACTTCTATCTCCCTCACTTGATTTTCAAAGTCTTTTTATGCTCTGTCATAGCCTGAGCCCATTTTCTGTTTTTCCTTGTATTCTTTAGATGCAGGAGCTTGTGCTTCCTCATCTTCAGATTGAGTGTTTTGATCCTTCTTGAGATCACAGGCAAAGTATTTCTCAATTGTGTTCCTCTTTTTTCCTCTGCTTACTCATTTCTCCATTGGGTGCCTGGTCTTGGGGTGTTTCCTCAGCTTTTGAGTATTAATGGGACACCTCCCCACAAGGATCTCTGTGTGTGAATCTCTGTCTTCCCTCCTGGTCTGTGAATTACCACAAATGCACCCCTCGGCCACAGGGCTGAAATGGAGGGGGCCCTTCTGTTTTATGAGGGGCCTAGACTGCAATCAGGATCTGAGTGTGTTCAGAACCCCAGAGTCCTGTTCCAGGAATAGAGGACAGAGCTCGGCATTCTCTCTTCACTCCCCTCTCTAGGCTCAGCACTCATGTCATGGGGACTTCTGCTTACTGGCTCTGCCTGCTTCCAGTTCCTGGATCTGGGGTGCCACCACGCTGCTTGCTGTGTGCCCTGAGGGTTGGGCTTCATGTGTTCGCTCTGGCATAGTTCCCCCGCCGATCCCTGAAGTTGTGCTTGGTGCTCCCTAGGGTGTAGATCAGGAAACTGCCCTGATGCTATGAGCCTCAGCTCCCAGCACCCTGGGGCTGCCTCTAGGAGGATGAGGTTCCTTTGCTCTGGCAGGCTACCACTCCAATCCCCTGGAACAGAACCTTTCTGCTCTTTTCCAGGTTACCTTGTGTTGGAGAATTGCTTCACTGGATCCCTCTGTGTGTTCTGTCTCTTAAAAATTTAGAGTCCTTAGCTTATAAATTTTCAGAGAGAGCACATGAGACGATCCCTTCTATTCGCCATCTTGGCTCCACCCCTGTTTATTTCTATTAATGATTATTTAATATAATCATATATTGAATTTAAGTCCATGTATGGATTTACTTCCTCCCAATATAATTTAAGCTCCTGGAGAGCAGGGATTGTTTCATTCTTTGTTTTAAAATTCTCAACTCCTTGCACAAGCTAATAACAGGTTTTTGCTTGATTAATGAATTGAATGGCAGATAGGAGGGAAACCAAGTAGTACTCTGAGAGCCTAGGTAGGAGAGTGTAATCCTGAATAGATTGGGGTTAATAGTAGAAAATACTATAGAGACTGAGAAGGCTAAGAATTGAGGACATGCAATCACATCTGGTTTCAGTTGAGTGATGAAGTCGAAGGCCAATTAAAAGTTTTGGGGGAAAGTGAAAATAGGGTAAATGGAAGCAGCAAATGTAGAATTTTGTGGAATCTACACACACACACACACACACACACACACACACACACACACACATATATATATATTATATTTAGAAAATTATCTTTGAAATACCAACTATTAAGAAAATAAATCTTTCAGGCATAAAATATCATACCTAACAGATCAATCCTTAAAGTGAGTGTGGTGTAGTGGGAAGAGTATTAGAGCAAAAGAGAAAAGACCTCAGTTGGAATAATTCTGGCTTAGTTACTTAATACTGTTGTGACTTTGGTGAAGTTGCTTAACCTCTGTGAAGCACTAATGCTAAATCTTTCAAATAAAGGGACTGATGATATGTGAGGTTCCTTTCAGTGCTAAATCCTCTAGTTTAATCACCAATTTTTAGATGTCACCTTCCTAGTCCTTTTCTGTCTATGTTATTCTGACCACAGCTGGAGATGTATGGGGGTCCTTTTATATCCCAGTAAAAGATCACAATAGCTTAGGATGTGGGAGATATCATCATTAAACACATTTTAAGTCTTCCCCACATCTCTTATAGAAGCAATCATTAAAAATTAATGTTTCTAATAATAAAACACAGAATAATGATGCTATTATGACTAATTATAATTTATTGTACATTGGCAGTGTGGTATGAATGCACTAGAGAGCATATAGGTTTAAAAAAAACAACCTGGTTTGAGGAGCAGTAGGAGTTATTTTCCCCCAAAATAATATTTTTCCTTCCTTCCTTTCCAAGGGAATAATATTTCCCTTTTCTTTTCCTGTTAAATAACTATCTCCTCTATTTTTTCTCAGTGCTAGAGATTCATAGATAAAAAAGGGGTGCAGTCTACTTAGAGGGGAAGGTTAAGAGGCTTTTTATAAAAGGGAAAGGACAAGGACAAGGAGAAGTGTCATAATGTAGAGTACAGGTAGCAACTCAACTGAACTCTCTCTAATCTTCTCCTCAAAGCAACTTTTAAACTACTCCTCAAATTAAATTTATACATTATTAAATTTAAAATTTAAATTTATATTAAATTAAATTTAAAATTTAAATTAAAAAAATCAGAGTGAAACATGCTTCTAGGCTAAGAAAAATCAAGAGTTTGGTTTGTGACACTGGGGTGGGAACTGACCTAGAATAAAGCAGGTGTACCAGCCAAGGACCTTAGAGGATGTTTTAAAGGTGCAGCAGCTTCAGATAGCTCTCAATTCTCAAATGCTAAGGTGGCCAGACAACTAAGCAGAAAGAGATTACTAGGGAGGCTTTGTTGGTAATGGGTGCATGTGGCAACTTTGTTACCCAAAACAGCTCTGGGTCCTAGTTCAAGGACAGAGAAGAGTGCTTGTGATCAGTCAAAGAATAGGAGCCTTTGTCCCCTTTCCAAGCTAGGAGTACACTTGCAACATTAGGAGAGCAGGTGGTCTGATCTAAGTTTCAGCTCCAAGAAGACAGCTGCAGGGGAACAGAGACTATTTTTAGGTAAAGACCAGTTCAGGAGATCAGTGGCCATACCTCTTCCCAGATCACACCTTGGAAGCACCAAAAACTTGCAGTCACCCAGAATTAGCTCTGGAAAGAAAAAGAAGTAGTGTGAAAAAGCCTGAAACTTGTCACAGTGTCTCCCAACATTAGATCAGCAGAGTCCATCTTTAACATAAAATTCAATGTCAAAAAACAGATTGAAAAGCTGAGCAAACAATAAAAAAAAGTACTTAACCATAAAAAACTATTGTGACTGCAAGGAAGACCAAGACATAAACACAGAAGACAACAATGTGAAACTAGTTACAAGCAACGCCTCAAAGAAAAATGCCAATTGGACAATAATTTTTGAAAGACTTAAAGAAGGAAATAATAGTAATCAAGAAAAAATTGGGGAAAAAGGAGTGTTGTAAGAAAATTATGAAAAGAATTAACAACTTGTTAAAGAAGCATAAAAATACTGAAGAAAATTAACATCTCAAAAAACAAACAAAAACAAAACAGAGTTTGTCAAATGGGGAAAAAGTACAAAAGCTCACTAAAGAAAGTCTTCAAAAAAGTTACAATTGTGCAATTGGAAGTTAATGACTTGAGGAGACATTAGGAAACAATAAAAAAAATCAAAAGAATTTTAAAAATAGGAAAAATGTGAAATATCTCACTGGTAAATAACCCACCTGGAAAATAGATTGAGGGGAGATAATTTGCAAATTATTGGACCACCTAAAAGCTACCATATAAAAGAAGACTGGAAAACTGCTGTGATATTTTAAATCCAGAGGGAAAGTAGAAGTCAGAAACAATCTACTGATCACTTCCTGAAAGAGATCCCAAATTGAAAACTTTCATGAATTTTATAGCCAGATTCCAGGGGAATCAGGCCAAGGAGAAAATACTAGTCACTAAAATATCACAGAGCCACCATCAAGATCACATAAAATATAGCAATTTCCACATTATTGGGGGAGGGGCACTTAGAATATGATCTTCTAGAAGATAAAGGATAACCTATTCAGAAAAAATACTGAGTATAATTCTTCAAGGGAAAAATGAATATTTAATGAAATAATCTTTCAAGTATTTGTGATAAAAGACTAGAACTGAATGTGACATTCAAACAAAAATCAAGAGAAGCATAAAAAGATAAACATGAAAGACTAATCATAAACTATTTACATTGTTATATGGGAAGATGATACTTGTAACTCCTAAGAGCTTTATCATTATAAGGGCAGTTAGAAGGAGTCTACATAGACAAGCTATATGATTACAAGTTGATTATACTCAGATGATCTCCACCTCAAAAATTTAAGGAGTGAGAAATAGGGATGCAATGGGGAGAAACAGAATGGGGAAACTTTTTTCTCATAAAAATCTTGCAGCAAAGATCTTTATAGTAGGGAGAAATGGAGAGATGGGCAATGCTTGAACCTCACTTTCAATGGAATTGGTTCAAAAATGAACACATCCACACATATATATATATATACATATGCACATATAGGCATACAAGCATGCATGCATACATGCATATATGTATATACACACACACACACATTCAGTAGGATATAGAAGTCAATCTAGCCAAATAGGGAAATAAGAGGGGGGAAAGGACAAGAAATTGGGGGAGGGTGATAAAAGGTATGGGATTCATGGAAACAATGGTCAGAAACAAAACAGATATTTGAGGAGGGACAAGATGCAAAAAAGAGAGAAAAGTATAGAAGAGAGGATGGAAGGAAATATTCAATAATCAGAACTCTGAATGTGAATTAGATGAAATAATCTGTAAGGCAGAAAAGAATAGCAGGATGTATTAGAAAATAGAATCCAATGATTATGGATTATAAGACACATACTTGAAACAGAAACATGCACACATAAACACAGAGTTAAAATAAAAGTCCAGAGCAGACTCTATTTTACTTCTGTTGAAGTTTAAAAAAAAAGGCAAGAGTAACATTCATGATTTCAGCCAAAGCCAAAGCAAAAAGAAAATGAATTAAATTAGCTCATCAGGGAAACTACATTTTGCTAAAAGGCATCACGCACATGATGTAAAATTTTTTACATTAAGACTCTCTGATAAAGTCTCATTTATTAAATATGTAGGGAACAGAGTCAAACTTATAAAAAATAATTCATTCTCAAAAAAATCATTCTTCAATTGATAAATGATCAAAAGGTCTGAAAAGACAATTTTAAGATAAAGAAATCAAAACTATTTGAGGTCATATAAAAATGCTCTGAATCAATATTGATTAAAGAAATAAAAATTAAAATAGCTTTTGAGATACCACCTCACACCTGTCAAAAATGACAAATGCTGGAGGGGATGAGTAAAAATAGGTACACTAATAAGCTGTTGAGGGGATATGAACAAGTCCAAACGGTTTGGAGAAAAATTTGCAGCTATGCCCAAGGAACTATAAAACTGTGCATACCTTTTGACCTAGCAATATCTCTGCTAGGTCTGGATCTCAAGGTAATCAAAGAAAGAAGAAAAGAACTTATATGCAAATAAAGATTTATGGCAGCTCTTTTTGTTGTGGTGAAGAATTGGAAATTGAGAGGGTACTCATCAATTAGGGAATGGGCATCAATTAGGGAATGAGCAAGTTGTGGCATATACTTATGATGGAGTGCTATTATACTTAAGAAATGATGAATAGGATTTTTTTTAAAAGATAGTAGGACTAATATAAACTGATACAAAATGAAGTAAGAAGAACTGGGAAATCACTGTACTTTTTAACAGAAATGTCAGTACAATGATCTGAAACAATTTCAAATGACCCATGATGGAAAACTGCTATCTACAGAAAGAGAACTGATAAACTCTGAGTGCAAAATGAAATATATGTTTTGCATGATTTCACATATATAATTAATTGATATAATTTTGCTTACCTTCTCAATGGGTGGGGAAAGGGGTGGTAAAGAGGAAGAGAATTAGGAATTAAAACTTTCAGAAGGAAAGAATGTTAAAAATAAATTGATAATAATGTTTTAAAGGAGAAAGAACAAGCATCAAGGGTTGCAGATCCTAGACTTTATTGTGCTCTTTAACATGCTAGGTCTTTGTACTTTTATCTACTTTTTAGAAAATTTGCTTTCCACCTAAACTTAAATCTCCATCTATTCTAATTCTCATAAAGAGGCCAAGAATTATATCCAGTGTTTGATCTTTGAAATCTTTCTTTTCCTTTTCCTTCTACCTCATCACCCTCTAGCAAATTAGATGCCTAATTTTTCCAATCCTCTCTCCTTTGCCCACTATTACAAATTACCTGAACTGTGCTCATTTCAGCACTAGTCTCTTTTCTCTCTTCTCATTATCACCACTCTAGTTCAGGTCCTTGCCAATACCTGCCTGGATTATAATAATAGTCTAGAATTACTTCTGAACTGTCTGGACCCTATAGATTTATCTTAACAGTTTTGTTTTGCTTCCTCTCCCCCTTCTACAAGCCACCATTCATACTCTTGCCAGACTAAGATATCTAATGCATGAATTCATTCATTCAATTCAACAAACTTTTAAATGCAACAACTGTTGTAGAGTAATTATTCTGGATTATGAAGGAGAGATAAAATTGAGAAAAGTGCCCCCACTAGCCCTCATATATCTTATATTTCATTTCTCTGTCCAAAAAGTTCCAGTGCCTCCTTATTATCTGTTCAATAAATCAATCAGCAGCATCTTATTAAACACCTACTATATACTCTTTGTCTTGAGGTTACAGACAAATGTGATAGTCTCTAGTCTCCAGTCCATTCAGTCTCTCTTACCTTCCCCTCTAATGTTATCTTATATTTATAGTGATTGTAACCTAAAATATTTGTATATTATCTCCTCCATTTGGGCAAGAGTAGGGACTGAGGCAGGTACTGTTCCATTTATTCTTTGTGAAGCATTGCAGTGTCAATACAGTGTTACATTTCAGTTCAATAAAAAAAAAATTCTTCTAAACCCTGGAAGTACAATAAGAAGCAGCTCTGGTCCTCAACATGTTTACAGTCTAATGGAAGAAAGACAACACACAAAAGGAAGCTGGAAATCAGAGTGGGGGGAATGGACACCAAGTGGTACATGATCTAGGACTGTTCCACGGAGCTAAAACCAGGTAAAGATTTAGAAGCAAGAAGAGTTAGCACAGTGTCTGGCAGATAGCAATGCTTAATAAATTCTTACGGATTGATTGATTGATAAGGGTAATAGTTCTGTCTTATCTCTTTCTTTAGATTTCCTCCAGAGCCTAACATAATGATCTTCAGGAAGTGCTTAATTAACATTTATTGAATTTTTAAATTGCAGAATCCTCTCATGTTCATAATGGAATAAGAATAATTCACATTTGTAAAGCAATTTAAGGCTTACAAAGTACCTTGCCTATTAAGTAGGGAAAGTAATTATTATTTCTCCTCTTTTTCAGAAAAGTAAACTGAGCCTCAGAGAAGTTAAGAGGCAGTGGGTAAATATTCAAGTTGGGATGCAAAATGAAGCTCCTGATTCTAATTCTCAAGTTTTTTGCATTGATCACATTATATTGCCTTTCTCTATAGAATTATTATTTGTGTAGACAACCACCAAATATCCCCCATTATGGTCACTTCTAAATTCTTTCTTATACTTTATATTTGCCTACAGTGCTCAATTTATTCCTTTTCCTCTTTCTTTACTTTTCATCCATCATTAAGTTCTTTGCTCAAATTATCCCCTTTCTGAAGTCATCCTCATTCTCCCCTCTCCACTATTAATAACCTTCTGATTAAACTCCCTGTTTTATGTTTCTCCTCCATACCAGTATATCTAAGTTAGATAATGGCATTCTCCCATTCAGTAAAATCCAGTGACTCACAAGTAATTCTAGGAACAAATATAACCTCTTCCACTTGGCATTCAAAACCTTTTAGAGTCTTATCCTTTCTGATTTTTCTAGTCCTAGGCATTATTCCCCTTTATCCATTCTGTGTTGCAGCTATATTGGTCTGCTTGATGTTCCTCACACAGGATGCCTTAATAAGCTGAAATTACTCCTTTTATCATGAAATTTCATAGCATTTTGTGTTCTTTTATGAACTTATTATATCTGATTTGAACTTCTATATTGGCCCAAATTCTTATTATTGCTGAGCATCAACTTTTACCTTAAATTGAGACATATTTGAAACGAACATTTAAGAATAATTTTTAATTATTGTATATATTTCAATTTAATTATAGTTTCTGTACAAGTCTTTTATATTTATTTCAATTTAATTAAATTTATTCCATCCATTTATTTTAGTTAGCAAGTTTCTTTATCTCTATCAAAATTTAGTGCCATAATCTGATAAAGAACATGAGTTGTTTCCTGTCTCTTGTCAGAGAAGTGACAGATAAGAGGTACAGAGGGACATTTTCAGACATTATTAAAATGGGAATCTGTTTTTTTTGGCACTAGACTAATCTGTTACAAGAAGGCATTTTGTTTTGAGATGAGAAGAATAGAAGAAAAGGAAGATAAGCAGCAGTGTTACTAAAAAAAGAAAGAATTAAAAGTGTATCAATGAAAAAATTTTAAAATGTGAGAATAGAGAAAGGTGAAGATGAAATAGACAATTGGACAATTTTTGAGCTAATCTATTTAATTTGGTATATATTTTTAAAAGAAATATTTTATTTCTGATTTATAAAATAAAACAACCAATTCCATAACATAATATAATAATTGCACATGGAATTAGAAATAACTATTTCTTTTAAATATATGATAAAGTTGTCATACAATTTTTCCATTTTTTCCCCCCTTGACTAAAGATTAGACAAAAATAGGTATATATATATGTAAAATTATTCAATAAATCTTTTCATCAGCTATTTCTATATGCTTTTAAAATGTTGTTAAGTGGCAAGATTGTGATGTTACATATTTCTATTCCTATGGAATTGTTCTTGTCTGTTGGTGACTATTCAATTTAGAATAACAAAAAAATTTAAATGTGAAAAAAATAAACCAAGTCAACATAATCAGAACTGATTTCTCTTATTGATTAAGCTAAGTTTCACCAAAAAAGGAAAACAAAGGTAAGTTTAAGTAAAGGCCAATTGAGTTTTGTACAAATCATCTCCTGAAAGAAATAAATGACCAAATGTGAACCAATACAATGTATGTTTACATCCACCTCTACTAGACTATAAGGATGTCTATAGGTAAGGACAGCATATGGAGTAGATATCCCAAGCATAGGAGAAAGCACAAAGAAAAAATGTGGAGACAGAGCATATGATTTGCTTATGGGTTGCCTGTACAAGTAATTAGTGTACATTTCATGGAGGGCCAGTATAAAATAGTGAAAGGGAACTGAGGAACCTGACTTCATATCCTAGCTCAAATATAACCATACAACCATGGACAAGTAAATTTGACACGTAAGTTGTTTTTCTTCCTTCCCTTACTATCGTTTGTGTTATGTTCTCTTCAGGAGAGGTAAAGAATGATAATGTACTATCATCTAAATAGAAACAAATAAATGATCTCTCTCTGGGTTTCTTTCTAGACCTTACTATCATTAGTTATAATGATTAGATGGTAATAGATAACCAGAGAGGTTTCTTCTGACGCTTAATCTATAATTCTGTTACCTTCTAACTCATTTAGCCTGGCATATTCCATTCTATATTAGCTATCATTTTATATGCATGTTGTTTTGGCCTGACTAGACTAGACATTCCTTGAAGGGAAAGCTATGTCCTATTCATCTTTGTATTCCTATCACCTGGTGTAATGCATTGTATTATTTTAGTCACATTTCATTTTTTTTAAATGGCACTTTTAAGTGCCATATAATATATACTCAAATATTTCATTTTCCAAATTATTAATCATTATAATAATCCTCCCTTTGCATACAAAAGAACCCTGAGCATACTTGCTGGTGATGAGTCAATGAAAAGAAACTTCCACAAGAGGAAGTAAAAAACACAATTCAATTCACTTCATTCCAACATTTATTACCTATCTACTAAGACTTTGTCACTCTGCTTTGCACTGAGGATATAAATTCAAAATTCCCAACAGTTTCCACAGGCTCGTAACTTAAATTTTAGGGAAATAGCTTATAAAACATATAAATCCCAAATGTATACAACACTTGAAAACTCTGCATGGTTAGATTGCATGACTTCCCCAACTATATGGTCAAGAGGCAGATCTAATTCTACGTTCCTAGGAACTCGAGTAGATTCTGGTCTCTGAATTAGACTTTGTATTAAGTATACTGAATGAAGTCATACCATGAAGTCATAGGCTTTTGAGCCTTTAGGCCATAGTTGTATTAGAGGTCCATTATTAAATCATCATCACATTGGTTTTGGAAGTGACCAAGGTCTTCTTTGAAGAAAAAATTATTGTCCCATACTGTCAAATGTTGAATGTATGACTCTACCCATTTCATAGCTCCTTAATTAAAATTCATGAAATATAACAGTAAAATATAATCAGAAACCATTGTTTCTGATGAAATTATTCCTACCCCTCATGGAAAATGATTAAAGTCGAAATGTTCATTCAGAAAGATACTTGACTTGTGTCTAAGCTGCCTTGGACATATTTTAAAAATGGCAAGGAAGTTATAGCAATGAAGTGCAATAATCTTATTGGAGTTCCAGAGAGCAGAGATGGCTGAGTATCTTAAAAAGCATATAAATAATTGTCTGTATCAGGAAGTTCATTTGTGTTCTTTCCCATCAAGATGGTACTGTTCTTCTTGTCTATCCCTTCACCAATGACACAAGAGAATAAAGAAGCATCATATGGTAATAGCTAGCTCATTGGCCGAATCCTAAATCCTAAAGTAGAGAGTTTGGTTGAACTGCCCAGCAGTTCAGTTCTGCTCTTCAATTTACTCTCTTCAGAATTAATTGTTAAAGGCTCTTGGGAAGCAGCAGGAGTGTATTAAGAACCAATCTGATTTATTAAGTATTGTGCCTTGTGACTTTTAGTCTGTAAGGATAGATAAGATTACTTCTTGTATAACCTTCATTCCTTTCTACTCTCCCTTCTTCCACATAATGCCCTCTACATAATAAATGTCTGTTGTTTGATTTGAGGTGTAGTATCAAATAAAAAAAGCTCATTTGGAGGATGCTGGTGGGTCAGTATTGACCTCTGAATAGAGGCTGGATTCTCTACCCTTGGTCTCGAAAGATACTTTTGACTAAGATGTAAATATTGGTGTATTAAAAAGAAGAAATGTGAGGTTTTCCTTCCTCTGGGTTTTATAAATTTATTTTGTGCCAGCAGATAAATGTTCTGTTGTCACCAAGAGACACTGCTGGTGAATGGTGTAACATTACTGGCCCTATGCTGCTAAGGTGAAATCCCTCCCCTAGTAATATAGTGACTACATCTGGAATATCATGCTCAGTAGGTGGGCATTAATTAAAGCTAACGGTCTATAATTGGAACTGCCTTTATTTCTTCCATTCTAGGAGGCTGGTACTGTCAGAAGTCTCATTTTCACTGAAGCATCATAATTAACACAAAGCCTAATGTGAAAGGCAGATGAGGCTGAGTACCAAAATAGTTCTGAACTCCCCAAGGGTGTATGTGTGCAAGGATGGGTGGATGGAGGAGAAAGCTGTGGAAAAGAAAAAAAAGCTTATTATGTTGACCTTCAACTAATTTTCAACTGGAAATTTGGAGAATCAAGTCTACAAACTCAATATTAGGCTTTCTTGGCCATTTGGTCAAGATTGCTTGGCCATTTTGCACATAAAGACCTCAAAATAAACTAAAAAGTATTATACAATTTGGATTTCAGGTTCTAAGATCCATGTTGGACACACCACACAATTCCTTTGCCCCCGTTTCCTATTAGTAAACTACAATTCCTTTCTTTACAAAGTGATAGGGTTTTAATCAAGGAAATGAGAAATTTAGGAAAAATTATACACCCATAGAATTAGAGGTAGAAGGGATCTCGGAGGGCATCTGGTCCAATGCTCCCAGTTAATGGATGTAGAAACAAATTTACAGATGAAGAATAAGAAATAACGTGTCCAAGGTTATAGAGATAGTGTCCAAGGTGGGATTCGAACTGAGCTCCTCTATCTCCAGAGTCAGCATTCTCTCTCTACTATACCATATCACTTCCCCTGACTTGTGAGGTCCTGAAAAGTTAATAATGTCTGTGCAATCCTTGGAGTGCTTTGAAAGAAAATTCAAGATATTTTTTCTTATTATTGCTGGTCTTCCAATTCCCCAGAAATCTGAGAACACATTTAAGTGATTACTTCGTGAAGAGTCTAGTAGAAAAGGAAGACTAATACATTTCCACACTTGGCAGCTCCCACATAGCAGAGGACCCTAGGTGCACTTACAATCACTATCATATCCTCGTTCTTTTCCCCTTGATTCTGCTTAGAACATAATGAACTCAGAACACCTGCAATCCATCTCTTCAGAAGACCAGGTTTGGCGAGCATTCCAGTGGGTGGCCTGCGGTCTTCTGCGCATATGCACAGTAATTTTCTAAACTCTAATGAGCTGCCGAACTGGCACGAGAACAAGTCGTAGTAAATGGATAAGTTGCCTCCTGAAATCCCACTGCTCCAATTAAGGTAGAGAGACACCAAAGAATGAAAAGGGTGGAGGGTGACTTTTGGCATGCAAACCCTGAAGGTTATGAAGGGCAGGGGACTCTTAGTGGACTCTTAGCTCATGTAGTTATTGATTTTTATTTTAAGTCATTTATTTCAAATGAACCCCTAGATTTCTTCAAAGTTTACCTTTGAAAGCAAGGAAGCTATCACATTAGTAGAGTGTGATATTTCTCATATACATCTAGAGGTCCATGGATGGATTCTAGGGGTCCATGAACTTGGTTGGAAAAAACTGCACCATTATATTCTCTAACCTCTTTCTGAATTTAGCATTTTCTTTAATTGTTTAAAAATATTCTGAGAAGGGTTCTTGCCAGATTGCCAAAGTGGTCCTTAATACACACTCATATACAGACACACACACACACACATACATACATGGTGACACAAACACACAAACACATAAAGGAATAAGAATTCTTGAGATAAATGTTCATCAATCATGAGTAACAAAATCCAGTTGTGCTATTTTCAAGTTTGTATGTGTATGACTGTGTGTATGTGCATGTGTGTGTGTGTGTGCATATGTTATTGCAAGGCAAAGAAACTCATGACAGACAAGAAGCTTCTGATGCCCCCTGCTCTTGTGACTTGTGAAACAATTGTAAAATGATGCATTAAGAATATGTTGACACATGCAAACTCTTGTGAGCCTTCTGTCTCCAAATGTAGCAAATGACTGAGGAAAAGCAGCATTTGGATAGCACAGTGGGGAGGAAAGGACTGCTGTTTTAAGCTTTTTTACTGAATAGCAAAAGGATGTGCAAAAGCTGAGGAAGTAAAGAAATTCTAGGAAGAATTGAATAATGACTTTTAAATAAAATCAATATATTCTTTCATATTTGGGAATTTTGTAGTTGCAAATAGGGAGGAAAAAGGAAAAAATATATTGGCATATGGTTTAGGAATGAAACACAAAGAAGCGATAGGCTTATACAGTGTACAAAATCTGCAGAACGAGTGGGGGCGCAGCTAGGTGGAGCAGTGGATAGAGCACTGGTCCTGGAGTCAGGAGGATCTGAGTTCAAATTCAGCCTCAGATACCTAATAATTACCTAGCTGTGTGGCACTGGGCAAGCCATTTAACCCCATTGCCTTGCAAAAAAACCTAAAAATTAAAAGAGGTGTCAGGAAGCCCATTTAATAAAACCACTCACTTTATCTGTCCATCACTGCTACCTATCATTCTCACATCTTTCCTACCTTTTGTGGCTAAACTTGAGAAGATCCTCTGCACTTGGTTTCTCAACTTCCTTTTCTCTCACTCTCTTCTGAACTCTCTGCAGTGACTTTTGGCCTTATCATTCAACTGACATCTATCTCTCCCAAATTCCCAATGATGTCTTAATTACTCATTCTAGAGGTATTTCTTGTCTTGATCCTCATTTTTCTTGACCTTACTGCAGTTTTAGACATTGTTTGTATCCTACTGCCCAAAGTTTCATTTCTACAAGTTTGCATGACAGCACTTTCTCCACTTTCTCCTACTTTTTGTTCACTCCTTCTCAGTTTTCTTTGCTGGATCTTCATCCAGGTCATGGTGACTAACTCTAGGTTTTCTCTGAAACTCTCCTGGGCACTCCTCTTTCCCCCCAATCCTTATATTTATTATTTTAGCCCTAACTTCACTCAATCTCCATTTTCTCATCTCCAGCTGCCTGTTGACCATCACAGGTGAATGTCCTGTAGACATCTTAAACTCAATATGGCCTAAACTGAATTTATCTTTCCCTCCAAAAAATAATCTCTCCCTTTTTCAAACCTTTTGTGTTACTGTCAACGTCATTTGGTCAGTATGTAAGTCTTGGAATGTGGATGTTATTTTCTCTCATTACTCTGTCACTTTATGTATTCAGCCTTTTCATAGGATCTTTCAATTTTACTTTAAAAAGTATCTCTTGCTTATGCCCCACCTATTTCTTATGATTCTGGACCTGGTGCAGGCCTTCCCTACCTAACACTTCAATTATTACATTAGTCTTCTGATCGGTATCCCTGTCTTAAATTTCTCCCCACTCCCCATTCCATTCTCCATATAACTGTCATATTCATCTTCCTAAAGCATATTCCGATTCAATTGTTTTAAGAAGTTCATTATCACCTCCAAGAACCAATACAAAAATATTTTTTCATTCAAAACTCTTTGTAAAAATTCATAAAGCAAAAAATTAAAAACTCTTTGTAACCAGGTCCTATTCTCTCTTTTATATCTTCTTTTTTTGCCTTACTCTCTTCCCCTCATCCCTAGGTACTCTGTGATCCAGTGACATTGAATTTCTTTCACTTTCTCAGAGATTTCACTAATTTCCAAACTTAAGGTATTTTAATTGGTTACTTCTCATCTCTACCTTCTGACTTTCTGGTTTCTTTCAAATATCAGTAATAATCTCACATTTTCCAAGAAGCTTTTATTGATCCACATTAATACCGCTGCCTTTCCTTTTTATGATTTTCCATTTTATCTTAGTACATGTAATTTATTTGTTTTCTTCTCTAACAAAAAATGAAATTCTTAAATACAAGGACTACTTAGCACAATGCCTATCATATAGTTGGGAAAAAATTTGCTAGTTGACTTGTTAAACACTCAAATGTAAAATGATATATATCTCAAAAGTCTTGAAATGAAGATAGGTTTGGGAATCAGTTCAAAATCAACTTTCTAGAAATGGTATAAAATAGATTTGATAAAGACAAAAATTAATGCTTTATTAGAGAAAAAAAACAATATAGATGAGAAAAGATAAGTTGTGTAATCAAATAACACCGATGAAAAGTATTTAAGCAAACTATTGATATCCCAAATGTGAAATGGACAAAAGAAAAGACTTTGACAAGATAATTTCTATTTCCTAAAGAAGGCTAAGCTAAGGTTGGAACTGGAACTGTGATCCTATTGGTACAGAAAAAAAATGGTACCTACTAATAGAGGCCAGGGGAGGCTAGGTGGCACAATGGATAGAGCTGTGAGGCCTTGGGCAAGCCACTTAACCCCACTGCCTTGCAAAAAAAAAAAAAAAAAAAAACAACTACTAATAGATACCAGCACTTTCTTTGCAACTTATAATTTTAAAGAATCACCTAAATTGAATAAGTAGAGTTGGAACCTGAACTCTGTGTTTTTCTAAGGAAGTTCAACTTGGTTGGTTAGTTCTTGCTCTTCATTATCGAAGAAGATCAAAATGATATCAATGTATTTGAGACAAATTTTAGTGTGTCTGGCTGAGGTTGATCAGAATGTTCTACACAGATCAGACATAAACAGTCCATGTGAAAACCTGGGGTGGGTATTCTAAACTTACATATAGCATGTTTCCTTTGAGCTCCTTTAATTCTGCCCTTCTCATAGAGTGCAGCACCCTCACAAATGAGAGCATTTCATGCTGGATGGTCTTGTGCCTGTGTCTCCCATGTTGCACAGTCAATTCCAAAATTCTTAAGAGAAACCTTCAAGTTGTCACACTCCCCTTGCGAGTGCTTGCCCTGTGTGAGTTCCCCATAGAATAGTCTTTTTGGCCAACATATTTCTTTTTTTTTAATTTTATTTATTTAAGGCAATGGGGTTAAGTAACTTGCCCAAGGTCACACCTGAGGTCAGATTTGAACTCAGGTATGCCTGACTCCAGGGCTGGTGCTCTATCCACTGACCACCTAAGGACAAGCATATTTCTGGCATTCTAAGATCATAACCAGTCCATCATAGTTATAGTCTCTGTTATAATGTTGGAATGCTATAATGTTTAGTTCCAGAAAGGACCTCAGTGTTTGGTATCTTTTCCTGCCAGGTGATCTTCAGAATCTTCCTAAAACAATTTAAATGGAAGCGATTCAGTTTCCTGACATGGCCCTGCTAGACTGTCCAGGATTAATAGGCATATAACAATGAGATCTACACAATGGCTCTGTAAACCTTCAATTTGGTAGTTAATGTAATGTCTCTTCTTTCCATACTTTGTTTCATAGTCTCCCAAATACTGAGTTAGCCCTGGAAATGTTTGTGAAAACCTCATTGTCATTGTGCACCTCCCTGGAAAGAGCACTACCAAGGGAAGTGAACTTGTACATAGTCCTCAAAATTTCTCCATTTGCTGTACTTGATGATTCCACATAGGAATGGTGTGGTGTTGGCTGATGGAGCACCTGTGTTTTCTTGGTATTATCTGTTAGACCAAAGTTAGCAAAATGATCAGAGAATCAATCCTTACTTTGTTGCAACTCACCTTCAAAAGCATTATTGATTAACAATCATTTGAAAACAGAATATCATGCACCAACTTTCTCTCCACTTTGGAGGTTTTTAGCCTTGTCATGTTGAAGAATTTGCCATCAGTGTGGTAGCTGATCTTGAGGCCTTTTTCATCATCATTTAAGGCGTTTGATAACATGGCTGAAACCATCATTCTAAAAAGCATTGGATCAAGGACACAATCTTGTTTTATTCCATTGGTGCCTAGGAAATCTCAAGACCATTGTCCACTCCAGAACTTGGGCAAGAACATCTACATTGGACTGATGTACAATATTGATGAACTTCTCTGTGCAACCACATTTTGACATAATTTTCCATAAACCTTCATGTCTGATGGTATCAAAGACCTTGATCAGATCTACAAATGTTGTTTACAGATCTCTGTTCTGTTCCTGGCATTTTTCCTGGAATGGTCCAGCAACAAACACCATATCAACTGTTCCTTGATCCTTTCTGAAGCCACACTGGCTCTCAGAGAGGTAACCAAATTCCTGGTGAAAATCAGCCTATTGAGAAGGACTCTAGTGAGAATCTTATCAGCAATGAATAAAAGAGAAATACCCTTGTGAATGTCACAAGATAATATATTCCCTTTGCCTTCATAGAGATGAAAGATGGATACATTGTTGAATTTTGGGGGGTAACCTTTTCATGCCAGTCAGTTTTTGGATGAGCAAAGGATTCCCCATCTTGTGGATCTCAGCTGGAATAAAATCAACTTCAGGTGCTTTGCCACTTGAAAGGAGCCTAATGACATTTGAAATCTCTTTCTGTTGGAACTCAACTTGAGGAAAACAGTCAATGGCTTCTGTATTGATTGGTGATGGTCTGTTAAGAACACTATTTAAGTGTTCAGCCCATCTCTGTAGGACTATATCCCTATTGTTAATCAATGTGGATCCATCAGCACTGAGTAGCTGAGATGTATCATAGGTCTTTGGTCCGTAAATAAACTTCTGGGCATCATAAAAGCATTTTGGTTTTCTACTATCTGCATAAAACTGAATTTCATCTGCCTTCTTACTGAACCAAGAGTTCTGCATCTCTCTAAGCTTTGTTTGTACTTTTGATGGAAGTAAATGTTGCCTTCTTAGTAATGGATGAACTATCCTGCTGGCAAACTCTTTGGACTTCTCGTTTTCCATTTAGCAGCTTCTATATTTCCCCATAATTTTCATCAAACCAAGATTGATGTTTGCAAATGTTCTGGCTCAGATGAGCTAATGCAGTGTTGTCCACCAGATTTCTGAAAGCTGCCTATTCTTTTTCCTTTTGCCAACATTTGCCAACTGTGTGCTAGCACTGTTTTCTCTCCAAGGTAGCAAAAAACTATTCCTGCTCTGAGAGACTCTAATCTCTCTCAAATCTTTTCATAATCTCTAATCTCTTAATTCTTCTAATAGTCATTTTACCTTGGGGCCACCACTTTGGTTGAATGTGAATATTTATCTTAGAAAGGATGAGCCTGTGATCAGTCCAGCACTCTGCACCACACATTGCCTTTGTCACTCTCACAGCCTGTCTGTCTCTTCTCTGTAGTAGTCTATTAGATACAAATGTTTGCTACAAGAGTGCATCTAGGAAGTTTTATTGCATTTAGGTAAGTAAAAGGCAGTGTTTGTGATGAGAAGGTCTTGAGATGTGTAATCTTTCAGTAGTAGGTGACCTATTTCCAACTCCATTCTTCCCAAGGACTCCCTGTCATATCTGGTAATCTGAGTCTACTCTAGCATTAAATTCACACAGAATTATGAGCTTATCCCAAGGAAGTTTAACTTATTCACAATGAGGTCAAAAGAGTCAAGAAATTATCCCAGCCATGAGACATTTGATCTTGCCAAGCAGAGAAATATAATAGCCAAGAGTTATGAGGTGTGGGAGAGGAAAAGAGCAGAGGTGCAATGTACATCATGTCCTAGACACATCCAAGAGCATTCCACTGTGCTTTAAATAAAGAGAGGGGCTTCTGTCCAGTGGGCAATTGATTGAGCTCTTCTAATGAGGCTGCAATAGGTGGCATACATACATAGAAGGAGCTTTTGAGAAGATGCCTCTTATAGAATTTATGAGAGGAAATTGAAAAGAGCCATCTAGGATAAGGAAAATCTGCAAGTAATAAAAAATTTATTAAGACTTGTTTATTTTTTTCTTTTACAACACGGGAATTTTCCAGAATTCTACTTCCAAACTCTGTACTCCAGAGCTTCCCCCTAGTGAAAATGTAGGGAGGCAGGTGGATTCTGCAGGAGAATTAGTGCTGCTTCTGAACAATTTAGTGTTCAATTTTTTTTTTTTTTTAGTTTTTGCAAGGCAATGGGGTTAAATGGCTTGCCCATGGCCACACGGCTAGGTAATTATTAAGTATCTGAGGCCGGATCTGAACTCAGGTACTCCTGACTCTAGGGCTGGTGCTCTATCCACTGTGCCACCTAGCCACCCCTAGTGTTCAAATTCTAACTGCTGTTTAAAGACTTTTGACACTTAAACAAGATACTACACTTTTCTTTAAGTTTTTTCATCTCTAAAATGAGATGGTTGATAAAGATGATGAAGAAGCTTAGATTCCTTTTAGTATATTAATATATACATATACATATATGAAAAAGCAGGATTGAATAAAGTGTATCTCTAGGTATGTAATACTCTATGCATCTATGTATTAAATGAAGAGAAATAGCTTTCATCTTTTATCTTCTGGGATCAATCATAAGATTTACTGTAAAATAAGTTGCTTTTTAATATTATTTTCATTTATGCTATTGAAATTATTGTGTATATTTTCTCCTGATTCTTCTGACTTCACTCTGCATTAACTTATGTTTTATGTTTCTCTGAGTTCCTCATAACTGTTATTTCTTCTGGCATAATGATATTCAATATATTAATGTACTACATTTTGTTAATTTATTTTCCAATTCATGGATAAAATCAATCATCCATTTCAATTTCATTTTTTTTCTAGCACTAAAAGTGCTTCCTTTCTGGCTTTGAAATTCTTGATATATATATATATATATATATATATATATATATATATATTAAGTAATTAATTCTCTGTATTGTAGAGTGTGAATATTTATTAAGTACAGTCACATTTCTTTTAAATTTTTTAAATTTCAATTTTTTAATTGAAATTTCATTTTATTTTTCCATTGCATGCAATGGTAGTTTTTCAACATTCTTCCATTTGCAAATTTATGAATTCCACATTTTTCTACCTCCAACCCTCCCTTCCCTTCCCATCTGCATGACAGCGACAGTTTGGTAAAACTTATGCATGTACATTTGTGTTTATCATATTTATATATTAGTCATGTTGTGAAAGAGGAATTAGAATCAATGGGAAATAAGAAAACTATGAGAAAAGAAGTATTAAAAAGGAACAGAGTATGCATTCAGACTCCCTAATTTTTTTTCCTCTGTATGTGGATGGCATTTTCCATAGAAGGTCTCTTGGGGTTATCCTTGATCTCTGATGTGCTGAGAGGAATTGTGTCCATCACAATTGATCATCTCACAATGTTTTTATTAATGTTTACAATGTTCTCTTCATATGTTCACTTCTTAGTGACTTTTCTTAAGTAAGTCCAAATCATTTTCCAAACAGAAGCCTAATTTAAAGCTCCAACAATCATATCTTTATTTATCTATACTCCTATAATCTAAAATTGACAGTATCTGTTTTTCTAATTATCTTGCATTTTAGTGGGTATAAAATGAAATTTCCTAGTTTATTAGCATTTGTTTATTAGTAATTTGGGAGTTTTTGCAAGAATATCATTTGTAGTCTTTGAAAATAGTTCCTATTCTTTGGTTACTTGTCTAATAAGATATGACTTAGTGTTATATATTTATTTCAATTTTTTTCTACTGTGAATATATTGCTGGTAGATTATTTTAAAATATATCATGATATTTTGAATAATGAAGGAAACATAAATAGGAGGATCTTTGGCCTTATCTTAATAAGACAGATAAATAAAATGATTAGAAAGAATGATATATAGACATAGATGACATACTGACAAATTTTCAGATGACAAAAATAGGAAAGATAAGTAACAAACTGAATGGAAAAGACAATATTTCAAAAGATTAAAAAATAATGGAATGTTATTTGAATCTAAGCCAGTGAAATTTAATAATAATAAATTTAAAGTCTTGTACTTAGGATCAAACAAATAAACTTCATAACTATAAAATGGAAGAGGCATGGTTACACTGTGTGAAAAATAACTGAGTTTTAGTGTTCTATAACTTTAATATAGGTTGGTAGGATGACACATACCCACACAGAGGCACAAGAACAAATGAGGTCTTGGATAACATTAAGAGAGACATTGTTTATCAATAAGGAGGTCAATACTTTGTCTTGGTCAGACTATTTCTGGAATATTATGGTCAGATCTGATTATCAAGAGAACTTTGAGAGGGGAGAAACCAGAAACAGGAAGGTTACTCTAGTTAATTACATTTGGAGCTTGGTTGAAGATACTTGAGAAGAAAAAGTATTAGGGAATATATTGCAGGTGTCTTCAAATATCTGAAGGATTATTATATAGTAAATCTGACTGATCTCAGAGTGCTGAAGATGGAGGATTGGGCAAAAACTGCAGTCAAATTTCATATAAGGTAAACTGTTCTACTACTTAGAGCTAGGCAAAAATGAAATGGATTAGCTTGGGAAGTAGTGAGTTACCCCTCATAATAAACAAAATCTGGATGGTCATTTGTTGGATTATGGTTTATTGGAAATTCTTTGGAGGTTATGGATTATATAGGATAGTTTCTGAAGTCCTTTCAAAATCTAAGATTGCGTTTCTAATTCTAAGAGTGATTCCTTTTTCTAATTCTAACAGTATTGGTTGATCATTTTAGACTCCTGGATATATATATATATATATATATATATATATATATATATATATATATATATATATAAAATATCCTCTATGTATTTTTATGTTTAAGGTTCTCTTAATTATCTTGAATTACACAAACCAGAGCAATTAAAAAAATCGCCCAAGTTGATCCATGCTTGGTCTAGTATATCCACATTTGGGTCTGGTACTATGATGAAAAGAAATACAGAATAAATATGCAACTAAATAGAGAATAAGTTCCTAAGAACACTTTTTCAGTGAGTCCAGTCTTAAGAATATGATCTTACTAACTGACAAGAGGTTTTATCTTTCATATATAATTATAAGTCTGATACATATCCTTTAATAATGGGACAGGATGGGTTTGGAGATTTCATTTTTTGCATTCACTTTCCAAGTATATTCAAGAAAAATATGAAGCAATTGGTTAAAGATCATTGACTCAGTACAAGTCTAAGAGAAATTCCTATAGGTCATATTTAAGTCATTCCTTCCAAGTATTCTGTTTCTAATTGTTACCACAAGGAATTTTTTTTCCTAGCTGACTATATCATTTGCAGCCTATTCCATAAGTAACTCTAGGAATTACTATATCAGGCTCATGGTCTGATGAGTAAGATTTAAGAGGTCCCAAATTCATGCTTATTCTGCCCAGGGATTTAGTTATGACACACATGAATAGGTCACAATAATGCCCGTAGATAATTAAATCTCACAAAGAACTATGAGTTTCAAATCATAGCCCAGTGCTAAGTAAGTTAATTCCTTACTTTATGGCTCCAAGAGTCATCTTACTTCCTCATTCCTGAGCAAAGGAACTCAAGAAAATGCACAGATAGTGTCACTTAATAGTATTTGTGAGACATAAGATTAAATAAGCCAAACATAATCTCTAATAAATAAAAAGATTGATTCAAAACGGGTGTCAGTCACAAAGGTCTGAAGGAATGCAAGGGTCAAGAGGATTAAGATCACCACTTTGTCAATGTCTTTTTTTGGTCTCAGTGCAATAGTAGCCTAAGAGAAACATCATATTTAAAATGGAAAAAAACCAAACAAATATTTTCATACTTTTCTCTGATTGTCTATGCAGGATTTATCTTTCATGATCTCCCTGGAAAGCTAGGTTTTAAGAAAAGGAACTGCAGATTTAACTGCCAGTGACTTCTGTGGCCATGTTGCTCCTCTGGGTGTTATGGAATAGCACTGCTGTCTCCCTTTTCTTACACTTCTCTCCCTCTTAAAAGATCCTCAAAAGCTCCTATTCTGAGAAGGAAAAACACAACTTCCCATCCTGATTTCCCACTAGCTTCCTATTTTCCCACATTAGAAATAGAATTTCCAAGGACTTTAGTATTTTAGGACCTTTGGAGGGGGCTAAACCAATCCTTAACCAGAATCCCACTGCTTATTTTTAACAGAATCTTAGAACTGGAAGAAATTACAACTTTTAATGATTAGAACTACATTCTCTAAATCCCTGCTTCTTCCTTAGTAAATCATTAAATATCATTAATTCATGTAAACTTTCCTTAATTATATTTATTTTCTTCTTATATCTACATTGTGGGTAAAGAATACATACCATATGGATAAAATCAAATTTTTCTTTATTTTTAAAATAATAACTTTAAGTTTGAAGGCAATGTCCTTTCATTCTAGGGTTGGTATCCTTTCAGAATTTTATTGATCTTGTAGACAGACTTCTGTCATGATCTTCTATGGTGGTTTATGAAAGAAACTCTAGGGGAAAAAATTGTGATGGTCTTTGTGGCATCTCCTCAGCACTTAAACATCTTCTTTTGTCTTTGGCAATGTGCTCAGCACATTTTAGTATGGTTCTAGTGAAGTCTTGGTTAGTATAATATTGCTAATTTGTATGGAATACTTTGAGATTTCCCAAACCATCTTATTTTGTCCTCAAAATAAGTCTGAGAGATAGATTTCATAATTGTCCCCATTTTACAGATGAGAAAACTGAGATAGTTAAGTGACTTGCCCAGGATTGCACGGCTAGTGTTACAGCATTCTATCTACTGGATCATCTAGCTATAATACTAGCAGAAGCAATACAAGTAGTAGTAGCTTGTAGCAGTAGCAATAGTAGTAGTATCAACAGTAGCAGCAATATTAGTAGCAACTACAGTAGCAACAGCAGAAGTAGCAGCAGTAATGGAAATAATGATAGTAGTAGTAGTAGTAGTAGTAGTAGTAGTAGTAGTAGTAGTAGTAGTAGTAGTAGTAGAAAGGAGTCCCAACAGCCTTAGTAGTAGTAGTAGCAATAATAACAATAACAGTAGTAGTTACAGTAGCAGCAGCAGCAGTAGTAATAACAATTACAAAAATAAAAACAACATTGAGTCAGCTATCATTGCTCAAAATAAGAGTTGTTCTATGACTAAAATCTATACTTGAATTCTTGGCAGCCATCTTGCTTCACCGTGTGGAATTCCTTTGGCCAAATTTAATCCTGCTATCTTAAAGAAAATAACTCAGCACAGAAGTCCTATTGACAATATGCCAACAGAGATATCAGGGAAGTGACATTGTACAGTGATTTGAGCACTAATCTGAGATTCCCCACTCTGATGCTCAAAAGGTGTAGGTAATTTGAGACTTAAGTTCCACATCTACAAAATAAGTACAATAATATGCACTATACTTTCCAAGATTATTGAGAAGATGAAATGAGTCGACCAATGTAAAGAATTTGTTAATCCTTGAGGGGCTGTATAAATGCCCCAGTCATTCTGATTCCTATCTGGCCACTGGTTCCAGATGGCTCTGTAGGAGAAAGTGAGACTGGTGACTTAGCACAGCAGCCCCTTACTCAAATCCAATTCATGTGTTTGTCATCGCATCACCTCCCTGATGTCATGGTCTTCTTCAAGAATCAAGAATGAAGGACAAAATAATCATATAAATGCCAGCTATGTATTATTAAAACCTTATAATGCTTTTTTATTATGTCAATGCCAATGTAAAGCAGGAATGGAAGACAGCAAAACTTTGCGGATCCCAATAGAATGAATATTGAGGTAGAAATAAAGCAATATAGAGAACTTTGTCATCTGGTTTAGATACTTCAAGAAGTCTTTGCAAATAAAGACATAAATAAACTCCAATTTATTTCTCTAATTATTATTGGGGTTGTACTCATTTAAAAAAATCATTTCTTCACCTCCATTAGCCAATCATTGAATTGTCCTCTGCTTTCCTTCTGTTCTGATTAAGACTTTTCAAATGTGGAGAAATGTAAGACTATTGCCATAATGTAAAGTAAAAGGTCCTCTTGATATGTGAACAGAGGGCATGGGTTTGTTGTGGTCATTTGAAACCCATAAATGAGAATTTGTGAAAAGCAGAGACTTTCTGTACTTTGTATTGAAATGTTTTTTCTTTTTTTTTTTCAAATCAGTTAGTTGACCTGAGTTTGAAGTCTAAAAATCCCTTTGTTCATAGGTCCATTGAGTTTACTCTGTGGTTTTATATTTGTGAATTCACTATGCAGGGTTTATCCATTCCAAAATTGCCACCCTTCTGGAAGAGTAATTTTCCATGGGTCTTTCTGTCCCTACAGATAGGTATCTTCCGCTGGCACACAATGTGCTCATCTCCCAATCAACAAAGATTAAGTTTAGCACCTCTAGAGGAAAAAACATTTAATTTGCCTGCCACTTCCCTTTTCTAGGGGTCAGTGATTCTGTGATCCCTATTTTCCTCCTCCCCAATCATCAACTCCATCTAAAAGTCCATTAGTGCATTGATTTTCCTTGGAATGTTTGCTACAACTGGCAGGACATGCCACATTAGCATCAGCATATTTGTGTTCCTCTTTCTGGGCCTGAGAGAAGGGACCCCCAAACTTGAAAAGGCAGTATTTTCCTTACTTTTGCTTTCTCATTTCTCTGTTTCATGTTCGTTTCCATCTTACCTCACATTAGATTCATAATTTCACAGAATTATAGATTTGGAGCTCAAAGATACCTCAGAAGTCATCTAATCCAATTTCCTCATTTTTTAGGTTGTAATCTAGCCAATGTCACAAAGGCTGATGAGCAGCTGAAAGGCAGAATTGAAATGTAGGTAGTTAATTGAAGAAATGAATAGTGCTTATTGCTTTATTGTTGTTTTATCCCCTGATCCTAGCACAAGACTTGTAGAACAAAGCTAAGTCAAAATCTGAACTACTTAGTCCTTAGCCCGAGTATTACTACCACCACTACCATTACCACCATCTTTGTCATCATCATCATCATCATCATCATCATCATCGTATCAATAGCAACACACATTTATATAGTATTTGAAATATATATATTTTTTTATTTCACTATATCTTGTGACTTGTGTATGAGAATTGAAGTAAGATATCTCTCAGGAAATGTGGAAAAGAGGAAGGACAATAATTAACCAGTCAAAGGATATGAAATTTCCAAAAGAAGAAAGACAAACTATTAACAATTATGTGAAGAATTGTTCCAAATCTCTAAAAATTAAGAAAAATGTAAATTGCAACCACTCAGATTTCATCTTATAATTAACAAATTGGTAAAGATGGCTACAAGAAGACAATCACACTAATATCCTATTGATAAAATTGTGAAATGGTCATCCTAATTTGCAAATTTGGCAGCAGAGAGACAAGATGGCAGCATGAAGACAGGAATTCCCAGAAACTTTTCCCCTAAAAAACTCCAGATGTCATAAAATTGTGACACTAACCAAATTCTAGAGGGGAAAAACCCACAGAGAGACTGAGTGAAGCAATTTTCCAATCTAAGATGGATGGAGGGAAAGGTCTATTCCCTTAATACCAGGATTAGAAGGAGCTGCAGTGCAGCCTGGGTCACAGCTGTGAGGTAGAACAGCCTATGTCATGTCTGAGTCCCTAGGAACACCTGGATCTGTGGCTAGGTATTGCTGGGGATGGCTTGGAGGGTCAGTGGAAGAAATCTGCTACATCAGAGTAAGCATGGAGCCCAGGCCAGCCTGGAAGCAGGTGCCTCAGAGCATCTCTGGGAACATTACAGAATCACCCAGTACCTGCTTCCAGAGCTCTCAGTCCAAGGATTGTAAGAAGTTGGGGAGAGACTGCAGAGGTCTTTTTTGTTATTCATGGGGGAAGACTCTTCTGCTTTACCCAGTCTGGACCTCCCAAACTACCATAGAGGAGAAGGGACCATCCTCACAGTTCCAGGACAACAGGGAGTGCTTGTGGTCATCCACAGCCCAGAGCACAGGTCAGGAGAGCAGTCAGAGCCTCTCAGAAAACATTGAAGGAATTAAGATTCCTGGGGAGGTGTATCAAAAATCCCCCCAAATCTTTGAAAGTACAGCAAATCAGGCCATAGTCTGAGGAAATGAGAAAACAACAGAAAAATGTATTATCATAGAAAATGACATTGGTCACATGGAGGATCAAAATATACACTCAGAAGAGAACAAAGTCAAAACTTCTTTATCCAAAGCCTCCAAGAAAAATACAAATTGGTCTCAGGCTATAGAAGTAAAAAAAGTGTTCAAAATACTTTGAAAAGCAAGGAAGAGAGAGAAATGAGAGTGATGCAGGAAAATCACAAAAACCAAGTCAATACTAAGAACACTGAAGAAATAAAATGCCAAAAAACAGTTTAGGTCAGATGAAAAAAAAATCCAAAAGATACAAGGAGAATGCCTTAAAAGGCAGAATTATCCACTTGAAAAAGGAGATAAAAATGCTCTCTAAAGGAAATCCTTCAAATGTAGAATGGAGCTAAAGGAAACTGATGATTTTGTGAGAAATAAAGAAGCAATAAAATAAAACCAAAAAATGAAAAACTAAAATAAAATGTGAAATATCTCATTGGAAAAATAACTGACCTGGAAAACAGATCCAAAAGAGCTTATTTAATAATTATTGGGCTACCTGAAAGTCTTGACCAGGAAAGGAGTTTTGACTCTATTTTTCAAGAAATAACCAGCAAAATTGCCCTGAGAGCCAAGAACCAGAAAGTCAAATAGAAACTGAGGGAATCTACCAATTACTTCCTAAGAGAGATTCCCCGTGAAAAAAACCTCCCAGGAATAGCACAGCCAAATTCCAAAATTTCCAAGTCAATGAAAAAACATTACAAGTTACCAGAAACAAACAATTCAACTACTATGGCTATACAGTCAGTATAGCCATATAGTCAGGATTTGGCAGTTTCTGCTTTCAGGGCTTGTAGGACGTGGAATATGGATAGAGCACTGGCCCTGTAGTCTGGAGGACCTGCATTCAAATCTGGCTTCAGACATGAAATGATTACCTAGATGTATGATCTTGGGCAAGTCACTTAACCCCATTGCTTTGCACCCCCCCCAAATCCCAACAATAACAAGAGGAAAATGATATTCCAGAAGGTAAAAGAGCTTGGATTACAACTGAGAATCAACTACCCAGCAAAACTGAACACCATCTTTAAGGGGGAAAAGATGTACATTCAATGAAACAGGGGACTTTCAAACTTTCCTGTTGAAATGACCAGAGCTGAACAGAAAGTTTGATCTTCAAGTACAGGGCTCAGTTGAAGCATAGAGAGTGTGAATGGGAAGGGAAAATCATGAGGGGCTTAATGATGTTGAACTTCATGTATTCCTGCATAGGAAGAAGATACTGAACACTAAGATAAACCTCATTTATAAGAGCAGTTGAAGAAGCATAAATAGACAAGTCACAAGAGGGAGCTGAATATAATGCTATAATATAGTATTAAGATGGCATGAGTGAATGAGTGAAAAGGGAATGAATATGGAGAAAGGGAAAGGAGAGGTAGAATGGGTTAAGATATTACTTGTAAAAGAATCCAGAAAAAGCATTTCCAAAGGAATGGAATGGGGGAAGGCGAGAGGGAATGAGTGAGCCTTCATTATCATCAGAAATGGCTCAGAGATGAAGTAAAAAATAAACTCAATAGCATATAGAAATCTATCTTTCCCTAGAGAAAAAGGGAGAGGAAAGGGATGGGATAAGGGAGACAGGGGGAGGGGAGGATGTGTGTAGGTGATAGAAGAGAGGGAAAATTGTGGGAGAGTGTAGTCAGATAGCCCACACTTCTGAGGAGGGACAGGGTGAAAAGAGAGAGAGAGAGAGAGAGAGAGAGAGAGAGAGAGAGAGAGAGAGAGAGAGGAGAGAAAATAATAAATTGTAATAGGGATGAATAGAATGGAGGGAAATACAGTACACAATAGCAACTGTGAGGAAAAAATATTGAAGCAACTTCTCTGATAGACTTATGATAGAGAGTGCAACCTATTCCAGAGACAAAACTTTTTTCTCTCACTTCATTTCTCTTGAGATTTTTCTCTTTTGGGGGGAGGAGGGTTTATATTTACTTTCACAATAAGACTATTTTAGTAATGTGAAAATAAATAAATCATTAAATAGATTTTAAAATATTTGGAATTATTTCAGAAAAATCACTAAACTGTTTCTAACTTTTGACCAGAGTTTTCTCTACTTAGAATATTCCCTAAGAAAAACATAAAAATTATCTAGCTGGAATAGGCATTTAATAAATAGTAAGTTGACTTACAGATAAAAATATATTAAAATATTCATATTAGTACTTTTTGTGTTAGCCAAAAAAACTGTAAACAGAGATGCTTCTTCTACATTGGAGAATCATTGAATGTATTGTGGTATATGACTATAATGAGGGCAGTATAGTTAGTAAATAGAGATCTGCTCTTAAAGTCAAGAGAACCCAGATTGAAGTCCTACCTCTAACAAACTGACTATATAACCCAGGGTAAATTACCTAATTTCTCCATGATCTAGACTCTCTAAGATTTTTAGTTGCAGGGACTTGTGTTTATTAGGTAGATTTTCCTCCCTTGGGAATTAACTATATCAGTGAAGTTATGTGTCTTGTCCTTATTCCTTTGTAAGTAATAGACTATTATCAAACATTAACAAATGATGAATAGAAATATGAGAAGACTTCTGCAAAAAAAATGAAGTGAACAGAAATACAAACACAACAATAATAATGAAAATGAAAAGATCACTTAAATGAGTTGACTCCTGCGTAATTACAATGATGAATCAGCTCTACTGGAGAAGTAAAGAATCACCTCCATCTACCTTTTTATAGAAATGCTTTAGATCAGAAAACTTTTTGGTCTCAGGATTCCTTTATAGTTTAAAATTCAAAAGGGCCTCTAGAGATGATTAAATCCTTCATTTAATTGAATTGTGTCTATTAATATGTACTAGATTACAAATTAAAATGTCAGTATTAATATGAAAATAATTTTGATCTTAATCATTTTAACCTTCCTTAAAGGATCTTGAAAATTCTCTAGAAATCTCCAGTCCACTCTTTGAGAATCATACTTTAGATTATTGTACCCAATGGTCATATGATACAAAATGCAGTAGCTAAATTGTTATGTTTGACTTAATATTTTTAATTGTTAGGAAATAATATTTTTTTAGGTTTTTTGCAAGGCAAATGGGGTTAAGTGGCTTGCCCAAGGCCAAAAAGCTAGGTAATTATTAAGTGTCTGAGACCAGATTTGAACCCAGGTACTCCTGACTCCTAGTCTGTTGCTTTATCCACTACGCCACCTAGCCACCCCTAAGAAATAATTCTTTATTGAAGACTAAGGAGATGGGGTTAGAGAGAAATCAGAGGAAGTCTGTAATGTGTGTCATATGTATACAGCTAGGTTATATCTGAAAATTACTATTATTTATATATATGTATATATGGCTATGCATGTATTATATGTATTGTACACATATACAAGCCTCATCCATGTAGGCATACACATATATATTGCACATATATTTATATATGTTTATGGTATTCATATATGTATAGATATGTGTTGCATATATTTATATGTACACACATATATGCCTCAATTTTTTTAAAAGAAAAGAATGTGAGTCAGTGATGAAATGAAAACAAGAATGAGCAGAATACTTTAAGTGATCTAGCGGTACTTATGTCAAATTAAGCAATTTAGAGGAAGGCTTCTAGCACATTGAGTGGATCCTCTGTGAAGTAATAGTGTGGGGATATAGAGTAGGAACAACACAAAGGGGGAGCACAAAGGGGGATGATGGGTGAGGAGCAAAGAAAATGTACCATTCAGGATGATATAAACTGATTAACAAGAAATTAATAGAGGGAATTTTCTCACTAAAACTGTTATCATTCTCCTTCATCACCCCCCCAAAAACCAACCCAACAACTAATATAATTAGAAATTTCATTAGAACAGATTTATACATAAATATTTGATGGATTTCATTGGACAGGATGGAATTGGATTGCATTGAATTGAATTGGATTGGGTTGGGTTGGATTAGCTACAGATGAAATTCAAATTATATTTTTCTTTTTTTTTTGGCCTGGTACTTTTTCCATCATATCACACTACAGGTCCTGCCCTGTGTAAGCTGTTCATGTTAAAAAACAATCAAGGAATTCTTTATTAGTATATTGAGGTAACAATAAAGAAAAAGAAAATCTTTTCAGAAACTAATAGAAAAATAAAGATTATCTTTCTTTATGTTTGGAAATTCTTTATATACACATATAAGGAAAATATTTGTGTATCAATTTCCTTTCAATATGATTTTAGAGATGTGTTCCTGCAGGAACAATAAAAATAAAAACCCAATGTCTAGAATCCATGATCTAATAAAAACAACACTTAAGATTCCTACAATTTGCTTCAAGCAGCAGTCTTCCGTCAATATGCCACTTATGTGCATTTAATTCTCTCAAATAGCCCCTACAAGCAGTCAATTAAATTTAAACTCAATTCACATGATCCTGTAGGCTCAGATAAAAGAATAACCACAGGGGGTATATATGCTGAGCCCTCAGACTTAGTTGTATAGGAGTCCAGTTCACCTGTTACAGCTCTGACAAAGGAGCTAGCTAACCCCACTGTCTCCCTCACTTTCTCACTTAGGCAGCTGAATGTTAAGAAAATACCAAGAAGAAATTTTATTTGTCTCTCTTCAGTGGGCACTTGATGGACTAGGGGAGAAAACACTGGCTCTGTGGTCAGAGGATTACAGTTCAAATCTCATCAGTCATGATTTCTACTTATTGTATTTCCTCATGTCTAAGATGCTCCCATGTATAAGAAACACCTTAATTTGGAGACCTAAAATTTAAAAAGAATGTATTGGGTAAAGTTATTGAACTCAAGTTTTATTGTCATGAAATTCAAGGACCTTCTGCTCATAGCTTCCAGGTGTTTGTTGGTCAAGTCTGGTGCATGCACGAATACTTAATCCATTCTTATGAAGCTGAAGCTCTAATTGTGTCCTCCTTGGAAATCAGTCACTTCTTTTTCATCAGTAATTCTTTTGGCCTCATGCTGGACCATGGGAAATGTAAGTAAAAAAATTATAACCACTGGATAAGATGCTCTAAGTTTTAAACTCCAAATTTTGAATAAGTGTATGTCTTATAAATGGAGAAATATGGTATATGATCTTTGGCAAATCCCTTAAACTTCATGGGTTTCTATTTCTTGATCTGTAAAATGGGGCATGGGTAGAATGAATGTGATGGGGTCTCTTCCAACTATATAACATGCTAGAAAGAGCATGGATTTTGTGTTCTGGGTACTTGAATTCATAGTAGTATTAACTGTACCACTGTGTGACTTTGGGTGACTTTTTAAGTCTCATTTTGTTTGTCTGTTAAGGGAAGAGTTGGTTAAGATATCCTCTGTGGTTCCTTCCAATTCTAAATTTCTGATTATATAATCTTCTGACTTTAATCTATTCATGTTTACTTTTCCATCTTGTGTCGTTCTTCTCTTTCTCATCCCTGGTATGCTATTTTTGTCTCTGGTGTGTGGGCATCTCTTGTTTTCTGCTCCTCTCCATGCTTTCTACTTTTCTTTCATCTGCTATCTCCTCTCCTTTTCTTATAGACTTTTGTTGTTATCTCTGTCTCCAGACCATGAATGTTTCCAATATCTTGTACTCAATATCCAAAAGATCAACACAATGAACAGTCATGAGGACTCATAATAAAATACATAATCCAGCTTGGGAAAGAGATTGTGGACTCGGGGTGCAAATTGAGTGCATTTTAAAATTTATCTATGTAAAAATTTGTTTTGCTTAATGATATATGCTTGTGATAGGAATTTTTTTCTCAACTGTCAATAAAATTTCTTCCTGTCATTTTCCCCAACTTTCTAACCCCTAAGTGATAAAGTAGGGGGAGCAGTGAGTCAACTAGTTCTTTTCTCAGAGCTGTAACAAGTGAACTGAACTCTTAAACAACCAACTCTGAGGTCCCAGGAGTCAGAAGGGTAGGAGAGAGATTACATTGATGAAAAAATTCAATAAAAATTTGAATGATGCAAAAAGACCAAACTCCTATTTTGGGGGGGTGTTGGGGGAGGGAGCAATATACAGTTATAGAACCTTCATGGTTAATTATGGCATCTCGGTGGAAAAATCATTGTCTTTGTGTTCTGAGGACATGATCTCTCTGACTGCTTGATTTGCTACCTGGGTGACCTTGGCCATCTCTTTAGGATTCATTTTCCTTATTTGTGAAATGAAGAGGCTGCCTGGATGATCTCTAAGGATTCCTTTTAGCTCTCCTACACAGGCCAGATCCTTCATCCAAATGTTTAGCTAGTAGAGTTCTATTAACTGGAAGAGCCCCAGTGGGGAGAATACATCATTCTCAAGATCGGAAGTTAATCAAGATTTGTCAATTAACAGTAGAAGCTTTCCAACACCTTTAAACCAGCTTCTCAGTCATCAGCGCCCTAATGACTGATTAATTGATACCAAAGAGATTCTAAAAGAGCTTTCAACTGATGAGAATAGTTGCATCTTCCACAGAACCATCAGGGGCTTTTATATCTCCTTGGGGGTATCATTAAAAGTGTTGGCAACTGGAGACCTCAGTTTTTAGCTAGATTCTGTGAAGATGATCAAATGTATAAACCCAAACTGGTGAGAAGTGAGTAAGAGGAAATGGAAGTTTACTCATAGTAATAAAAAGTTTATGAAACACTAGACTCTTAGAAAAATGAAAGTTTATTCCCCAATTTGGCCATCCAAGCTTTTCTCCTTTTTTGCTCAAACTTCTATACCTCATTATAAACAGAAAAATCTACCTTCCATCTTACCCAAGAAATGGAAGCTGAATTTGAGGATAGAGTCAAGATGGTTGAGTAAAGGCAGGGACTCCCATGAGCTCTCCCCCAAACCACTTTAAATACCTTTAAATAATGATTCTAGGGGTGGCTAGGTGGTGCAATGGATAGAGCACCAACCCTGGAGTCAGGAGTATGTGAGTTCAAATCTGGCCTCAGACACTTAATAATTACCTAGCTGTGTGGCCCTGGGCAAGTCAGTTATCCCTGTTGCCTTGCAAAAACTAAAAACAACAATTCTAAATTCTAACCAAATTTTAGAGTGGCAGAACCCACAAAAAGATGGTAAACAAGTTTTTGCAGCCCAAGACAACTTGAAGATCTTCTGGAAGGGTCTGTTATACTGAATTGAAAAGGGCCTGCAGTTCAGCATGACTGCCAGAGCAAAGTAACTTCAGTCACTCTGGAACAAACCTCAGGGCTCCTAGGTTTGTGGCACCAGAGGCAGTTTCTAGACTTTCAAGCCCAGGGGTTTCCAAGGACAATCATCAATCAGCATTTCCAAGGAACGTCAGCAGGAAAACTGCTGCACCAGAGTTAAAGTGGAGCCCAGTCTAGCACAGGCCTCAGCAACATAAACTGGCACCAGGGAACCAGGAGCTGACCCAAGGAGCCACCTGGCAGGGAGCCTCCTTGCTACTAGCTTCCAGTTTTCTCAGCCCAAGGTCAGTAAGAGGATCAGAAGATATCACAGATGTCTCTCTGCTATCCCTGGGGCAGGACTCTGTTGCTTTGCCTATACTCAGTTCCAGGTTGCTGTCTGAGGTTTCAGGAAAAGAAGTCAAAACACAACAGAGATTATATCTTGCAGTGGATCATGGACTCTTCTCATGGCTCCTTGGCAGAGAGGATTTCTTGTAGATATCCACAGAGCAGAGCACAGACCAAGAAAGCAGTCAGAACCTCTTATAAGACCTTGAAGAAATTGAGAACTTGCAGGTCCCTGGGAGTGTAGCTAAAAACAACTGCAAAAACCCTAAAAAGCATGAGAGTGTGTCCTCCACCCTGGAAGTAGAACCACACCTTAACAAAAATTAAAATTAAAGCATAGGCTGGGACAATGAGCAAACAACAGAAGAAAAATGTCCAACCACAGACAATTACTTTGGTCCTATGGAGGATCAAAATTCATACTCAAAGATAACAAAGTCAAAGCTTCTGTATCCAAAGCCTCCAAGAAAACTATGAATTGTTTTCAAGCTATGGAAGATTTCAAAAAAGATTTTGAAAATCAAAAAGACAGGGAGAAGAAAAGTTGGGAAAAAGAATGGAGAGCATAGCAGGAAAATCATGAAAACCAAGTCAGCAGCTTGGTTAAGGAGATACAAAAAATATTGAAGAAAATAAAATCTTAAAAAACAATTTGGGTTAAATGGAAAAAGCAATCCAAAAGGACAATGAATAGAAGAATGCCTTAAAAAGTAGAATTGATCAGATGGAAAAGAAGATACAAAAAACTTCCTGAAGAAAATAATTTCATTCTATGTTTTAGTAGAACAGAGCTAAGGGAAACTGATGACTTTGGGGGAATCAAAAAACAATAAAACAAAACCAAAGGAATGAAAATGTAAGATATCTCATTGGAAAAACATTGGCAAAAAAGATCAAGGGGAAATAATTTAAAAATTATTGGACTACCTGAAAATAATGATCCTACAATGATCTTGCAAGAAATTATCCAGAAAAACTGCCCCATATCCTAGAAGCAGAATATAAAATAGAAATTGAAAGAATCTACCAATAACTTCCTGAAAGAGATCCCAAAATGAAAACTTCCAGGAATATTATAGACATTTAAAAATTCCCAAGTCAGGGGCAGCTAGGTGGCATAGTGGATAAAGCACTGGCCCTGCAGTCAGGAGTACCTGGGTTCAAATCCGGTCTCAGACACTTAAAAATTTCCTAGCTGTGTGGCCTTGGGCAAGCCACTTAACCCCATTTGCCTTGCAAAAAAAAACCACCTAAAAAATATTCCCAAGTCAAGGAGAAAATGTTATAAGCACCCAAAAAGAAGCAATTCAAGAGTCATGGAGCTACAGTTAGCATAACTAATCTACATTAGGGGTTTGTAGAGATCAGAATATGATATTCTGGAAGGGAAAAGAACTTGGATTACAACTGAGAATTAACTACCTGACAAAACTAAACATACTCTTTCAGGCGAAAAGATGGACATTTGGGGAAATAGGGGACTTTTAGACTTCCCTGATGAAATGACCACAGCTGAATAGAAAACCTGAACTTCAAGTACCAGACTCAGGTGAAGCATAGAAAGGGTGGATGGGAAGGGCAAATTATGAAAGATTTAATGATGTTGAACTGCTTGTATTACTGCATGGGAGGATGAAACTGATAATTCATATGAACCATCTCATTTGTTAGGGCAGTTAGAAGGAGCATATATAAAAGCACAGGAGGGTGTTGAATTTGAAAATATAATATAATAAAAAAAATGGAGGACTTCGGGCCAAGATGGTGGAGAGAAGAGAGGCACTGTGCTAAGTTCTCTTAGTTTTCCCTCATAAATAATGTGAAACAAACCTCTTAATAGAAGTTTGATCAACAAAACCTAGAAAAAGAAGCTGGGAGAATATCTACTTCAAGGTTTGTCTTTGGGGATCATGGGTGAGCCAGGGGCAGAGATCAGAGAGCCAGTGGGGAAGTTAGTGGTGGGGTGGGGAGTGAGCCCCAGACTAACTTAAGATCAGCCATGGAGGCTTTGTGCACTCTGGGGTGCTCCAGTGGGGCTGGAGGGCAGGTTCCAGCACAGAGAGTTGTAACGTGCAGCTGGACATCGTTTGCTTGGGCTTGGTTGGTCTGGAGGATGGTGGGCTCCATACTTTCATTACAGCAAAGTCCTCTTCCCAGAACAAACACAGTAGCAGTCTACCCACATCTCCAGGTTCAGGTGAGGGCAGCAGAACTCCCTCAACTGAATAGGGAGATTAACTGCCTCATCCCAGGACACAGGGCACATTGTTCAAGGATAACAGCACCCAGATGCACCCCCCACACCCTCTCCAGGACTAGGGAGTGGGCCTCAAATCAAAGTGACAGACACTTCAGAGAATGCATACAGCAGCCCCTAGTGGCCAGCCCACTTAGAGTTATTAAGGCAAGTGAGCAAAGCAAAGCCTTCTAGGGAGCTCAAAACCAAAGGTCAGTGAACCAGCCCCTTCCCCAACACAAGACCTTAGGAAAATGTAGAAAAGTTAGCCAAAAGGGGGGTCCAGAGAAAATTACCTTGGAGGCAAAGATCTTAACTCAAAGATATCTAGAATTTCTGAAGAGAATATGAATTGGTCTCCAGCCCAGAAAGATTTCCTTGAAAAAATCATGAAGAATCCATTGGAACATTTGGGGAAAAAACCCAAGGGAAAATTAACACCTTGCAACAAGAAAACAAATCATTGGAAAATACAATTGGACAAATGCAAAAAAGAAAATAATTCTCTCAAAACCTCAATTGGAGCTCTGGACTGGTTAGCCTCAGTGCGAGTCCCCTGCTCTACTGCCATGGTGTTTTCCTCTGTCCAGGGACTGGGCCAAGGAGCAATATTGAAGACCATACAACTGAAACAATGGGGAATTAGAGAACTTGCTTCAACAGTTTTTCTCTCGACAAAATCAGGAGACAGTAAAAAAAAGAACCTAAAATGCAACAGCCACCAGAAAGGTTTGAAATGGCTGAGACTTTTGATAATTCTACCTACAAGAACCTTCAACATTATAACTACAACACACCTTCTTAGATTTTTACCTGGATATTTTGAAATTTAGGTTGCCTCAGCCATCCTCAGGTCGAGAGTCACCTAGACACTGAGTGTAAAGTTAAATAAAAAATTTCAAGCATATGATTCAATTACTGAGTCATCATTGCTGTATTTTCTCCTACATAAATAAAGTCAGTCAACAGTAATTTGTATAAAGGAACAGTCTTTCCTGAGAATATTAATACATTAATAAAAATTGTTTTTGAAAATTAAAAAAAAAAAAACAACCTCAATTGACCAAATGGAACTCCTTCAAAAATAGAATTGAACAATTGGAAAAGGAGTTGCAAAAGGCAAACGAAGAACATTTTTTTCTTAAAAAAAGAATGGATCCTGTGATAAGTAAGGACTTCATGAGACAAGAAGAATCTGCTAAAAATAAAAAATAAAAAAAATAGAAGAAAAGGTAAAGTACCTCATCATCAAAACCACTGACCTCAAGAATAGATCTAAAAGAGACAATTTAAGAATCATTTGGGCTCCATGAAAATACTGAAGAGAAAAAAAAAAACCTGTACTCAATATTACAGGGTTTGGTGATAGAAAATTGTCCTGACATCATGGAACCAGAGGACAAAATAGTTATTGAAAGAATACATTGTTCCCCTCCAGAAAGGGATCCCAAAATGAAAACATCAAAGAATATTGTGGCCAAGTTCCAGAACTATAAGCTAAAAGAGAAAATCCTGCAAGCAGTTAGAAAGAAACAATTTAGATACCAAGGTGCCACATTCAGCATTGCACAGGACCTGGCTGAATCAACATTAAAGGATAGAAAGGCCAGGAATGAGATATTCTGAAGAGCAAGGAAGCTCTGGAATGCCACCAAGAATGCACTATATGACAAAACTGAGTCTTCTTTTCCAAGGGGAAAAAGATGAAAAAAGATGATTTAATGAAATATGAGACTTCCATTTCCTGATGAAAAGACCAGAGCTAATAGAAAATTTGGATTTCAAACAGGAGACTCAAGAGACATATGAAAAATTTAAAAAGGGGGATTAAAGGAAATAAAAACTGCTATCCAATAGGCTTTATCCCAGCCTGGGAGACAGAGTCTCATAACTCTCAAGAATTATAAGTTTGTTAGAGAAAATATACATAGCCAGAAATAATAGATACTCAATACTTAATCATGACTGATAGAATGGTTGAAAAATAATGTCTCTTTACAAAGGGGGACAGTAAAGAGATAGGAGGATGGAGGAGATTGAATGGGGTAAGTCACATTATATAAAGAGGTACAAAGGGCATATTGCAATAGAGAGGAAGAAGGAATGAGAGGAGAACTGCCTGAATCTTACTCTCATCATATTTGGCTTAAAGCTAACATATACACACTCAGTTAAGTTAAGAAACTTATCTTACCTTTCAAGTGTTAAAAACGGAAAGGACTAGAGGGGAGTAAAAAAGGAACTAACAGAAGGAAGGGAAGGAAGAAGGGGAAAAGGGAAAAGGGAAAGAAAGGGGAGGGGGCTGAATATAAGGGGGAAAACACACTGAAGATGGTGGTATTCAGAAACAAAATACTGGGGAATATGAACAAAGTGAAAAAGGGAAAAAATAAAAACAGAGGGAAGATAGCATGGAAGACAATAAAGAGTTAGTAATTATAACTTTGAATGTGAATGGGATGAAATATCCCACACAACATAAGCAGATAGCAGGGTGGATTAAAGACCACAATCCTACAATATGCTGTTTACAAGAAACTCAGTTGAAGCAAAGAAATAGAGAGAGAGTAAAGGTAAAAAGTTGGGACAAAATATATTTTGCTTAAGCTGAAGAGAAAAGAGCAGGGGTAGAAATCCTTATATGAGACAAAGAAACTGCAAAAATAGATCTCATTAAAAGAGATAAGGAAGGAAACTATAGACAATGAAGCAATTTCAATACCAAGTATGTATGTACTCAGTGGTATAGCATCCAAATTCTTAGAGAAGTTGAATGAGTTACAGGATGACATAGACAGCTAATCTCTACTGGTGGGAGACCTTAACCTCCCAACTCTCAGATTTAGATAAATGTAACCACAAAATAAACAAGAAAGAAGTTAAAGGAGGTAAATAGATTGTTAGAAAACCTAGGCATGATCGACCTTTGGAGAAAATTGAATGGGGATAGAAAGGAATGTACTTTTTTCCTGCAATACATGGCACTTATACAAAAATTGACCATGTACTAGGACATAAAAACCTAATAATCAAATGCAGAAAGGCATCAGATCATAATGCAAAAAAATCAGATCATTATCAGATCATAATACAATAAAAATCACATGCAGTAATGAGACATGGAGAGAAAGACCTAAAACTAATTGGAAACTAAGTAACCTCATTTTAAAGAATGACTGGATCAAGGAACAAATTCTAGAAAGAATTATTGATTTCATCCTAGATAATGACAAAATAGACCTTTGTGTACATATATTGTAGGCATAGATTATTTTTAAGTCAGGGACTATATGTATGTGTGTGTGTGTGTGTGTGTGTGTATATATATATATAAAATTGTTTTAAAAAATAATAAATATACATTTTATCACTATTTTATACACACATACATATGCAAAATATACAACTTTTCACATATATACATGAACACATATATGAATCCTGTATATTTTATTCACATATATGCTCTCTATGTATGTGTGTATGTATGTAAAATTTGATATGCAAATATGAGGATGTGTGTATATCTGTATCTATATATGTGTATATTCATCTATATGAAGATAAGTAAAAGAATGGATGTATGGATGGATAGATGTATGGATGGAAAGATCAGTAGGTAGGTAGATAGGTAAATAGATAGATAAGAGATATAGGTCCAAAATCAGTACTGCTTTAAGCTAAATTGTACTGAATCCTGGGGCACTGTATATCATATATAGATACAAACCTATGTACATATTTACTTCTTCCTCCAACTTGAGAAGCAGTGTGCCATAATGAATAGAGTTTAGAGTCATGAAAACCTGGTTTTAGGTCTTGCTTTAGTCTCTATTAATTGCTTACTCCTGAGCAAGTCATACAGCCTCTCCAAGTTTCAATTTCTTCATTTAAAAATGTAGGATGATAACAGTAACTATCTCCCAGGGATGAGATAAGTAGTATATGTAATAGAGTAATATACAAATATAGCCAGTATTGTTAGATTGATTGTAAGTTCTCTGTGATCAAGAACCATTTCTCCCTCTTCTGTACTCCTGTAGGGCTAGGAATATCCTATATTATCACAAGAAATATTTTTGGTGGATTAATTCTCTATAAGTACCTTTATTAGTCCTATAGCTCCTAAATTCTCATTCTGGTTATCTATAGTATTGCAATTGGATGTGATATGCCAGGAAATTCCTTAAGGAAGTCACTAAAACCACCAAAATGATCCCTCCAGCAACTTGGCTTTCTTCTTTATTTTTTTTTTTTCATTTCAGCTCTGCTTCTGATTATCCAGACCTCACTATCAGGTCTCAGCTACTTGAAACTTCTGACCTTTTCATCTTAGTATATTCCTACACCCGGAACCTTCTGCTATTAGTAAATTCCTCCTTCAATCTGCATTTTGTGAAGGAACCAAGGACAACTATCCTTCTGACTCACTGGCATTTGCTATTGTGCCACTGTATGAGTAGTTTCCTTCCTTTTTTATTCTAGCTCCTTTTTATATATTATTTTCCCCTATTAGAATGTAAGCTATTTGAGGGTAGTCACTATCTTCCTTTTCATTCAAAACAGTGCTGGAACTAAGTAATTGCTTAATAAATGTATGTTGGCTTGACTGTTTCTACTATAAACAGGGTGGGAGTGAAGGAACTCAAAGCCTCCTCTAAAATATCATTCAGGAATTATTTACTGCTGCAGCAGTCATTCTTTAAGGATTTTCCCTTTGGTTAATTCACTAGACTGTAAACTTCTAAAAGATTCTAAAAAATTGCCACATTTACTTTTTAAAAGTATATTTTCATATTTATTATTCCTTCGTCTCTGTGTATGGGTCTCTCCTGGGTTCGGGATTAAATGAATGATTTTTCTATCAGATCTACAGGTATCTTTGTCCCTCATTTATATCAAAAAGTCACTTTGTAAACCATCAAATCAGTCATGATGGGTAAGTGGAGTAAAAAATTAGCTGATTGACTTTTTCCATTTTCATCCATAACTTTAGCCAGCTGTCAACCTGTCTTTCCAGGACCATCTTAAGTAGGGATTGGCAACAGATCACAAAAAGGAAGCTTGGTAAATCAATAGTTCCCTTAGATGGCATATTTCAAATAATTTGATAATCAGGGCTAAAGATACCTGGGCTAAATGCCCAGTCAAACTGAACTAACCTCCTACTCTAATTTATAAAATTTTAATCTCTCACCTTCTTGCTTTTGATTCTATTGGGACTTAAACCTGAAATACTCCACTTCCTCCTCATTGCCACCTCTTGAATTTCTATCCATTAATTGAACTTCAAGCACAGTACTACTTCTACCAGGAAGAATTCCAATTCTTCTTTGTCAATTGGCCTGTTCCCCTTTGAATGCAACAAAGTACTTTATTCTGCATTTGTATTTTGTCAGCAATTATATTTCCTTCATTTACACTGACTATAAGAATGTTACTTACTTTTACAAGTAGGTGAACTCCACAAGGCTTAGTGCCCTATATTATCAAAATTTTGAATCTTGTCCAATGCCTGGTACAACAATGTTTTGACCAATAGGGCTGAAGATAAAACTTGAGTTATCAGGGTAAAAAGAGAGTTTTCAATTTTTTCAACATCTCTTGTTTTCCTCCAGATTGATTTCTTTCATTAGGGAAAGACTCGACCATCTTCATGCAATTTTAGCCTCAGGAGCTAAGAGGCTTATTTAGTGACCTTAATTTGGAGTGTCCTTGAATTTTTCAGAAATGTATTGTTTAATATTTGAATGCCTATATATGATAGTTAGAAAATTCATAGGAATTTCATGGAAAGTTTTCATAAGTCATACATCACATTGAGTCTATAGCATAATTGGCAATTAAGTAAGCCACCATCTTGAATTTCATTACAAAAATTACCTGAATTTAATGCTTTCATTATAATTCCTATGCCCAAGAAATTACAGTGACATCCTCACTAAAGCAAAATATTCGGCTCCTCAAGATTATGAAAATTTTTTTTCAATTATCTCTTTCCTGTTCCTACTAAATCTACATTTGAGACTTTTAAGATTTGTCTCAGAATTCAACTCTTAAAATTAAAATGATATAAACTGTTTAAGTTTACATGGAATGTTTTACTACCTTTAGTCAAACTATTCAAATCAATGTCATAGGACAAGTCCCCCATGGACTTATCTCCTCAAACCTCCCTCATGAAGCCTTCCTTAACATATCAGGTGAATAAGATCTGATTCAGATCTCTGAATCATATAAGGAACTCATTTAAATCATGGCTCTTGATTATCACAGAATCATGGGTTTTAATAGCTACAAGGGACCCTTTAGGCCATATAGTTCAAGTATATAAAAGTCTCAGAATCACTTTGAAAACATCACCAAGAAGGAACCATCCAACCTCTAGTCTAATTGAGGACCTCAAAAAAAGGGGAATTCCACTATCTCCCAAGACATTTCATTTTGCCCTTGAGCTATTCTAGTTGTTAAGGAATCTTTTTCCCTCTTCCTTGCAAATGTAAATTTACCTCTTTAAAATTTCTATCCCTTTTTCTTAGTTCTGTTATTTGGGGTTAAGCAGAAATAAGTTATTTCCTTTTATAAATGAAAATGCTTTAAAATCTAAGAGCCAACTATAATGTGCGTTTTTTTTAGTCTTTTCTTCTCCATTCCAAGCATCTCCAGTTCTATGAATTGATTCATTGATGGCAAGTTCTCCAGTCTTTTCACACTCCTACATAAAAGTTCCAGTTTGTCAATTTCTTGTTTAAAAAGTGATGCCCAGTGGACTGAATTACAGGAACTGATGCTGAGCAAAGGGAGCAGAACCAAGAGAATTTTGACAGAACCAGTAACACATTAATAGCAATATTGTGAGTTGATCAACCTTAATGGATGCAACTCTGCTCAGCAGTTCAGAGAACTAGAACAACCCTAGGAGACCAGCTATGGACTATGCTATCTACATCCAGAGGACAAAAACAAAACAGAACAGAACAAAAACCCTGTAGAATCTGAATGAACACTACATTCACTTTTTTGGTAAAATTTATCTTATGTATTTCTTTCCTATCTCATGATTTTCTCTCTTTTCCTTTCATCCTAATTCCTTATACCAAAATGACTAATCTGTAAGCATGTTAAACACAGATGTCTATGTACAATATTCACCTGACTTTCACCTCTGAAGAGGAGAAGGTGGGGAGAGAAGGTAGAAGGAAATTATGTAACTTAAAATATGTATATCCATGTGGATGAATGTTGAAAAACTTCCATGACTTCTAATTGGAAAAAATAAAAAAAAAATCAGTTGGAAAAAAAAAATGATGCCAAGGACTGACAAAGTATTTCAGATGTGACTTTGATGCAAGGAGTTATGGACATAGGAAATTCTGTGATTAGAAACAAATTTTTTGAAAGGAAATATATTGTCTGTGCCTATCTGGGGAACTCTGCTGTTCAAAGTGACTCCATTGCTAATATGTGAATTCATCAAGATGGCCTTGGTCTGTTCCCCTTCCTCAAGCTTTTGGTTTCTAGCTGCCTGACCTTGGCCATTGATGGGTCAAGTTTACACAGGGAATGGCATTTTGGACTGAGAGGTCACACATCTTGGGACAGGAAGGACCACTAAATAACTTGCCTATTGGAGAATACCTGAGCCAAGTGTTAGACCACTACCCAAGTGCCAACTTTGTCCAACCCACTACAGAAGTGCATTTAAATCATCCAGATGAGAAGCTCTGACCTCTTTCTCTCTTCTTGACCCTCCCCCCCCCTCCACCTTACCTAGCTTGTCCTAAAAGTGCTTATTGCTTCCGCAGGAAGAAAAAAAGATTTTAATCTGTAAACTTTGTAGGCTTCTATAATAAATCCTGAGCAGTTTTAAATCTCAGAGATGTACATGAATTCTTTCACCATTCAAAACTCTAAATCTTAAATATGGCAACACCAATCATCCAGGAACAGCTTGACTGTAGAAGAACCTGATGATACTGCTATTTCTCTCATTCTGGAAATTAAGATACTCTCAATGCAAAGGAGTATAGCAATGAATGTTTTCCATTAATAACCCATTGTTGATTCATGCTGAATTTGTTAAAATCATTAAAAATTTCTCCTCAATGATTTTAAAGAATTGTTGTTTAATCATATCTACTTTTTCATGTATTAAGATATTTATTTTTGGATCCAAAAGGCACACATTTACACTTATCCGTATTAAATTTCTTTCAATTTAATTGAATCCATTGGTTTAGCATGGCAAGATATTTTTGTATCAAAGATGTGCTAGCCAATGTGTTAACTTTTCATTATAGTTTTGACAGTGAGAAATTTAGAAAAGATGATTTTTGCCCTTCATCTAAGTTAGTAACAAAAAACTGAAAAACACAGGATCAAAGATGTATCTGAGATAGTACACTAGAGATATTCCTTCAGGTTGACATCAACCCTTTAATGACTACTCTTTGGGCTTAAACTTTCAATACATTGGACATCCACCTAACTGAACTGGCATCAAATCAAGATCACTTCTTCAGTTTATTGTAAAGAACTGCAATGATGTTTTGTCAAATGCTTTGTTGAAATATAAATATACATATACAGCAATCTCTTGACCTTCCTGTCTAATTTCAATGATTTGTAGATTCAAAGAATCTATAATCTCATCAATATGAATATTTCTCCAAGGTCTACAGATAACAATCTATTCTATTCAATTTTACGTTATGTCTTCCCAGAAATTCTGCATAGAGTATTAGTGTATTATGTCCATAATACCCAGTATTATGGACAATGCTTTAGGACTTCCAATATTCTGCAGATACCAAGAGAATACATAGACTTTCATATGCCATCCTGTGCCCTTACTACATAGACAAAAAATTCAGTTGATCTCCTTGTTATAATTACATATTTTTCGGGAGACTTCCAGTCAAGATGGTAGAAAGAAGCCAGGCACTGGCTTAAGTTCTCCTGGCTTTCCTTCAGAACTAACATGTACCAAACCTCTTAACAGAATTTGGATCCACAAAACCCAGAGAAGTACCTAGAAGAAGACCATCTACCAATAAGGTCTGTCTCAGGGGAGTGTGCGCAAGCCAGGAGCAGAGAGCAGAGAGCCAGCACAGGGTGGCAGAGTGAGACCCAAGGACTAACCTGAGAAATGTGGTGGAGGAATTTGCTGTGTGTACAGTGGCAGGGAGAGTTCCAGCACAGAAGTGTTTATTGTGTGGGGTAGGAGAGTTCCAGCACAGCAGTTAGACATTGATCTGGTCAGCTTGACTGGTCTAGAAGACAAGGGCCCAAAGCTCCCATGTTTTCAGCAGAGTCCCCATGTTTCCAATTGAATCCTCTCCCCACCCCCCAGCACTGTGGGAGAAAGTGACTCAGATGTGGACAGAAGATCTCCCCGGTACTGAGGGCCCAGCTCACTTTATTCAAGGATAAACCAGATCCTGCTGCTCTCCCAATACCCCCAGGGGGCCTAGGAAGTGGGCCACTAATCAAGGGCACAGACACTCTAGAGAAAGTATTCAGCATCCCCTACTGGCCTGCCCACTTGAAGTTACTAAACCCAGTGAGCAAAACCTTTAGGGATTTCAACACCAAAGCTCTGTGAACCAGCCCTGCCACCAACACAAGATCCTAGGAAAATGAAGAAAAGTCATCAAAAGGGGGGGGGGAGTGCTTGAAGACTTAGAGAGAACTAGAACTTCAGAGGTCTCTGATCCAGAAAGACTTCATAGAAAAGATCAGGAGGGAGATTAAAAATTAATTGAAAAAATTGGGGAAAGAATTACAAGATAAAATTAACATTTTGCAAGAGAAAATTATCACTTTGCAACAAGAAAATGAGAATACAATTGGACAAGTGCAAAAAGAAAATAATAGAAAAATAATATCTACCTTAAAAGGGGGGAACAGTAAAGAGACGGGAGGATGGAGGAGACTGAATGGGGTAAATTTACATCATATGAAGTGGTGCAAAGAACCTATTGCAATAATGGGGAAGAAGGGAAGAGGTGAGAACTACCTGAATATTACTCTCATCAGATTTGGCTCAAAGAAGGATACACACACACACACACACACACACACACACACACACACAGTCAGTTAAGTTTAGAAACTTATCTTACCTATCAAGTATTAAGAGGGAAAGGGGGGGAGGAGGTAGGAAAACAGGAACTGACAGAAGGAAGAGAAGGAAGAAGGGGTAAAGGTAAAGGGGAAAGAAAAGGGAGAGGGGCTGGATATAAGGGGGCAAACACACTGAAGGAAATGTATTCAGAAGCAAAATACTGGGAAAGAGGGATAATGTTAAAAAGGGGGGGGATACAAGCAGAAGGAAAATAGCATGGAGGACAATAAAGAGTTAGTAATTATAACTTTGAATGTGAATGGAATGAACTCTCCCATAAAACATAAGTAGATAGCAGAGTGGATTAAAAACCAGAATCCTACAATATGCTGATTGCAAGAAAATCATTTGAAGCAGAACAATACATATAGAGTAAAGGTAAAAGGTTGGAGACAATACATGATGCTTCAACTGAAGTGAAAAAGGCAAGGGTAGCAATCCTTATCTCAGACAAAACAACTGCAAAAATAGATTTCATAAAAAGATATAAGAAGGAAACTATATCCTCCTAAAAGACACCCTGGACAATGAAGTAATTTCTATAATAAATATGTATTCACCAAGTGGTATAGCATTCAAATTCTTAGAAGGTGAATGTTACACAAAAACATAGGCAGCAAAACTCTACTGGTGGGAGACCTCAACCTCTTGCTCTCAGAATTAGATAACTCTAACCATAAAATAAATGAGAGGAAGTTAAGGAGGTAAATAGAATGTTAGAAAACCTATACATGATAGACCTTTGGAGAAAACTGATTGGGGATAAAAAGCAATATACCTTTTTTTTTTCTGTAGTACATGACACCTACACAAAAAGTGACCATGTACTAGGGCATAAAAACCTAATAATCAAATGCAGAAGGGCAGAAATAGTGAATACTTCCTTTTCAGATCATAATGCAATCAAAATCATGGAGGGATAGACCTAAAACTAAATAACCTCATTTTAATGAACGAATAGATCAAACAACAAATTATAGTAATAATTATTTCATCCTAGATAATGACAAAAATGAAACAGCATACCAAAACTTATGGGATACATACAAAGCAGTTATTAGGGGATATATCATATCTCTAAATACTTACATGAATAAAATAGAGAAAGAGAAAAATCAATGCAACTAAGCATATAACTAAAAAAATTAGAGAAAGAACAAATTAAAACCCCCCAATGAAATATCAAATTAGAAATTTTATTTGTGTGAATTAAAGGAGAAATTAATAAAACCAAAAGCAAGAAAGCTATTGAGCTAATAAATAAAATTGAGAGTTGGTTTTTATGAAAAATCAATAAAATTGTTAAACCTTTGGTTAATTTGATTAAAAAAAGAAAGAATGAGCAGGAAATTAAAGTAATAATTCAGAGCTATTTGGCCCAACTGTATACCAATAAATTTGATAATCTAAATGAAATGGATAAATATTTACAAATACAGAAGTTGCCCAAATTAAATGAAGATGAAATTAAATACCTAAATTACCCTATCTCAGAAAAAGAAATTCATCAAGCCATCAATGAACTTCCTAAGGGAAAAAACTCCAGGGCCAGATAGATTCACAAAGGAATTCTTCAATCATTTAAGGAAGAAGTGGTTCCAATTCTATCTAATTCTATGGAAAATTAGGTGAAGAGAGAACTCTGCCTAATTTCTTCTGTGATACCAATATGGTGCTGATACCCAAAACAGGAAGAGTCAAAAACAGAGAAAGAAAATTATAGACAAATTTCCCTAATGAATATAGATGCAAAAATCTTAGATAATATTTTAGCAAAGTTATTACAGCAAGTTTTCACTAGGATAATACACTATGACCAAGTAGGAATTATCCCAGGAATGCAGGGTTGGTTCAATATTAGGAAAGCTGTCATTATAGTTGATTATATCAATAATAAACATAACAGAAATCATATGATTATCTGAATAGATGCTGAAAAAGCCTTTGACAAAGTACAGCATCAAATCCTACTAAAAATATTAGAGAGCATAGGAATAAATGAATTGTTCTTTAGAATGACAAGCAGTATCTGTCTTAAATCATCAACAAGCATTATATGCAATGTGAATAAGCTAGAGACATTCCCAATAATATCAGGAGTGAAACAAGGATGACCATTATCACCACCACTATTCAACTTTGTATTCAAAATTCTAGTTTCAGCAATGAGAAGAAAAAGAAACTGAAGCAATTAGAATTGGGAAGGAAGAAACATAACTCTCACTCTTTGTACATGACATGATGTATACCTAAAGAACCCAAAAATAATCTCAAAAACTATTATAAATAATTAGAGACTTTAGCAAAGTTGCAGGATATAAATCCTCAGCATTCCTATATATGACTAGCAAGATACAGCAGCAAGAGCTGGAAAGAGAAATCCCATTTAAAATAATTTCAGACAACATAAAATACTTGGGAGTCTACCTGTCAAGGCAAACTCAGTAACTCTGTGAAAACAACTATAAAACACATTTCACACAAATAAAATCAGATTCAAACAACTGTACAAATATCAACTGCTCATGGATAGCCTGAACTAATATAATAAAAATGACAATTCCACCAAAATTAAACTTCTTATTTAGTGGCAAACTCCCCCAAAATTATTTTAATGAGCTGGAAGAAATTATAACTAAATTCATATGGAGGAACAAAAATATCAAGGGATTTAATGAAATAAAGAAGTGTGAAAGAAGGTGCCTTAGCCTTACCAGAGCTAACATTATATTATAAAGCATCAGTCATCAAAACTGTCTGGTACTGGATAAGAAATAGGGCAGTGGATCAGTGGAATAGATTAGATACAAACAAGACAGCAGGAAATGATTATTGTAATCTGTTGTTTGATAAACCCAGAGTCTTGCTTCTAGGATAAGAATACACTGATAAAAGCTATTGGGAAAATTGGAAGGTAGTGTGGCAGAAACTTGGATTAGACCAATATCTCACACCCTATACCAAGATAAGGTCAAAATAGGTTCAGCAATTACACATAAAAGACAATGTTATAAGCAAGCTAGGAGAACAAGGTATAGTCAGATCTAAGGAAAGGGAAGCAGTATATGACCAAGGAAGAGATAGAGAACATAAAAAACATAAAAACAAGCTGGACAATTTTAATTACACTAAATTAAAAAAGCTTTTGCACAAACAAAACCACTGTAACCAAGATCAAAAGAAATGTAGTGAATTGGGAAACAATTTTTATAACTAATGTTTCTGACAAAGGATTCATTTCTAAAATATATAGGGAACTGAGTCAAATTTATAAAAACAAACAAACCAATAAAACAAGTCATTCCCCAATTGGAAATGGTCAAAGTATATGCAAAGGCAATTTACAGATGGTAAAATCAAAGCTATTTATAGTCATATGGAAAATTGCTCTAAATCATTACTGATTAGAGAAACATCTCTGAGGTAGCACCTCACACCTCTCAGATTGGCCAATATGACCAGAAAAGACAATGATCAATGTTGGAGATGTTATGGGAAATCTGGGACACTACTACATTATTGGTGGAGTTGTAAACTCATCTAAACTTTCTGGAGAGCAGTTTGGAATTATGTCCCAAGGGCAATAAAAATGTGCATGCCCTTTGATCCAGCAATGCCACTACTGGGTCTATACCCTGAAGAGATCATGAAAAAGGGTAAAAACATCATCCATACAAAATTTTTCATAGCAGCTCTGTTTGTGGTGGCAAAGAACTGGATATCAAGGAGATGTCTGTCAATTGGAGAATGGCTAAACAAATTATGGTATATGTATGCTATGGAACACTATTGTTCTATTAGAAATCAGGTGGGATGAAATTTCAGAGAAGCCTGAAAAGACTTGCATGAACTCATGCTGAGCAAGATGAGCAGAACTAGAAGAACATTGTATACCTCAACAGTGACATGGGCATGATGATTAACCATTTTAATGGACTTGTTCATTCCATCAGTGTAATGATCAGGGACAATGGGTACCTGTGATGGAGAATACCATCTGTATCCAGATAAAGAGCCATGGAATTTGAACAAAGTTCAAGGACTGTTGCCTTTAATTTAGAAAAAATAAAACAGATATCTTATTGTCTGATCTTCTTATCTCTTGTACTTTTTGTTTCTTCCTTAAGCATGTGATTTCTCTCTCATCACACTCAATTTGGATCAATATACAACATGGAAACAGAATAAAGACTGACAGATTGCTTTCCATGGTGGGGGGGGAAGTAAGATTACGAGAAAAATTGTAAAACTCATATAAAATCTTTAAAAATAAAAAAGGAAAAAAGAACACAAGCATTCTTCCCCCCCCAAAAAAAACCAGTTGTCTTTTGTACTATATAATTTTCCTATGTCTAATATTTTGTTTCTTCCTCAAGGATATGTTTTTTCTTCTTGACACATTCAATTGTGATCAATACATAGCATGGAATCTATGTTAAGATTATCAGATTGCCTTCTGTAGGGAGGGAGGGGGGACAGAAGGTAGGGTGAGGGAAAAATTGTAAAATTCAAAACCTTAAAAAAATGATCGGTAGAAACTACTACTGTATATAATTAAATAACAAATAAAATATTTATTAAATATTCAAAAATTATTATCTATCTCTCTCTAATGATATTTATGCCTTTTCTAATATTTAGTTGTTTGTTGGTAACATGCTGCCTATTTATCCAACATGTGCCTCTCCTTTTTATTTAGGCTATCATGATCTGCTTTTTGATGAAGTAATTTGAGTACTCATTTCCTTTCTTAATGTTCCCAAAGCAACCTCTGTTCACGTATCATATAATGCTTCCAGAAACAGAAATCAACTGGTCAATGATTTGGAGGCTCAATCTCTTTCATTTTTGTGTGATTTCGAAAAGATGGCTCAATCGTATAGGACCTCAGTTTCCTTATCTTTAAAATAGGGATAATATTATTTCTTCTACTTGTCCCCTAGTATTACAATGAAGGGAACATTGTAGAAACTTGTGAAGAATAGAAATAGGGATTAGACACAGAATTTCATGAATATAGAGAACTTCCCAAGAGAAAACTATCTCTGCAAAATCAGGTCAGCATTTAACACTGAAATTTCTAATCTTAGTGTTACCTAGATAGCACTGAGAAACTTGTGGCACACACACACACACACACACACACACACGCACCCCTATGTTTACATATACAGAAAACACTATCTCCCAGTCTATTTGCTTTCAGATTTGGCACGGTTGAGAGGGAGATGGACTTGAAGTCATGTAGAATTGAATTAAATTCAACCTCAGTTAGTCTTTTACTGAATGACCTTAGACATGTCATTTAACCACAATTTCCCTTAGTTTCTTCGTCTCTAAAATGGGAATCATAATAGCATCTACTCCCCAGGGCTGTTGTGAAGATCAAATGAGATAATATTTATTAAGAGCAGAGCCTAGATTTCTGGGGCCTGTGTTTAGAAAAAGGATGCAGCATACTTTTATTTTTAAATCCCATTTCCCCACTAGCTATATTGCCTTCGAATTTCTCTGGAACTTTCCAACATATTCCTGAACCAGGTACCTTTATTTAACCTTTCTCACATTCTCACCTCCATAGAGGGGAAGGACTGTCTTTGTTTTTATTTGTATCTCTATCCTTAGTGTTTAGTACAGTGTCTGGAACATAGTATGTACTCATTAATGTTTTTGAACTGATTGACTAGTGTTATGAAGAAACTTATGCATAATAGACATTTTAAAAATTATTTTTTTCAACTTCATGGAATAAAGTAAGCATTTTTACAAGAAAATATGATGAAAATGATTGTACTTGAATTTATAATTCTACCATGTACAACTTACAACATTCAACAAAGTTATGTAAATTTTCTCCCCCTTTTTTCTTCCCTTTTCATACAAATGTTGTCAGGTTTATTTTCTACCAGTATAATTATAGAGTAATTATACAGAGTTAGAACAGAGTTGTGAATGAGGTCAATAATTATTATCACTATTGATATTTTGTCTGACAAAAAAAAGTTTCTTGCTTGCAATCTATGACTGAATCTGTCAATTTCTCCTGTTCGTTTTTATCTTAAGAGTTAAAGTGACTTTGAGGGTAAACTACCTAATTTATATATTTATTTATTTATTTAGGGCCTTTGCATGGAAGATTTTGTTTGAAAGAAATGTGTTTTAAGATCTAATGAGAATGTACTGCCAAGAAATCAGAGCTATTGACTTTTCCCTCATTTCTCCCCTACTTGAATCTCTGGACCCCATTCAGAAACTAATAATGGCCATGATGAGGACTGTGCTCTGTGAGAAGGGTCAGGGAACCTAATTGATATCCTTCCACTGGCTGTCATCTGTAATATTTCATAGACAAGTTTAATATTACCAGGAAAAATACATCTGCGAACTGTCTGTCAAAAGATCCATAAGAAGTCAAATTATAATAGTGGAAGTAATTTTAATACTACAACCAGGTAGTTTCAAAGCTTTAGTGATAAGATATTGGAAGTAGATATGAGTAAATCTGGCTCCATTACTATCTGTGATGCATATAGTCCTTCCTTCACTGTCTTTCACTCTTGCAAGTCAGGACCCATCAAGGAATATATGTTAGCTCAGCAGAAGCTGGATATCATCCCTGAGGACTTACTGATCTAAACTATTCAGTCAAGTTTGTTAGAATGAACCTTTCAGTGGATATACTGTATTTTGTGACCATTCTATTCATTCCTAGCCAGGGAATTGAGGAATTTCTCCTGAACTGTAGTGGCCCAGGAATTCCCTTCCTGTCAGAACAAGGAAAATGTATTTGTGTACCACAAGCAAAGTTTGAAAAAAATCTCCTCTACCCCACAGTTAAAATTATCCATAAGAGGCTTTGAGTCCACACTGCAACATGTGTGACTTGAAAGTGCAAAATAAATATAACTCATGGAGAAAAGAATTCTATAGTGTTATATGTATATTCATAACAAGTCATGTTAAAAAGCATCCCTCATTGCTTCCTCCTTCCCCAATGCTGTGCCTTAGACATCTGTCTATATTCCCTACCTCTACTTCCATTTCTATGTCTTGTTACTCTATTTGTATGTCCTCTTTGACTTTTCCTTTAGAGGCCAGTATCAGTGTTTTTGGGGGAGAATCCCAATGGAGAATGGAAGTCTCTCACTCTTTCCCTTGTATTAAAGGTAAAGGTAGTCATGGACCAGCATGAGCTTGATTCTCTTCCTTTAGAAACAAGGAGGTTAGAAAAATTTGACAATAGCGTCTAATAATGATAGTCTGTTGTTTCTGAGACCTCCTTCGTGTGTGTAAAGGATCAACACTAGCAAATGAACAATTTTGTTGTTGTGGTTGTTTTTGGCCTCGTGATTCTACTTCCATCTTTTCACCTCTTTATTGATCTCAATGTAGTGTCCTTGAGTAATCTATAGTAGCCTCCTGCCTGACCTTGACTTATAGTCATGACAAATGTTTAGTACTATTTTGGGAGTCATAAAGCCTGAGAATCTAGCAAGTCCATTACTAATTATCTTTCTGAGTTAACCCATTCAAGTTTACCCTTGAAGAAATCCAATTACTACAGAATTTTGATACTGAAGCAAAGTCAGAGATCTGAAGCATCCAGTCATTCCTGCTGGTTCTGCCCTGTAGGATAAAAAAAATAATTCATCTAATTCTCCTTCCTTGTGATCCCCATTCAAATACTTAAAAGAGTCATCATACCTTACCCAAATCTACCCAACAACAAGCCTTCTCATTTCTAATTTATTTGAAGTTCATTCAAATATTAAAATCTTCAAGTTCATTTTTTAAACACAAGAAATACCAAAACTTTCCTCTGTTACCAAATTTCCCCTCAACCTGACCCTTTGAATTTAGGTTATATTGAGGAAGACCTGAATTCAAATCAAACCTCATATGTTTACTAGATGCGTCATCCTTGATAAGTCACCTAATCTTTGAGGAAACCTCAGTTTTCCCAATTCTAAAATGGAGAGAGTGGTAGCACTTATCTCTCAGGACTATTGTGAACTTCACATGAGTTAATGCTTTATAATGAGTCCTGCTTTATAGTAGGTACTTAGTAAATGCTTATTCCATTCCTCCTTATAAAGATTATTTTTCAAAGAAATTTAAAGTATTGAACTTTTTAATTTATTCCTACTATATTTCCTTTTATTATATTTAATTTACAGCTTTATTCTTTGTAGATTTTTTTCTACTTCAGTTATATCAGCCAATGTATTAACTTTCTTCCTTAGATTTCTGTCATCTTTATACTTTATAAGCATGCTACATCTTGCTTCATCTAACTAATCATCAATTCAAGCAAACATAGTAAGACCAATCATAGAGTACTTGGGCACTCCAATAGATCCTTCTTTCCAGGTTTACATAGATTAAATAAGGCAAAAATTAAATCCATCATTCAATTGATTCTAAATTTAGCCATCTGTCCTTTCATTTAGCTCATACTATCTTGAATACAAGTATATTGTTGGAAAATTTGTCAAAAAGCTTGCTAAAATCCAGGCATACTTGAAGAATTCCCCTAATACATACACCAGTCAAGTAACTCAAAAATGGAAATAAAAATTAGTCTACCATGACTTGGCTTTGATAAATTCATACAGACTTGTGATTGTGATGTTCCTTTTGAAGTGTACATAGTCACTCTTTTTCATAATTGTTCCAGATTTTTTCCAGAAGCCAAAGTCAACCTTGCCAGGGTAGAATTTATAAAATCTATCTTCTTCACCTATGGGAAATTTAGATCATGGTTTCATCAGTCTTGTGTCATTTTTTACATACTTCATGACTTCTCAAACATTGTTGGCATCTTCATCTTCAGCTGCCTGTTCATACCTTTATCTTCTGAATATTTCTTTTTAAAATGTGTGTTTGTTGATAAATTCCTTGCACATACATTTTGGTTTCTTTTTTTTTTTAGTTTTTTTTTTTGCAAGGCAAAATGGGGTTAAGTGGCTTGCCCAAGGCCACACAAATAGGTAATTATTAAGTGTCTGAGACCGGATATGAACCCAGGTACTCCTGACTCCAGGGCAGGTGCTTTATCCACTGTGCCACCTAGCCGCCCCCATTTTGGCTTCTTTTGATAGTTCCTCTTCCCCCATCCCCCCTGATGCAAGTAATTTGTATTCATATCGTTTTGATTCTCTGAATTTCTTCAGGATTTTCCCCCAAACTGGAATATTTTTATTATTCTCTTTATTTGTCTCATACCCTAATATAATGTAACTTTCCAAAGTTATGATCATTTTCCACCTAATCACTTAACTCTTCCTTCTTGTTCAGGATCAGTTATTGAACAAGAGTTCCTTCAGTTAAGAAAGGATGAAATTATCAATAAGTCAAGTCAAGCTTTCACCACCTCTTCTGCTTCAGAGGGAAGCTTCAAGGGACTGTTGGGCTAATTGAAGTCCTTTATCACTACCATATAGAACTTGTCTAAATTCTAGCCTTGAGTTTTTGCTTCCAGAATTCACCATTTGATTCTTTCTTCTGACTCAGTGGTCTATAACCTACTTTTGTACCATAAAAGTGTTTGATTTTCTAGAGAAGGGTGATTTTCCTTTAGCTGTTCTACATCTGCTTATCATTTGGATAATATATATAAAAATAACTACTAGGGCTGGCTAGGTGGCGCAGTGAATAGAGCACCGGCCCTGGAGTCAGGAGTACCTGAGTTCAAATCTGACCTCAGACACTTAATTACCTCACTATATGGTCTTGGGCAAGCCACTTAACCCCATTTGCCTTACAAAAACTACAAAAAAAATAAAAATAAAAGAACTACTTGACATACAATGCTATTCTCGAACCCCCTTTACCTGATTTACTTCTTTTGAATTACATCCTTCAAAGATATATTATAATAATGGGTCATAATCCAAAAGGGAAAAATGAAAAAAAGGGAAATAAATCCTAATGACTTCTATGTAGGTCCTACCATCCAATATGAACATGAAGAAATTCTGGTTATATATCAAAATTATCAGGAATAATCTTTTAAATGCTTAGAAAATCTCATCTGGAGTGGAGGGGGAAGTGAACAGCAGTACTAATTACCTCCTTTCTCAGTGGAGGAAGAACAATTTGCAAAGAGAAATCTTACAATAGTGGTACAGTGATCTGTGCAGGGTCCTAGAATCAACCAACCTTCTTTAACTCAAAGTATAATATAATTTTTAAAGATGGGCTTTCATTTAGAGTTTTATGTGATTGTCCTAAGTTTATAAATATATACATATATTTGTATTATATATATTCATAAAATTACATATAAAGAGAGCAAAGGCTTAAAAGATTAAGTTACTTTTCAGCCTACTCTGACCACAGTCATATTATCAGTATTTCCACCTTTTCATCCATATTGTCTTGAATCTTGTCTTGTCAGATCTTGTTACTTTGCCTATGAGCTATTTTGAGCTTTGGTCATCCCTTATAGTTTGCAGTCGACTATATTGATAATTTAATGGATCTGCTTTTTAATACTAGGCAAAACATTTACAAAAGCACCAAATGGAAGAGGAATATGAAAGATAATGCTTCAAAGCATCTTTATTCCAACTGAGTTGTTTATTCAAATAGACATTTCCAAAATCATTTGTGGAACACCTGTTGTGTCGCCAGCAATATTCTTGTTGTTGGATGTACCAATATGCAGCTTCATCTCTGACATCAGGGCTTCTAACAGCTGGATAACATCTACTTTTTAAGACTTTATTGGGTAAAATGCTATGCTTGATGGCAATGTTGCTACTGGCCCTCTGTAGTGTACTCTGCGAACAGTGTAATCATGGTTCTAAGGTCCCCTGGATCTGTGGAAAGAACACTAGATTTAAAGTCAGAAGACCTGAGTTCTAGCTCTTTATTCTTCACTCACTAAGTGTGAGATCTTTGAGAAGAGATAGTATAGTGAGGGAAAGGGTAGATACTCTGCAGTCAAAAGTCCTGGGTTCAAATCTTGTCCATGGTGTTAACTCCTTGTGTGACACTGAGCAAATCACTTATCATTGCTAGATGCCAGTTTCTTCCCTTATAAAATGTCTGTGTTTTACTAGATGGTTTCTTTGACTTCTCTTCTTAGATCTAAGATAAAAACCTTTTGCTTGACTCATAGTTTCTTCAATTACTCGGTTTATTATTGAGACTAAGGTAAAATAATACATGCAACTATTATACAAATGAAAGTATAAAATTAGTTGTATTAGAATTTTTTGGCTAATCTTTTTGAAACAGGGCTTTCCACTGGGTATAATGTACAAATAATATGAATTACTCCTAGTCTGATAAGCTTGTCTGCTTTCCTGAGTCAGTCATTGCTACTTAATGGGAACCCTGAAAAGAAAATCTATGCTTAAATATTGACTACATCCATAATTGTTATTAGGATGTTCTAGGTCAACCCTCCAGAAGTACCTGGGAGTTGTAATGTAAAATGACATCCCCCCCCCCCCGGAAGTCCTGACAAAGGCAAAAATAATGCCTTTGAGGCCCAAAGAGAACCATGAGTGTAAGGGATCACACCAACTGTACATGATTCAAAAATTAAGTGATAGATTGAAGGACTTAATGGTAAGGAAATTTAGAGATCATAAGATTTTTGATTTAGACTAGATTGGGAATTTAGACTTTTCTTGTCCAATCCTCAATTCTACATTTATGATAAAATAACCAGCATATATAAATAACTTTAAGGTTTGCAAAAACTTTGAATAGGTAATCTCATATAGCTTTCACAGCAATCCTGTGATTTAGATGGTAATATCAGCCTCATTTTGAAAATGAAGTAACTTAGACAAACAGGTTGTGTGACTTGCCAAGGGTCACTTAGCTATGGAAGTAACTGAAAAATGTATTTGAACTTGGGTCTTGCTGACTTCAAGGAAGCTAGGTGGCAAAGTGCATAGAACACCCGATGAGTTCAGATCTGGCCTCTGACACAGACTGTGTGACTCTGGATAAGTACTTAACTCTCTTTTCCTTATCAGGTAAAAGGGGTTCTAAAGAAAGGCTGAGGGAGGCAATAGCAAACAACACCAGCATCTTTGCCAAGAAAATTCCAAATGGAGGCAACAGCAAGCCAAAAATGACAAAATGACTGAACAATAACACCAATATACTGACTTCTAGTCTGACACTCTATCCATTGTGCCACCAAGCTGCCTCATTTGAGGAAACCAAGCCCCAGAGAGGTTAAATGATTTAATTTTATTCTCCTAGGCAACATATAGTACAGCAATGAGTCAAAATTTAGTCTTCTCTAAAATTTAATTCTTTTTCATTATATAAAGTTGCTTCTCTATCTGAATAGACACTAGTTTTTAGCTGTCTTCACATCTTCTAGTTTTCAACACTTCTGTCTTTTCACATATCCTTGCCTTTGCCTATTTGGATAATTTTTTTATGTTCTCTCCTCTCCAAGCAGAATTTAAACACTGTGTCCTATGACACCAACATTTAGTACAGTGCCTTAAATATCCTGGGTATTAAACATGTGTTATGAATTAAGCCATTTTTAAAAACTGAGTCTTCTTTCATCTATCTATATATGAGAAATGTTTGTGTGTCTTTTTGTATTACTTACTCTGTGTTAGGTACTGTGCTAAGACTTTGCAATTATTATCTTATTGAATTCTCACACTAGCCCTGATAAACCTCCAATTTGAAGATTAAAAAATTGAGGCAAATACCAGTTAATTGGCTTGCCCAGGGTCATTCAACTTTTGTTTCTAAGACCTTTTTGTGAATTCAGGTCACCCAATAATCTATCTACTATACCATCTAGCTGCTTCTTTACAGAATTTAATGAACATTTGGTATGTAATTGGGCAGATCTGTGCCAGATTCCTGAATATGGAAATTTTACTTAAAACTGCTGGTTGATATAATAAATAGAACTGGACATGGGTTCAGCAAGACCTGAGTTCAATCTCATATTCAAGCATTTCCCACATGTATTGACTTGGGCAAGTAGCTTACCTGTTTTCCTGACTTAATTATTTCCATTTGTAAAATTGATATAATAATAGCACTTATCTCCTAGGGATGTTGTAAGAATAAAATGAGATATTTATGAAGCACTTTACAAACTTAAAGATATATAGAAAAAATTAATATTATTAATATTGCAAGGGTCCTACTGCTGAGCACATGGAAGTGTGGCAAGGTGGGTGCTATAAAGTGGGAAGATAAACAGAAACCCAAACTGAATCCTTGGCTGTTTGATGTCCATGAGCACAGCATAATTAGACAAGTAAGCATTTAGCACATTTCAATTAAATTTCTTATACTGGTTTCCTTGAGAATGAAGGGGAAAAAAAACGTGTTAGCTCCAAGAGTTGTCTCCAGCTGCTTTCAGAGAATCTGGCTTCCTGACTATTTTCTATGACTTTGGAGGCAGTGCACTACCATAGCTTCAACATACAAAACTTTTTGGTAATTAGCAGTTTTATAGGTTTCATCATCATCTTCATTCTCCTCACCCTTATCATTATTATTATTATCATCATCATGTACTAGATGTACATGATAGTACCAAAAGACTCAAGCAATGTGGATTGATCCCAGGTTGATAAGCAACTCTTATCTTCTGCAATTAGGGATCAAATGTGTAGTATATCTCAGAGTTCAAAAGTGAAAGCCTAGCTGTGTGGCCTTGGGCAAGCCACTTAACCCCATTTGCCTTGCAAAAAAACCTAAAAAAACCAGTGAAAGCCTCAAATTTCCATTATCTATTGCCTTTGGCCTTCTTTTCATAGTCTTTTCCATTCAAACTAGTCCCAACTTGTTATATATTTTGATCTAATGGTGACTTGGAATAAGGGAATAGGCATCTGTTTCCATCCAGACTTAGCAACTAAGTTCCTCATTTGAATGGTGACATCATTGAATCCCAGCCCTAATTGAATTTGGATACTTGGAAATGTTCCCATTTATTTAATATTGGGAAGTAGTTTTGTTTTTTTTTTGCAAGGCAATGGAATTAAGTGTCTTGCTCAAGGTTACACAACTAGATAATTATTAAGTGTCTGAGGCCAGATTTCAACTCAGGTACTACTGACACCAGGGCCAGTGCTCTGTCCACTGCAGCACCTAGCAGCCCCCTGGAAAGCAGTTTTTAAGAAATCCATTCCTCCATCCTTATGTAGGTGTAGAAAGAATCAGTGTTCAGGAAGGGGTTAGATAAGATGATCTTTTAACTTTGAAATTCTGTGATTTTAAGATATCTCAAACTATTCCAATTGACTTCACCTTAGAGTGTTATTACTTTATTATTTTTTTTAGATTTTTTTTTTTTTTTTTGCAAGGCAATGGGGTTAAGTGACTTGCTCAAGGCTGGTGCTCTATCCACTGTGCAACCTAGCCACCCCTTTTAGAGTGATTTTAAATTTGTTTAGTAGGAATTGTGACATGCAACCCATTCTCTATTAAACACATCCTCTCAGAACAATCTATAATCTGTCTTGTATTTATAGTGCCTAGCATGGTGCTGTGAATATCATAGATCTAATTAAATGTCTAATGAAATAAATTGAATGGGATTAAACAAATAAATTTATTCCCCAAAGGAAAAAAAAAAGAACTTACCATGTACCCTAAAAGAAAATTTAGGATCAAAAGTGGAGTTGATTTATAATACACATTGGCAAAATTTGAAATGACTACACAATCCAACATGCAATTTCAGTGATTGTCTAGTCCAACCTGAACCTGAATGAAAATTATCTCTATAATAGCAGCAACAGGTGCTCCTCCAATATCTGTTAGATGATCTTAATATATTCTGAGGCATTTTGGACAGTTAATAATTAGGCAGTTTTCAATTTAAGCTAAGCTTATATACACCATACGATGCTTTCAGTTCTGGAATCAAACTGATGAATTCCATTCATTCTTTTCCTTGGCATTTCTTCAGGCAATAACAATAATAATAGCTAGCACTTATAACCTCGGCACTGTACTACTCATTTTACAAAGAAAACATATCATTTTAAACTCATGACAACCCTGGGAAGGAGGTGATGTTATCCATTTTATAGTTGTGGAAACTGAGCATTGTTCAGGGCCACATGACTGGAAAGTATTTGAGGATGGATTTGAATTAAAGTCTTCCTGACTCTAGGCTAAGTGTATTATTCACTGCACAATCTATCTGCCTCTAAATAGTATTCATATAATACTTAAAGATTCGCAAAGTTCCCTATAAATGTTATTCAAATACATGAATACCATTATCATATTCTCACTTAGGCTTTTTTTCTTCATCATCAATATCTCCTTTTCTTATAACCAATCTCCATATGGAATAATTCCTAATCCCTTCACCATCTTTTAATCCTTTTCTGAATTGGTTCCCACTTATTTATGCTGTTCCTAAAATGTGGCATCAGGAAATGACTATAATTGTCCAGATGTAGGCTGACCAGAAAAATATATAGATTATCATTTCCTTTATTCTCTATATTGCAATTTCATTAATAGTTTAGGATAGCATTTGTTTATTTGCCAGTTCACACTGTGGATTATATTAAGCTTGTATACTAAATCCCCCTATGTATTTTTCCCCTAGAACTCTTCACTAGTTACCCCATTCCATCCTGTAGCTATAAACTTGACCCTTTTAACTTCAGTTTTAACCCTATTTTATTTCATCTTAGTCACGTTGGTCACCTATTTCAATCTATAGAAATCTTTGGGGACCAGATGCTATCACCTGAGTTTGTCTATCCCTTCCACTTTAGTGTCACTTTTGGTTTTAGTCATATCATTGATAAAAGTTCTTGAACAGCAAAGAGTAAATAATACTTCCTGAATGACTTCCCTTAAGTTTCAACCAATTCATTGGGTTAAGAAATTTAAACAACTTCAAGTCCATTCAACTCTACTATAATCTATACCAAAAAAAAAAAATGAAAGAATAGTAGTAGACAAGGTGTTAAATCCTGTGTTCAAATTTAATTGTACTATGACTTTAGCATCTGCTCATTTACCCATGTGGTTTCCCTGTTAAGAAAGGAATTGAGGTTAGAATGACATGACCTGCTGTTAATGAAGCCATTCTGGCTTTTCTTGATAGTTCTTTCACCTTCTAAGTATTAACAAACATGAATTTTGTGAAAATATGAAGTCATTCTGGCTTTTTTTTGATCACCCTTTGCTCTTCTAAATAGTAGTAAATACAAATTTTGTATATCAGTGGTAAAGAAGTTAAGTTCACTAGATTATGGGATATAAATCCCTCCTGCCTTCTTTTTAAAAAACTCAGGTCATTTGCCTTTCATCAGTTCTATAGCACCATTCCCATTTCCACAATCTTTCAAAGATCATTGTCAGCAACAATATGATCTATGTCTGAAAGTTAATTTGGCACCCCCCTATGATGTAAAATAATTCCTCCAATCTCATATTCTAAACTTGGGTTTAGGATTGTAAGGTAAAGTTCAGATTAGCACTTTCAAGCTGTATTTGATAAGTCTCTTGTTCAATTTCATCCTTTTTACTGTAGGCATATCATAACACCTGGTTTCTCCTGACACCATCCTTCTTTCTTATTCTCTACAGAATATAACAATGAAGAGATACTTCTCAGAATAAATGTGCATTAAACCTCAAATTTTCTAATGATTTTGATTTCAGTTTTCCTATAACAGACTGAAATTCCAGATTCCCATTTTTTCTTATGAGGAATTATAATTCTTCCTTATTTTTTATTCTTTCTGCTATAGTTCATTTAGATAAATAATCAATTCTTACAATATTGATATGTCATGAACTCAGAATGGGCTTGGGGAGAAAAGTAAAATCAGCCTTTGCAATTTCTCTTTTTAAAAATGTAATGATAACTTTAGTTTTGACAAAACTTCAATTTCTGAATATATTCCTTTGTCTCTAGAGTGTAATCCTTTTAAATTGAAGAAAAGAAAGGAGGAAATAGCAAGTAGGTAAAACCACAAGACCAATATGACTGCATATACAATGTTCCAACAAATGACATAAAGAGGTATATTTTCTCATTTCTTTTTTTGATCCAAGCAGTTATAATAACACTGTTAAATTTCATTGCAGCTAGAAGTCCTTCTATTGATATTATCATTGCCATCTTCATAGATTCTCCTTAACAAACCATGCCCATTATCATACAATTTAATCCTTGAATTAATATTGGTATTACCAGAGATACCTAATTTGTCAATTTAATTCCTTGGCTACCTGACTTGGTGCTTGAACTCATTGAGAGCAGTTCAGTACTTCCTTATTATATCCATATTTATTTTTAGTTTCAAATCTATTTGACCATTTTTATTCTATCCCTCCCAGCACAAATATCATTTTCTTTGGAAGAAAAAAAATAGCCAAAAAAAAAGAGATTAATAGTTTTGCCTTCTCACTTTCACTGGTTATATTTATCCCATCTACTAAGTAACAAGTATTCTTCTCATTTGATTCCCCTATCTTTTCTCTGACAAACCTAAAGAACCTCATTTTGTTGCCCTTGACCTTCATTAGCAACCTCAGGTCATTTGGGCAGTTTGCACATCTGATACTCTTCTTAAAGAATTATTCTATTCCTTTGTCATCATTCTCAGTTGCCTTACTAAAATTTCATTATCTCTTTAACTCTTTTGGAAATATACATTGGTTGAATTGACTGTGCGTCACACAAATCTCTACTGAGGACTATGTCTTTTTACTCATTGAAATTATTTTGGTGTGGATCTTCCATATTTCATTCTTAAGAGCTGCCTTCTCTATGAGTTCAGGGTTTTCTTCATGTGCAAGTAGGCTTAAACTTTTTCACAGAAGGCAGAACTAAAAACAATGGGTAGAAGTCAAAAAGGTGCTTCATGTAGGAAAAATACCTTTTCTAATAATTTGAATTCTCCAAAAGCATAGTGGATGGCCTTTTAAATTATTCTTTCCCTTTAGTTGTCTGTCTTTTTAATTGTTCTTTCTCTTTTTTATTGTTTTAATCATCATGAACATTGTTTTCCCGGATCTGATTATTTGATATCACATGTGTTCATTACAGTATTACGTAATTACAGGAGAGAATTCCAGTTGGGTAACCGAGAATAAATACAAAAGAATAACATGATCTTTTAAGAAGAGTGTCAAATGTGAGAACAGCCCAAATAAGCTTAGGTTGCTGATAATGGCCAAGGGCAACACAAAGGGGTTCTTTAAGTTTGTTGGGGATAAGCCGGGAGAATCAAATGAGAGTCCACTTGTTACTCGGTTGATGGGATAAATATAACAGGTTATGGTGAGATGGTGAAACTATTAAACTCTTGTTTTGTTATATTTTCTCTTCCAAAGAAAATCACCTTTGTACTGGGAGGACAGAATGAATATGGTTAACAGATTTGAAACTAAAATATTTCCTACTATTATTCTTGGAATTATTCAGTTTGATTGTTTATAACCATACAATAATCTTCCATTACAAGCAAGTACCATATTTAGCTTAACAGTCCTTCAACTAATAGATGGATATTCTAGATCTATTTTATTTTATTAAAAGAAGTGCTACTGAAATAGACTAGGTAGATAGACAGATAGACAGATACATAGAATGACCATTTTTAAAACAGTTCCATGTGCCAGACACCACTAAGTGATAAAAACAGTTTCTATATTGTCTTGTGCATTTGGGTTTTTACAATTCTGACTCCTTTCTTAAAGAATCATGCTTGTATTAATCCTCAATTTATCCAACTCTTCAATCATGTCCAACCTTTCATGACTCCATTTGGATTTTCCTTTGCAAAGATACAGAACTGACTAGTCATTTCTTTCTCCAGTTCATTTTACAGATGAGAAAACTGAGGCATACAGGGTTAAGTGACTTTCCCAGGGTTACACAGTTAGTTGGCTTCATCCTTAGTTTCCTTCCCTTGATTTTATCATATAAATACAAGCAAAAAGGATTATCTCTATCCTCCCAGAACTTACATTCTAGTAGGGGTAAAGAAGCCAAAGGAGAGATGGAAAGGAGACTGATACCTAGATGAATTTAAGGCTGCTATCAAGGATGTGGAGAAGTTTAAAGAGTGAGTTGAACTGAGAATGAGATGAGCTTGACTGGGAGCCCTCAAGGAAGAGGCATCTCAAGGTAGACAAAATCTTCTGGCATGAAAAGTCTGAAAAGTGAATTGAGCTGAGTGTGAACTGAGCATGGTCTGTCTCTGTCCTCTTTGGTGACCCTAACATATAGCATAGTGATATAAAAATCTAAAATCACTGGAGTAATATTGAGTGGACATAAAAAGAAAAAAAAATTAAAGCTTTACCAAGTCCCAGAATTTAAGGTTATTTTCCAATAAGAATTAAAGTCAATCTATTTAAGATCAACAATATTAGGGATAGAGAAATTAGAATTAAGGCAGAAGAAAATTTGGTTACATTATGTTTAGTATTGGGAAAAATGAATTAATATTAGATATTATTTGATATTATCTAAAGCTAAATCTATATCTACCTTGTCCTTTAAGGTTTACAAAGTGCATTACATATAGTATTTCATTTGATCCACACACCAATTCTGTGAAGAACGTGTTCTCAATATCTCTATTTTATGAGCAAACAGATTAAGAGAGGATAAGTCACTTATCTGGGTCATACAACTACTAAGTGTCTTAGGCAGGTTTCACACTCAGATTTTCTAATCTCCAGGAGCAAAGTTTTATCCACTATGCCATCTAGTTTCCTACAAGTGGATGAGAGTATGTATGTACATAACATATAATTTGTATATATACATACACATACCACATATAGCCATACATATGTGTGTGTATGTGTGTGTGTATAATATATATAAGGAAAAAATAGCATTTAAACAGTATTTTAAGGTTTGGAAAGCATCTTACATATATAACATACACACTTATATAAACACCCACATATATATATATATATATATATATACATACAAAGATATATATATATATAATGCATAATATGTATATATGTCCATATAAGGACTATATGTGTGATATATCCTGCCAGATGATGAAACTCCCAATACTCATGCAGAGAAGTTACCCAGTTAATGGTTAGCTGAATTGCTCAGAGTAACAGAGTCATACCAATTCATACCAAAGGGCACTTGAACCAAGACCTTTTCAGCTCTAAAGCCAGATCTCTATCCACTACACCAAAATATACACTGAAAACATAGTTGTGTAATAATATTGTATCTGTTCAAATATGAACTCAAATACTTCCTAGCTGAATGTCCCTGGACAAGGCACTGAAGCTTGTTTGCCTCAATTCCTCATCTGAAAAATAAGCTGAGGAAAGAAATGGCAAACCACTCCAGTATCTTTGCCAAGAAAATTCCAAATGGGGTCATTAAGAGTCAGACATGACTGAATGTGGAGTTATTATAATATAAAAAAATACATTCACTCTGAAATTTAGATAGTTGAGAGGGAGCTACTTAACTATGCATGCGATGAAGGACCACTCTGCTGTGAGTATAGTGCTGGCAGAATATTGGCAAACATTAGCAATGTCCCAGACTTGGGTTTCAGGGAAGTGGGGGAAAAATGAGACCATTGAGTTTCCAGATTCATTTCCTGGTCTATGCTGTCAAGGTCTTCCTGTAGTTTGTCCAGAAGTATTCAAAAACTAGTTGAAGTTCCACTAAATCCTACAGTCAAGTTTTATACAAACCGATTTATATGGTAGAGAGGGGAGAGAAGAGAAAGGAAGGAGTGAGCCAAATAAGGCCCCAGTGTGGCCTAGGTTCATTGTGACCTAGATTGAACTCTGTTAAGAATTCAGTAAAAACTGACTAGACCTCTACTATGGAAGGCAAAGATGGGGCTATAGACATAATGTGTAACCCAGTTTCTGTCCTTGAGAAGGTTACCTGAGGAGACTTCTAGGCTTGCACCTGCAGCAATTAGGCAGCATTAGAGCACAGTCAATTATCAAGTGTTAAATTGTATGGCACAGACTCTTAGTAGCCTGTTAAGTAGAATCTACCAATGGGTCTTTGGCATTAGGAGGAATTTTTAAAAAATAGCTCCTATTTGTGACGTACTTAGCATGTGGTAACTCCTAGGATATCATCAAACTAAGGAGAGACCTCCAAGGCCAGTTGGTCCATTTTATAGAGCTGGGGGGATGGACAGCTGGGTCTAGAGTCAGGAATATCTGCTCTCAAATCCCTCCTCAAACACTTACAAGCTCGATGAGCCTGGGCAAGTCACTTTACCTCTGTCTGCCTCAGTTTCATCAATTGAAACGTGGGGATAATAAGAGAATCTACTTATTATGGTTGTAAGGACAAAAATGAGAGAATAAATACAAAGCACTTGTAAATTTTAAGCTTTCATATATATGATAGCTGTCATTATTAGTATTATTATTCATTGCCATAGAGGACTACAACTTGCCAAATCATGCAAGCAGAAGCCACTCCTCTGGTTCCAGTCTGCTGTAGAACTTGGTTGATTTTTGTTGTTCAATTGTTTTTGCTACTGTGCCTGACTCTTCATGACCCCATCTAGGATTTTTCTTGGCAAAGATACTGAAGAGGTTTGACATTTCCTTCTCTAGCTCATTTTACAAATGAGGAAACCGAGGCAAACAGGGTTAAGTGACTCGCCCAGGGTCACACAGCTAATAAGTATCTGAGACTAGATTTCAACCCAGGGAGATGATCCTTTCTGACTTCAGGTCCAGCATGTTACTCACTTTAGGCAAGTGATTTAACCTCCTTGGAAGCCTCATTTTTCTCATCTAGAAAAATGAGGGTTCCTTTCAGCTCTAGATCTCATATGTTCATAATAACCTTGTAAATCAGGTTCTATTATTTTTATTTAGAGATGGCAAAACTGAGGGATCAAAGGTAGAACTTAAAACTGAGTTCTCTCCTGATTCAACATTCAGTGATCTTTTCTTGACACTATACTACCTCTTACCCAGGATTCCTCAGGAAGTGGTCCTCAAGGTTGGATCAATGACTCTGTAGATCAGTTATCTCCTCCTGGGAGGCGTTTCCTCCTCATTTCTGTGCCAGTGGCTGTTACAGAGAATGAGATTTATCCAAAGGTAAATCTCCACCACTACGCCTCCTTGCTCTGATAATGCTTAATTTCTTCTCATTCTTGCTTTTTTTCTGATTTTTCCATTAAAACATTGAGTTATTGGGGGCAGCTAGGTGGCTCAGTGGATGGAGCACTGGCCTTGGAGTCAGGAGTACCTGAGTTCAAATCTAGCCTCAGACACTTAATAATTATCTAGCTGTGTGGCCTTAAGTAAGTTACTTAATCACATTGCCTTGCCAAAAAAAAAAAAAAAACCTAAAAAATGTTTCATCAGATTTCAGTCTGAGTTAAAGGCATAAGATGTCTATCCTCCTTTATCTGTGAGCTAACATAGGACAAGATTTCCCCACGTTTCCCAAACCTCCAATGTCACACATACAGAAAAGAGAAGAATAGATTAGAGATTTTCTTGATTCCCTACCAGGAATCCTCTTTGGGCACTCTTCCTAGTCCCTGGAATGTCCCTGAAATAAGACCCACGTAAAGATAATTGATAAAGGTGAGTCTAAAACTTAGCTTTAAATGCAGATCAAAGGAAGGAAAGCTATTTCTAGTTTCCTGTGTTACTTCCTTCACACTCTCTGCCTCTGTTTCTCTGCTCTCTTGTCTCTCTCTAGCACTCTCTCTGTCTCTGTCTCTGTCTCTGTCTCTGTCTCTCTCTAGCTCTCTCTCTCTCTCTCCCCCACTCTCCCTCCCCCTGTCTCTGTCTGTCTGTCTCTATCTCTCCCTCTCCCTCTCCCTCTCCATCCCACTTCTGTCGGTGGCTCCAAAGGCCACTGTCTTTTTCCAGGTGATATTTGATTCTGTCTCTCTTCTCTCCCACACCTTATGAAAAATAGCTTTGCCATCTGCAGCTGTCAGGAATCTATGGAGTTGGGAGGGCGGCTCAATGAATATACAAATGTGCAGCTGGACTGCAGTCCTCTTTGGAAGCTTAGGTGCTGAATACAAACCAGGGGCCCAGCTCCCCCCAAGTTAGCTTGCTGCTGACTGTGGGGAGATTCTGGGAGGAGAGGCAGTGGCAAACCAAGGACCTCCATGGAAACAGGCCAAGGCTTATTCTGGAGAACTAAATGGGAGGAGCAGAGCTAGATGGGCATTGTCTGAAGTACACACACACACACACACACACACACACACATATCTATATATTATATATATGTATATGTACATATATATATGTATATACACATACACACACACACATACAGGCACACATTAATTTGTCAGATGCTCTCAGACTGTGGAACAGAACTGAGAAGAAAATGTGATACCCAGACTCCCTTCTGGGCTGATGGGTGGTTCTCAGCTAGGGTCTCACATTCTGTCAGGGCCTCTGCTTCTATTTTTGCCAAGGTTTCAATCAGCCTCCAACTTCTGAAGGCTTTCCCCAAAGTCTTCTTCTAGGGAAGTAAACAAGTACTAACTGAGCTATTTTTCACTGGTAACAACAACCCCAGGCTTCTCCCCTCCCCCCATACCTTGTCCTGAACCCCTTGAATCTCTGTGGGAAGTGATTCAACCATGTTCCCACCTTCCTCCACACATTTGTGTGTGTGTGTGTGTGTGTGTGTGTGTGTGTGTTAATCTGACATTTTGCTAAAAGACATGATAGAAACCCCAGGCAAACCTTCCAGGGAATTGAAACCCTGAATTTCCTTTGGTTGATTCAGTTGGATTCCCAGAGTTTTATTCTTTGATTGCCAAGAACATATTCCCTGGGCTTTTTCTTTTCTGAGCAATGAATTTTAATGCCCCTGTGGGTGAGGTAGTTCAGAGGAGGAATAAGGGACCCCTAGGTCTTTGCTCTCTACAGTCTGGGACTTGAAAACTGGCCTGAGGCAAGGTATGAATTCTCTGCTCCTTCTAACACTCCATAGATAAGAAGGAGATTAAAACATAGGACATTTTAAGCTTGGAAAGTTAAGATGGGCATCACAATTAAAATTGGTCTAGGCATTGCTAAAGCTCAGTTTCAGGCAGGCTCCATTCATCCATTCCCTCCTCAAAGAGCCTTGGTTCAAATCCAGCCTCTGGATTTGAGTGACCTTGGCCTCAGTTTCCTTATTTGTAAAATGAGAGGGTTGGACTGTATTCAATTCTAGGGTTATGATCCTATGAACCTTTGATCCTGGACCACCTCCCTAACCTTTCGGCCCTACTTTTCATTTATTTTCCTCAAAGCATTTTTTTTAATTTCCTACCTGAGCTTGCTATATCACCAATAGGGTATGGTTTATTTATTCATTGTTACTCAGTCTCCACCCATGGGCACCAAACTGGATCAGATCATTCCAAAAATTACTCGGTTTTAGGAAACTAGTGTTGAGGATTGTTCCACCCATTTTGTTATGCATCAAACTAGACTTTGAACTCAAATTATCAGTAAAGTGTCAAATTATCATTTCTTTCACCAGTTCTGCAAAGGAACACAACTATTGTTAAGAAATAACTTTTTGAATGGATATCTCTTTCCTAGATGGAGATCTGTTACTCCCAACTGCAAGTCTTAGAGATTTTTGAGAGGGTTAAGTGATTTGCTGAGGATTACATAGGTAGTGTGTGTGAGATACTGGACCCATTAAGAATCAGTGAAAATGTATTCAATGTTTTGTGTTGGAAAACAGGGAAGTGTGTAACACATCAACCATCCATTCAAAATGATTATGCATTTTGGCACTTTATGCTCCCTAGAAAATTCAATCATCCAGAATGAATGATGCATTTCCAAATGGTCCTGGGTTGATCAATCCATTCTTTGTAAATTTTTCTATGCTTTCTTTGAAAATGGTTTAGAGAATCATCATGAAATGCATCGATAAATATAGAAATTGTTATTTGGCAGGTGGCTCCATCAGTCAGGAATCTTTGAGGAATGAATGAGGACATGCCTCTTTTGCCTTCATCTGGTTTGGGACCTTGAGTAGATCCTTCTTATAACTGTGGTAGACCTGAGTAACTTTAGGGGACACCAATCCTAGGATGTCTTGGTTCTTCTGAGTTTTGGCTGGATCTGAGAAGGGAGTTTAGAGATTTTGTAATTAAGCCCCCTCCTTTTCCAGATGAAGAATTCAAGGCAGCTTTGGAAAACAATTCATGTCTCCTCAAGGTCTTAGACAGCCTTACCTCTCCCTTCTAAATCTCAAAGACGAGTGAAATCAAGAATTTTGGGTGAGGGCTTGTTGCTTAGGGTTTCCTCCTAGAAATCAGTTTAGACAAGTAACTTCTTTTCAGTCTAAAGTGGTGCAAGAGATAAAGCACCAGGTTTGGAGTCAGGAAGACTCCTGAGTTCAAATCTGGACTCAGACACTTTCTAGCTTTCTGACCTTGAACAAATCACTTAACCCCTTTTGCCTCAGTTTCTCATCTGTAAAATGACCAGGAGAAGGATATGATAGACCACTTTAATATCTTTGCCAAGAAAACCCCCAAATGGATTCATTAAGAGTCAGATATACTTGAAATGACTGAATAAGAACAATTTTTTTTCCTAGATACCTTTAAGTATAATCATGACTTCTGGGTCAGAATCCACTCAAGCAACTTTGAAAATTTTATGACTCAATGACTCTCAACATAAGAATCAAGAATTTCTGAAAGACATGGCTAAAAAAATCTTAGGATATTTGCTGGGAAATCATGTCAAAGGTTGTGTATGTGTGTGTGTGTGTGTGTGTGTGTGTGTGTGTTTGTGTGTGTGTATGTATGTGCATGTGTGTGTATGTGTGCATACATACAGATGACAAATTTAAACAATGGTAATATAATAATGGTAATATTAATAATAATAATAAAAGTTTGCATAGCATATAGGTTTATAAGTGCTTTTTCTGCTTAATTTCATTTTTTTTTCTTTTTTAGTTTTTGCTAGGCAATGGGGTTAAGTGGCTTGCCCAAGGTCACACAGCTAGGTAATTATTAAGTGTCTGAGGTCAGATTTGAACTCAGGTACTCCTGACTCCAGGGCTGGTGCTCTATCCACTGAGGTGCCCCTATCACTTTATTTCATTTGATCTTCTGAACACCCCTGGGAAAATAGGTGTTATCATTATCTTCCTTTAACAGAAGAAAAACCTGATTCTCAGACAGCTTAAGTAATTTGTCCAAGGTCAAATTGCTGGTAAATAACTGAGGTGAAAGATCATCTCCTTATTCAAACTCTGGACTCTTTTCATTACACCCTAATTCCACTCAAGGAGATGGGCTAGTTGATCTCACTTTACAGATCAGCAAAGTGACACCTCAAGAGTTACAGGTAACACAGTAAATAAATGGTTGAGCCAAGATGCAGACTACAGACTTTCAAACCAAAGGCCAATCCTCTTCCCGTCTTACCAGGCTAGCATTGAATACAGTCATTTGCTTTAGAATCTCTTCCCTCACCCTGTTTTGAACCCTTTCTGCTTTCAGTGTTTGTGTCTGTGTGAGTTCATTTGTCTGATGATAGGTGCAACTTGCTGTATGGCCCTGAATTGTGACTGGGGTTGGAGGAATAGGAGAGAATAAAATTACTGGAACATGCTGTGGAGCCTGTGTTTCTAGACTTTGCTCTTTATCTTCCTCTCCTGTTCTTTCCTCTTCCCTCACTTCCCCTCCCCCTTCTTCCACTCTCTCTCTTTCTCTTCATAGCACCACATGGTGGGAAATTGCAACTTGTCACGTCTTTGGGTGTGATGAGAAAATCAGGTTTCCTTGAATAGATTAGCTTTAATGTTAATTCCCAGTCAAAGAAGAAAGCAAGCAAGTAGTATCTGTCAAGGAATGATGGGTAAGGGGACCATTAATAATTTGGGAGTACAGAAGGGAGAATTAAGAGCTCCATCAATACTTGTGGTAGACTTTTATATGCAATGAGTTGAATAGCTTAAGCTCCTAGGCAGCTAGATGGCACAGTGAATAGAGTATGGGCATTGGAGTCAGGAGGACTTGGGTTCAAATGTGATCTCAGACACTTATAATTACTGGCTGGGCAATTTAATTCTGATGCCCCCCCCATCCAGGGCCATCTCTGGTTGTCCTGATCCATATCTGGCCACTGGTTCTGGAGAAGAAACTGAGACTCGTGACCTGGCACAGTCCCTTCAGTCAAATTCAATTCATTTGCTTGTCATGGCATCACCTTCCTAATGTCATGGTTTTCTTCAAGAATGAAGGACCAGTGCTCCATCCATTGTGCCACCTGGCCATACCTACAATTATTAGTATTTTTTTAATTTTAATTTTTTTTCTCTCCCCTTTACTTTATCACTCAAGCAAGTCTATATTTTTTGGGGGAGGGGGCATTTTGTTTACTTTTAAACAAGAATATTTTATTAATGTATAAAAATATTATTTGTACAAAATGAGAATAAATAAATATTAAATATTTTTTTAAAAAAGAATGAAGGATCAAAAAACAAAACCAAAGCAAAATACCAGTCCTTTTTATCCTTAGACCTATATGTGTGTTGCATTAAATCTAGAACTTTAAATTTGTTCAACCTACAGAAGTGGCTTCCATTTCTACCTTCTTTTATGTAATAGTGTGGATCTGGATGTAGAGTCAGGAAGTCTAGATTTAAATCTTAGCTCTGATATTTAGGATCATGGATTTAAAGCTGCAGTGAACCTTAAAAAATCATCATCTCACTCTTCACCCATTTTACAGGTGAAGAAAATGGAGTCTACCAATGTTAGGTGATTTATCCATGATCTCAGAGACAGTAAAGGGTTGAAACTCAACTTCTCTCTTCCAAATCCAATATTTTTCCCCACCACATCAATAGTAAGTAATTCACTTAATCACTCTGTCTTAGTATGCCTATTTTATATAGGGATAATAATCCTCAAATTACATAATTATCTTAGCATAATTTCATGGGATTGTTTGAGAAAAGTACTTTGCAAACTTTAAAACTTTTTGCAATGAGTTATTATTAGAACAACACTAACAAAAGTTAAACTTTTAAAAAAATTTTGAGTTAATTCCTTAAAATGATAAAGTTTTCACATTTTATTTTATTTTGTGTACTTGTGTGGAGGACTGGGAACAAGAATAGATATTTAAAAGGATATTTGGTCACCAGTAGCCTATTTCTATAGCTTTGATAGTAATCTCACCCCTGCCCAGCCTCCCTTGTGTCTACCCCAAACCACAAATCTTTCTTATCCTTTCAGTAAAGGCTCTGTCAAATATTCCATACATACTTATATACAAACAAATATATATATATATATATATATATATATATATATATATATATATATATATATATATGGGAAATAATAGAGTAAAAGCTCTAGAATTAAAGGAAATTGGGAAAATTTCCTTTTTAATCTGAGATGTCAAATTCAATAGAAACAGGGCCGTTAATGTATACAGAAAGATCCCTGTGGTTCCCATATTATTTAGTTTTAAAATGTAGTACTATCTATGCTGAATCAGAAATCAAATGATACAAAATACCAATCAGGAAAATTCATTTACATTTTTACTTCTTCTTTGGTCTGGGATACAAAAAATTTAGAGCTTAGACCCATGATAGTATTAAAAAGAAAAAATTAAGAAAGCATTACCCTTAAGAAAGTTAGAAAGAAGAGTGGACTTAAGTAAATAAAATGAAAAGAAAAGGAGAATTAGAGTCATAAGACCCATATTCAAGTCCTACCCCATACTCAGTTGCTATGTAACTTTGCATAAATCTTTTTATTTTATTTTATTTTTTTAGGTTTTTGCAAGGCAAACAGGGTTAAGTGGCTTGCCCAAGGCCACACAGCTAGGTAATTATTAAGTGTCTGAGACCGGATTTGAACCCAGGTACTCCTGACTCCAAGGCCAGTGCTTTATCCACTATGCCACCTAGCCATCCCTTTGCATAAATCTTTTAATATTCTCTGAGTCTTAATTTCTTCAACTATGAAACAGGGACAATAACAATTCACTTTTATATGTATATAATTGATCTCTTTTGATTGTCATAGCATTTCTATATGTGCATTCTATTATTATGCTTATTTTACAGATTAGGGGAATGTTACATGGAGAACAAAATGACTTTCCCAAGGTCATATAGCTAGTATGTTAGGTGGTTTTTAAATCATCATGTTTTTAATCACATTCCAAAATTATTCCATTTGCCAATGCTGCATATTTCAAAAGGGATTTGTGATGCTCTAATGAAATATTCTGTATGAAGTGCTATGTAAACATAGGCTATTATTATTAATTTCTGATAGTAAATTTCTTTTAAATATGAGAAACTAAATGGTAGAGTGGATAGCCAGTCTTGGAATAAGGAAGACTTTGGTTCAAGTCTTCTCTCATTGTAATAGTTTTTTGACTTTGAGCATTTCATTTAAACCCTCACTTTCCCCCAGAAAGTTCTCTAGGACAATATCTTAGGGTAATAAAATAATTGTTAATCTTAACAGGAAGAGGCAAATTTCCATGCCATGAATTCCTTATACTATGAAAATTGTAGGCTTTGACAATAAGGAGAAAAAAAAAGCACAATTTACATTTAAATTTGAATTTGTGGAAAGAGTTGAGATCTGACCTGAGAGTACGAGAGTACACATCTATAATCTTTGCTACTGGAAAGGCTGGGTTAGAGGATGTCTAAAGCAGAGAGAGAGAGAGAGAGAGAGAGAGAGAGAGAGAGAGAGAGAGAGAGAGAGAGAGAGAGAGAAAATGTTTGATACAGTCCATGTTTTTTTCAATCCGTCAGACAATAAGCATTTTCTAAGCACTTAACTATGTGTCCTTGTTATCTTTGATCATGTCTAACCCATCAAAACCCTGTGAACCACAGCACCCCAAAACTATCCATGGAATTTTCTTGGCAAAAATGTTGATGCAATTCGCCATTTCCTTTTCCACTGGATTAAGGCACATGGAGGTTAAGTGACATGACTCTGGGCAATAGTGTCTGAGGCCAGATTTGAACTCAGATATCTCTGACTCCCCCAGTGCTCTAGCAATTGAGCCACCTAACTGTCTCTAATGCTAAGTGCTGGAGATATAATGACACAAATGAAATAGCTTCTGCTTCAAAATTACTTTCAAAATCACTCATTTCTTAAATCAGTTATGGTACAACTTTTCTCCTTAATTTAAGCAATAGAGGGAAATTTCATAGTTAATTGAAAACCACTTAATATTTTAAGTTTCAATGATATTTTACATTGTATGTACTCAAAATGTTTTAAAGAAAAAATGAAAATTCTCATGGTCCTTTGAGGGAAAGTATAATAATGTACCCATTTTTGACATAGAACAATCCTGATCCTTAGAGAGAGTCATAAATCCCATGAATTAAATCACAAGAAGATATCTCCTGCCCTCTTGCTTGCCTACTCATGGCAAATATTCCAAAGTAAAGGGAGAACAGTCAAACAAATGAAGATCTTTCCTAGTATGAGAGATTGAACTTCCTGCCTCAGGACAGTGGGCAGCCATGGAGGAAGGCATTTTACATGATGGGATAAAAATTGGATCCAGTGGCAGCCCACCAAGTGCCAGGATGCTGGTACCCAGCTGAGCAGATTGGAGGAAGACTGGAGCTGGCTCTTAGTCAGAAAGAAGAGTGATGGCCAGGGGCTGAGCTTCAAGCAAGGCAGAAGCAACAGGAGCACGGGGACCAACTAGGGAAGCATTGTCGCCCAAGTTCTGGCTAAGCAGACCCTTCTCTCCTCTCCCAATGGTAGCTGCTGCTGAAAGCAACTGTGACAAATGTCCCTGAAAGGGATCTAGTTGTCATTCCTAGTCTTGGGCCATGCATTTCCCTTCTGTCTGATGGGTTTGTAGTTTAGATACTTCAGCACTCTCTATCTCTTGCCCTTAGTGTATGGTCCACTGGAGTTGGAGCCAAGGTTTAAATATGGCTTCTGACAATGACTGTCTATGTGAGCATGACATGCCTCTTCACCTCTCTGAACTTCAGTTTCTTCATATCTAAAATGGAGATTTTAATGCCTTTAGCTTCTTACATTGCTTTCACAAGGAGCAAATGAGATCATTTGTGTTAAGCTCTTTGTAAATGCTCTGGGTTATGATTTTTTTTTAACATACTAATGACAAATGGGTCTCTAAAGAATCTGGAATTTTAAGGCTTAAGCCATAGATTCTTCTCTGAGTCATTTGAACATGTATTTCTTATTTTTTCCTTTGTTTTTGTTTTTGTTTTTGGTTGTTGTTGGTAATGGAATCTGATCTTATATAGGATTCCAAGCCAAAACTAGCCCTTTGCTGGTCTATATCAGGAACAGTAGGGTTTTTGGAGCATACTCAGATCACCTAAGATAGAGGCATCCATGTGAGAGATGCCAATAATTTGCTTCTGGAATAAGACATCCTGTGCTTGTCTACCACATGAGTATAGATAGTCCCTTTCCATTAATTATGTAGCAGGAATTGCCCCGTCTTTAAAACTACCAGACTATAATAGTCTTTTTTTTTCCCCTCTCTTGTGGCATCCACGGAAGTACCCACAGTATGGGAAACATTTACTAAGCTAGAGAGATGTAAGAAAGGGACATTTTCCCCTTCCCCATTAGCTTTATTACCTCCACAAATGAATTTAGGATTTAGTCTATTTGGTTTGTCCTTTTCAGTTTTAGATGCAAAGAGTGCAGTCCCAGCTCTGAGAGTGTGAGCTATGAAGACCTGGGAGGCAGAATTCTAGCTAGAAGCCCTAAGAAGACAGGGTCACCAGATGCAAACACAGTGTGGGTTTGGAATTGATGTCAAATAAAAATTGAGTTAATAATCCTTCTATCCTCAGAGATGAAAAGGGATAGGAAGAATTATGTTCCACCCCTTAATATTTTAAGTTTCAATAATATTTTACATTGTATGCTGTGGGGGGATGTTTGTATATTTGTTCTTGCCATAACAATGAAATACATAGTCCTTCCTAAAAGCTAATCAGACTGTCCAATAATGAAATGGAACTGGGGTGCTGAATACCCTACAATGTTAGAAAACATAATTAGTGGTGGCTAATGGGATGACAGAAATTTTACAACCTCATTAAACAAACAAACAAACAACTTTCAAGTGTTCTAGAGAACCCTGAGGACTGTTGTCTTTTTAAACATTGAGGTCCAGAGTAAGCCCCATTACATGGTATGTGGATATTTTCCGGACAGTATAAGCAGTTCTCTATTTATAAATATCTGAGTTACCAATTATCTAATAAATTATCAGTCATTCTTGTCTGACTCCCCTGGTTTTCTCTGGTTCTGTTGTCAATAAAAATTAATCCCTGTGTTTTTATTATTTCTTGCTTTATTCTGACTTTAAACACTAGATAGAAGAAGCATAACTGTATCCAAAGGAGAACATAAAAAGAGTATTGTCTGTGAAATTGTAGGTCTCTATTGTATAAAATCTGCTTTTTAAAAAATATATAAGTATCTTGGAAACTCTATCCCATTTCCATGATATTGCCAGAATGGTCCCCCACAAAACTAGACAAAGCTAATTGTCCCTGTCCTCCATACTGGGAATCTTCCTCCCCCTAAAGTAGTCTACAGTGCTGTAGGTCAGGTATTATGGATTTAACAACATGCTTTTATGGACTAGTCTGGGAACCTATCACCCTTTATAGCATTGTATCTTGGGGGAAAATGTATCCTGAATACCAAATAACTGATTTTTTGTTATCATAAACATAGAACCATAGAAGGAACCTTAGCAGTCATTTAATCCAACTCTCACTTTATGGATAAGGAAACTGAGGATCCAAGAAGGGAAATGATGACAAAGACCTCAATTCCCTACAACTCATTATTAGCAGGTCCAGGACTAAATACAACTCTGCTCATTTATAAGTCTGGAAATATTTATCTTTATTTAACAAAGTGATATCTATGCATTTTGACTTTAAAATAATTTTAAAAAAATGTACACACTATTTATTCATCTAAAAGTGTATAGTCTCCTATAGAATAAACCCTTTGAGAGTCTTTTATACTTCCTCCAAAATACAGTCATTACAGACCACAATGGGATAATGTTTGGGGAATATCATTCAAAGATAGTTTTATTGACTGTACAAGAAAACCAATTTGGCAACTTCTTTTCTATCAAAATAATTTATATGATAATAACTCTTACTTGATTTACTAGTGCTCTGAATGATATTTGGCTAATTAAATATACCATCAAACAATAAATAATAGTCATCTTTGAAGTTATTTAAAATACATAGCAATGTGCAAAAACATTCACATATCAATAAGAATGTATGTTTATTCATATGTATACATGTGTACAATCTATGTTGTATTACACAGATAAGTGATCCACATCTCCATTACTAAAGTGTTTGACTCACACAAACCCAAATTCCATCTTGGAAACATCTCAATTATTCTATATATGACTCACCAAAAAGACACTCTGGGAACATTTTATTTGGTTTGTTTCTAGTTTTTTGGGGTTTTTTTGAAAGCAAGCAAAGTATCAATATATAGAACAAAACAAGCAATTCACATATAATAAAGAATATAGAAAGGGTTTATGACTGAGCTCAAAGAAAAGGATTTTTTTTCTCTCCCAGGAGCCATAAAAATCATTCAAAATTTGTAGTGCTACCCTGAAATCAAGGTCTGCCATGAGGAAAATAATTTGGACTTGTTAGGAAATTGAACAAAATTCTTCTTTATTGAACTCTACCTTCCATCTTTTCTAGAGACTGATATGTTTACTCCAAACTTGAAACAACACCCTGGACCCCCTTGAATAATGTTTAAAAAAGACTTGGTATCACTAGGGAACCATCCCTCTATGCCTTTTCTTCAGACTTGCAGAGTTCACATGACCCACACTACCAGTAAATGGTAAGATTCAGGTTGTTCCTCTATTTTGTGATTTTTGTAGTTTACTACAGTCCAGTTCTGGCTCTCAGAGTCCCTATTATAAACAAAAATCACCTTCTCTCCTTGACCCAGGATCTTTTCTGTTTGGTTCAGAATCTCCTCTATGCAAGTCTATATCTATTAATTATTCCATGATCCTTCTGCTGCTACTGCCAGATACATTCTTATAGCATAGAACTTGACCCAGGAACGATTCTTCTTGGATGAGGAAACCCCCCCAGTCCCAATGTCAATTTTTTGTCTCATATCCACTGTTTCCATCCGTTACAATTGCCTCCATCACTGAAATCTAATTCCTCTTCTTTAACAAAGTATTACAGTTCTTACAAAAAGATAGCAAGGGACAATACGCCTCTAGGCTAGTTCCATTCTGAGCTCTGTGGTTAGTCAGGTCCCACAGTCCACCTTGTTGGATACAAAGGGGTTCTTGAGACTGTTAACACAATTGATGTTCTCAAGCTGCTACTCCTAGTACAGTTACGATAACCGATATTCATTTTCTTCTTGCAAGACTCAATGTGTACCTTCCCCCTCCAGATGGCTAGCAGATTTTGCTGAGTCCTTTTGGAACTGGAGATAGAGTCATACTCCTTTTCCATTCCCTTTCCCAACCCATATCATCTTTCTTTATGAGAGAGGGATAATGTAAATTGCCCACACAAAGGAAAGTTTGTGGCCATTACCAACTATCAAACCTGCTGCAATTGCCAGGGTTCATATTTCCATGGATGTGCACACACATATACACACAACCATATAGATAAGAAAGTCAGTTGAATTAGAAACTAAGACTTGAGTTTAAGTTCTACCACTAATACATAATAATTTCTATAGATGACCTTGGGAAAAATGTGTGTGTGTGTGTGTGGGGGGGGCAACTAAATTTTCGGGTCCCTAGGAAAATCATTAAGGCTATAAATTTCTTACAAGTTGCTAATCTACATCAATGTATATAGAATTCTAAAGAGCAGAAAGGCACACATAGACTCCCATAGTTCCAAGATGTTAAAGTACTTTCAATCTCTAAATTCACAATTAATTGCCACTATCTATATACTAACTCTGTTGAATCATCACTTTCTCCATTGCAACCAACTTGAAGACTAGTTTGTCACCTAGTCTTACTTCTGTTAATCAAGCAACCAAGGTGAGCAGCAATGCTCATGGTAGGAAGGAAAGGGAGTAATTACCCACATTATTGCTGACTAAGGAATCCTGATTCCTTGACACAACAAACACAAAACTCAACTTTGGGTCACTACCAATGTAATTCAACACCCATTTATTAAGCATCCTCTATGTTAATGAACTGTGCTTAACTAATATGCAAAGATATCCCCAAAGATCAGTCCCTGACTTCAATAAACATATACTTTACTGGAACAATTAATGAAAAAAAATTTATTAAGTTCTGATCTTATGCAAATTACTGAGGATAGAAAAAGAAAAGTAAGACAATCCCTATTTTCAATGAGGTCCCATTCAAATGAAGGAGACAACATATAGGGAATGTTCCAGTTGCAAATCAGCTGGAAAAGTCCCATAGTCCTTAAGATGTAGTGGCAAAGCAAGTTAATGCCTCATCTTTACTGTAATTATTTAATATATTATTCTCAGGGCTCTTGGGTGTAGGCTCCTGGGCTATCTCCCATCAGAATCTGAAGGGTGGTTAAGGCAGCAGTGCCATTGATGTGACTTGCCTGTCACACACAGCCTTCTGTCTCTCTCTCAAGGTTCTTTGCTTTCCGTGGTCTGGCTTGTCTGCTCTATGTGGTATTTAGTGGGCATGGCTTCTCTTGATGACAATCATGAGACCTGGGCTGGAAAAAGGAATGACGGTCTGGTGGAAGGGTACTGAGGCTCCCAGGGCTCTTGTGTGTATGTGCCTCTTGGTAGCAGCTATAATATATATATCACAGATTAATTTGAGGAGAAAGCACAAAAACCTTGGATGATCAGGAGCAATTTTGGTGACACCTGAGCTAAGCTTTTAAGGTTGCTAAGGATTACAAATGTAGAGGTAAGGAGGGTGAGCATTTCAAGTCTGGAGAATGCCTATGTAAATTCATGAAGACAGGAGATTAAATGTCAAATTCAAGGAATGGTAAATAGGCCAGTTTTGTTGGTAGGTAAGGGAATAATAAAAAAATCTGAAAAGCTAGGTTAGAGTCAAAAGTGTATGTATATTCTGTCACTTCTTTAACTGACTAGCAGCAAAGTTTGAATTCTATTTAACTAATTCTCCTCTTCTCTCTAAGCTTCATTAAGCCTTTTCAACAATTCAGGTTATAATTAGCTGATAACCAGCTAGTTCCAATGTTTAAATACCACTGTAACACACCTCAGTACTTCCTAAGAGGTCACAAATTCACTGATCCATTTCTTGCTCAGAGCACCCAGTGTGTGTTCTCTGCTACCTTCTCCTGCGCTGCCTAATTCTCTCTTGTCCAGTTTTGTCCTATGGAGTTTTGTGTAGTGTTCTAGGAATTGCATTCCAATCAGCCAGCCCCTTGGCATTGACTAAAGAGTTGCCCACTATAGAAAAGCCCCATAGAGGCTTTTCCCTTGCACTGTAATCTATTTTTTTTCCTTTTGCTTTTGAAACGTAGTGCCTACTTGATCATGATCTACTGCAACCAATCTTGCATTTTATCTGAAAATTATTGCCTCATCTCCTCTCATCCACTTCACTGGCTACTCTGCTCAACGTTTGTCTCAGGTTTGGTGGGGTCAATTTTTGGTTTCTGATGTTTTTTCAGCAGTGACATTCTTGATTTCCAAGAGTTTCTTGGACATTGTGCTTTGTCTCTCTCCTCATTTCTGAAAAAGCCTAACAACTATCAAAGAGCATAGGCATACAAGGTTTGACAAACCTTTACTCCTTTCTACACAGATTCCTGATTTCTATAACTTCATATGCCCTTTAGAGCAAAGGCAAGAAAAATCAGTCTAATCCAGCTGTAGCCTCATCACATTTTTAAATATTTCTCTAGATGAGTGATTTAATAATTCATTTTAAAAAAAAATTTATTTTAACAATAATTTTAAAGGACTCACTACTTATTTGCTCATCCAGAATATGCTAGAATAATTTTTATTGTTCAGTTGTTGCAATTGTATCTGACTCCTCATGACCCCATTAGGGATTTTCTTGGCTAAGATGCTGGAGGGGTATGTCATTTCCTTCTCTGGTTCATTTTTGCAGATGGAGAAATGGAGGCCAATAGGTTAAGTGACTTCAGGGTCATAGAGTTTTTAAGTGTCTGGCCTTGGATTTGAACTCAGGTCTTCCTGATTGAAAACTCAGTGCTCTATTGTGTTATCTAATTTTGCTCTCTCTCTCTCTCTCTCTCTCTCTCTCTCTCTCTCTCTCTCTCTCTCTCTCTCTCTCTCTCTCATTTAATGAAATACATATATTTCAAAATGTCCCCCAACTGTCCTTTAGTTCCCTGTTACTTTTTTTTTAATTACAGTATTTATTTGCTTGACTTATCTCTAAGACCTAGCCTGATAGGATTTTATCCCTTTATCCTTCCTCTGCCTAGTGTTCCTAACATTTCTTTTCTCCTTTTTCAACCTGCCAATAGTAATGAAGAAAAGCAGAGAATGTATAAATTTGAGATTATCTGCTGCTTTTGATTATCTGCACTACTGGTCCTCACCATTAGCATGTATAATCAAGAGTATATTTGTCCATTGTACTTCTTCAATTAAGCCTATGAAAAGCAGAAACTCTTTCTAAGCATGCACAGAGTAGTCAATTCAGCCTTGTTGACTGACTGGTAGGTGAGAGATATTTGGTTTGGATCCTCTGAAGTATAGCAGGCACATTTAAAGGCTTTAAAGAAAAAAGATGACTTCCTTATTAGTGCCCCAACACAAGTGCAAATATCCTGGGTTCTAGGATGAAGGATAAATTGAAATCATTTCTTTATTACAACTTTCTTTCTCTCTTCCACCCTCATGGATTTTCTTGTGGCAAAAAGAGACAGACAGATATAGTGCTTCATTGTTGGTGGAAGTCGGTGATGATTTATCCTAAGTGGTTCTAGGAAGGATAAGTTACTAAAGCTTATCTGCCATCCATTCCAAAGTTTCATTGTGCTTGAGTGTCTTTGCCAAATGTTCTGTTTTAAAAGTAAGAAAGAAATGGTAATTGTGGGGATGTATCAAGTGGTGAATGACCGAACAAGTTGTGGTATATTACTGGATAGAATACTATTATGCTATAAGAAATCATGAGCTTGATGATCTTGTGAAAAATGGATAGACTTTCATAAAATAATGAAGAACAAATGAGCAGAAGCAAGGGAATGTTGTAAACAGTAATAACAATATTGTTTTTTAAATGACTCTGAGTGGTTAAATCATTTTGAGTATTCAAAATATCCAATTAATGACAAGGGACATATGAAGGAAAACACAATGTACATCCAGAGAAAGAACTGATATATAGAAATATTTAGAGAATGACTTATGTATGTATATATATATATACATGTATATATATATATATATATATATATATATATATATATATATACACACACACATATTCATATATGTGTCTAATGGTAACTATCTCTGGGACAGTGGTTGGGAAGATGGAATAAATAAAGGGGAAAAAAAGAAAAAAGAAGACAATTATATGATATCTATATTTAAAAGAACAAAGGAAAAGCAAGTTGTATGTGATAATTTCATGTACAGTCATTGTTTTTATTCTACTTTGTTATGGAAATGCTTGTTTTATTTCTTAAGTTCACAATAAAATATTTTTTAAAAAACTAAAATGTAAGCTACTTGAGGGCAAGTACTATTTTTTTATTTTAATTCATGTATTCCCTTCATTTAGCACAGTTTCTTGCACTGATTTAATTTTGAATAATAATGGAATGACTGGATATCACTGTTTCCATTTATGATGCCATTCTTTCCTTCTATTCAAACATCTGTACATTATTCACTGATGATCTTTTCTACATATTCATGACCACCACAACCTCTCTAGTATAGATCAGTTTCTCAATACACATTTAGTCTTTGGGTAATTTAAAAAGGACTTTATATACCTTATTCAATCTCAAATTAATTCACTGAAGTTGAAACTACAATTATCAGTATAACCATTTTGCAAATTTAAAAACAGGCTTAGAAAGGATGAGGTACTTGACTGATCTTACAGCTAGTAAGGTAAAACTCAAAATTATTTCTATGAATTCCAAGTCCAGTACAAGATCCATTTTATCACATTACTTCTTGGGGGGAAAATAATTTTCTCCTATTCTACCCAAGACTTCTTTTGAGTGTTTTTTTTTCCCTCAATTTCACTCCCCTTTTTTTAAGGTTTTTTTTTTTGCAAGGCAAACGGGGTTAATTGGCTTGCCCAAGGCCACACAGCTAGGTAATTATTAAGTGTCTGAGACCAGATTTGAACCCAGGTACTCCTGACTCCAGGGCCGGTGCTTTATCCACTATGTCACCTAGCTGCCCCTTTTCACTCCCTTTTCAAGACAGTCTTGAGACTCTTTTTTTTTTGAGAATTCTCACTAATTTTTTTGACTTTTTTCTCTGTGTTGAGAGTAATGACTGACATTTATAAATTGTTTTAAATAGATTATCACATTAAAATTTTCTCCAAACCCTGTGAGATTGACATTACAAGAACCAAATAATTGTTTTATAGATGTTAACCACCAAGAAGTAAGGAAGCCATGGATGTCAGAGCTGGTATTTGAGCCTAGGTCTTTCTAACTCTATGATGTGTGATCGTTCTGCTATGCTGACCTACCCTTAACATAAAGTTTCATTTTCTATATTCTTCTTGACATCCCTTCTTTCCCTGAATTATGAAATCCAAACCTTGCTCTCTATCCCTGAATTTGATATCACCACATTGCTATGAATAACAGTACGAGCTTTTCTTCTTGTTTAAAACAAAAGCACTTCAAGATTTACTCTTTATGAATCTTCTAATCTTCCAAAATTGAAGCACAATTCCTATTATAGACAAACATACTAGTACCAGAAAGACCACCATTTTGGCTTCATTCCTTCTCCACCCACATAAGTGCCCCTGAGCACTGACCATCATCAGAGTTCTCCTCAAGGAATTGATTTCTAGAGTTCAGATTTCACAAACAAAACAAACCAGCTTAGTGGGAAGAGTACAGGACATCAAACATATTGGTGTCCCTTGTGCCCATTAACTGGGCAAGGTCCGATACCACAGATGTGAATATATTATTTTTTAATGTCTTACTATAAGATCTAGCATGAATTTCTTTGTCAGACTCTGGAAAGATGGGTTTAAAATTGAGGGTGATTATTTCTCATGAGGCATTTGTAGAAAAATTCAAGTGATGGGGATTACTGCAATGTGTCATCAGGAGACTGAGATTTTCGCTAAGAATGAAGACAAGAAACCACTTCACTGTCTCCATAGTTTTCACTGTCTGCCTCCAAAGGATTAAATAGGGGTCCCCTTCACTGGGAAGGGGCAGAATGGAAGAAAATAAAATTAATAGTGATGAACAAAAGCTGTGGGTTTCAGTCCTGAGATGTTTGCCTTCAAGAGTGCTTAGATCAGGGTTCAAGCATATATTCTCCTATAGAGAAAGGTCTTCAGGTCAAAAATAAAGTTCACAAAGACACAGTTGTTATTTCTTGGGGGTTATTTATACATGCTCAGAATAGGAGGAGTCTTCAACTCCATTACCTTCTCGTTCCCTCCTAGGACAAGACTTTTGGCTATTTTTTTCCTGAGACACACTTAATAGAGTCTAACTACCACAGGGTTCATTTTGATTCTTTCCTCTAAACTTTAAAATTATGTGAACTATTTGAATATGAAATTTAGGGACACAGAGCTAGAGTACTTTTTGATGTTATAGGGCAGGTAGGATTTAATGGCAAGGCATCTAGAACAGCCAGGTGGCATGATGGAGTTAGAATCAGAAAGATTCATCTTTAGGACTTCAAATCTGGCCTCAAAATCTTACTACCTATGTGACCTTCACTGTTTACATGAACTGGACAAGAAAATGGCAAACCACTCCAGTATTTTTTCTAAGAAAACCTTAACTGGGTCATGGGACATGACTAAACAACAAACAAGGTAATCTTTATCCCTTAACTTTCAGTCTGTCTTACTGACTGGTAGGTAACAATCAGGTTGGATCAGTTGAATCTATTGTGAGGTACAAGTTTTACTACAATATAGTTAAAGGTCTAATTATGAAAATATAGCATTTTTCCATCAATTATCCAAAATGAAATGATGAAGTGCGGTTATTAAGACCATAGAACTGAAAAAGCCCTGAGAAGTCATCCAGTTCATACCCATCATTTTATAGAGTAGAAAACTGACACTGAGGGAGATAAAATGACCTTTACCAAAATCACTCAAGTGGCAGGGCTGAGATTTCCAATTAGATCTACTGTTTCAAAATATAGTTTTCTTTTCATAGCAAACAAGTTTCCTCCAACTCAGTTTCTATCTATTTCATGTGCATTTGTAATTTTAAGGAGTTGACTAATTTTCATATCTATTCTTTAGGTAATATGCCATGGTGAATGAATCTGTAAGCCTTTTTTATTTTTAGTTATGAAGACCCAGTTTCAATTACCTCTAGCATTTATTATGTGTGTGTCTGTCACCAAGAGATTTAGATTTAGAGTAGGAAGAGCTCTTAGAGACATGGACTCTCACTCTCCCATTTTACAGATGAGGTAATTGAATCTCATTGAAGTAAGGAACTTGCTCTGTATCACACAGCCAACAGCTGTGTGAGGTAAGATTTGAACCAAGGTCTTCCTGACTCTTATGTGCCACAAGCAATACCTAAGTCTTAAAGATATTGTTATCTGTGTTTGTTGTGTTTTGTGGACCAAGAGTTTATTTGGTAATTTTAATTCAATCTCCCACTCTTTCTTCCTTTCATTTTGGATTCCATCCAAAATAGTTAAAATACTTTCAAAAGGGTTTATTTCTGTTGAACATGCAATTTAACATATGGATAAAAGTTAAAAAGATGTATTTGTGCTTGGTGAAGTCTATAATTCATAGGACAAATTTTATATTTAAAGCAAGATGCAATCCTCCTCCTGCCTCCCCCCCCCCCCATTGATTTTGTAAATGTTAAAACTTCCTCTGCTGGTGTCTGTCACAGATTATCCATAATTTATAGATTTTGGAAAGTACCTAAGATTAAGAGGTTAAATGATTTGCTCTTGGTCATAAAACTTGTAAGTATTAGAAGAAATTTAGATTTTATGATTTTGCACATCCCCTTCATCTCTCAGATTCTGTGTGATTCAACGACTCTTTGAACCTGGTCTTTCTAATCCCAAGACTTGCATTGGACTCTGAGCTTCTTGTGACCAGGGATATCTTTTGTTTCACTAACATTTAGCATAGTGGCTGGCATATAGCAGATGATTAATAAATGTTTATTGGCTGGATAATTGATAATATTTATATAATTCTTACATCATCTATGCTTCCTTAGCTCATAATTCCTCTTTGATTTATAGTCTTAGAGAAAATTGTAGAGGCCATAGAATTTAAATGTCTGGTTCAGGGTCATATAGTGTCAGAAGCAAACTTGAACCCAGATTCTCCTGACTTTTAGTCCTCCCAATTGTTCATTCATCAGTCCCCTCCATTGAATCCTTAATGCCTTAACAATGATTTACATTTCTACAGCACTGTCTTATACATTTAGTTATTTGATCTTTTCAAAAATCCTGTAAGGTAGTTAAAGATAACAATAGTGATAAGGATTATATAGCCCCCCTTTTAAGGTTTGCAAAGCACTTTGCATGTCATTTCATTTGATCCTCAAAACAACTCTGGGTGCTAACTGCTATTATTAACACCATTTTATTGAGGAAAAGAGAGGTTAGATGACTTACTCAAGGTCACACAACTAATAAATATATGAGGCAAGATTTGAACTCAAATCTTCCTAATTCTAAGGCCAGGACTCTATCCCCTGTTTATTATTTTTATTTCTAATTTTACAAATGAGAAAGGAAGAATGTAGAAGACTTAACCAAATTCATAGAGCTAATAAGTGGCAGAGCCTGAATCCAGTTCTTTTGGCTGATAAAGTATAGATTTACTTACAAATATGGGGAAGTGCAGTAGAATAGAATTATATGCTGGAATGGAAATTAAAGGACATAATTCTTATTCTTTCTCTTCTGTTTGATGTGACCTGTTTGGTATGACCTTGGGCAAGTCCATTAATCTCTGGGCCTCACCTATCTCATCTATAAAATAGGAAAATAGACTAGAGAAACTGTGAAGTCCCTTTTGGCTATCAATCCAGGGTTGTTAAATTCTCAAACTGAGCTGTTTCCTTCTGGGCATAGTCTAGGACCCTATAGTTTTGTGTGGTCTGCCTGATTTAGGTAGGAAAAGAATCTTGCCATTTCCAAACTGCCTAGCATTGTAGAAAGCTAATTAGATGGCAGGACAGAGAGATGAGATAAACATTGGCTTGTACAAAAAAAAGCAATGTGTAGGGGGAAGAGGGAGGGAATGCTAGCCACCTTTGATAGAAGGATGGAGAGACAGGCAGTCAAGCCAATTTAGCTGAGATGGTGCTTGGGTAAATTTAATGAAGATGCCCTCAGAAGTTATTGTCACTGTCTCTTTTGAACCCCTGGAAAAATAACCTCAAGCACCAAGAGAAATGATTTTTCCACCTTTCAAGTGATCAAGTGAAAAAATCCTCAAAAAAACATATGCTTGCATTCCTGGTGGGTGCTTGGGAGGGAGAGACAGAAACGAAAGAACAAAAAAAGGTGAGGTTTAGCTTCCTTTGGCTCAGTATTTTGAATAATGAGTCCTGTGGGCTGGAATAGAAGACTCCCAGGAGAGTCACTATGTAAGGGAGACAGACACAACAAGTATCTCAGATGGACCAATGTTGGAAGTGATCTCTCTCTAATTTTCTACATCAGTGAGGACCATCAATCATAGTCAAAAACCCACCTCCTCTTGCCTATCCTCCCTCCTATCCTCCATGCCCATGCCTTTTCTTAACCTCCCTCCTCTCCCTGTAAACCCCACTTCAGTTTGGAGAACAGGTGAAGCTAACGACTGACTGAGAATTTTAGACTTACTTGATGCTATGTGATTTTTCTAACTTTTATTGACCTTTGAAATTAGTTCTATGAGGTATAGACCTGTGGATATTGTTACTTTTCCCCCTAGTTGGATCTAAAAAAAAATTCATGAATACTTCCTTTTCTATTCTTAGAATTTCATTTTTATCTTTTAATCACAAGAGTCTTGTCAATGTCTGGCTCCTCGAATGTAGTGGATCTGTGATTGTATTGGAAAAGAAGACTTCCAAAGTGACACTTCCATCTTCCCAAGCAGATCAGCACCTTCCTACCTGCTTCTTGTCTTGGTTTTTGTCCTTTGTTCTCAATGCTGTGGCAAGCTAGTGAATTAAATTTGAGTGAGGGGGCTGGGTTTAATCACCTGCCTCACTATCTCCTATGAAACCGTTGTGGGCTAGTGGTTAGCTATGAATCAAGATGACTAGAGATGGCCATCAGGGTTAAGTGACCTGCCCAGGGTCCCACAGCTAGTAAGTATAAAGTATCTGAGGCCAGATTTGAACTCAGCCAAAGCCACTGATCTATCCATTATCCACTAGTCACCTACCACAGAGTGTTGTCTGAATTTTAGACAATGAGCTTTGGACTCAAGAATTAAGAGATTAATATGCTTAGGATCACCCAGTTAATAATGTGTGTCAGAATTCAGACTTATAATCCGGTCTTCCTTACTCTAAAGTCAACTCTTTCCACTATTTGACACAGCCTTTCCTCCTAAGCACGGTGGCAAGTAATACATATTTGTGGATTGATCAATTAAGATGAATATTAAACAATTAAGCCCACCATAAAATTAGGAAGTAGGCAAAGATTTGTCTTGTGTGTCCTTTGACTATTGATTCAATTGAGCAAGAATTTTATGATGTATACTAATAAGCAAGGTGCTATACTCTCACTAGAGAAATAAAGATTTTAAAAAATGTTTCCTCTACCCTCACTTAAGATCCTTATATCCTACTGAAACACAAGTAAGAACATACAGTAATATATAAATAGAGGAAGTTGTTGAGTCATTCTAGTCTTGTCCAACTCTTCATGAACTCATTTTGGATTTGCTATTTCCTTCTCTAACTCACTTTACAGCTGAAGAAACTGAGGCAAACAGAGTGTCTAAGACCAGATTTGAACTTAGGTAGATGAGTCTTCCTAACTTTAGACCCAGCAGTCGATCCATTGCACCACTTGGCTGGCCTATAGAGAGGAATAGAGTGCTGATAACAGAGTTGACAAGAGGGGTCAAGTGTTTTATTTTTTCTCCCAAAATTGTTTCCCTGACATTTTAGGTACCTGGGACAATGTCATAGATTCTATTAAAATTTGCTTTCAAATTCTTCATTCACACTAAGGTAAAAATGACTAATAATTGCTAGAAATGAGAACTTTTATAATTTAAAAGAAATTGAAACATTTTTGTAAGAAGCGCAGTAGGCAACATTGATGGAGGGGAGGGACAGTAATTGGTGCCTCCAAAATCAAAGCAAAGATAGAAACTGTACTGCCTACTTTGTCTGAATTAGGTCCTGTTACTACAGATCTTCCCTGCTAATTTTTTTAAAGGAGGAACATTCTCTTTTTTTAAAAAATTATCTTATTTTTCTCAGTTATAAATAAAAATTAACATTTAAAAATTTCATTTCAAATTCTTAACATTTCTTTCTCCTCTACTTCCTCCTTGAAAGGGTAAGCAATTTCCATGGATTATTTGTATATAGTTATGCAAAAAAAATTTCTAAATTAATCATGTTGCAATAGGAAAGACACATCATTCCCTCAAACTGCACCCCCCCCCAAATAAAGTAAGCAAAAAAAGTATCTGATTTGGATTTAAATTTCATCAATTCCTTCTCTGGTGGTGGATAGCACTTTTTATCATTAAATCTTTTGGAATTGTCTTGGATCATTGTATTTCTCAGAATAACCAAGTCATTCATGGCTGATCATCATACAATGTTGCTGTTACTATATACATATTTTTTGTTTCTGTTCACTTTGCTTTGCTTAAATTTATGTAAGTTTTTCTAGGTTTTTCTGAAATCAACCTGCTCATGATTTCTTATAGCATAGTAATTTTTCTTAACAGTTATATATCACATTTTATTAATTCCTTCCTTTTTCACTTCTTTGCTACAATTACAAAAAGAGCTGTTTATATATATATATATATGTATATATATCTATATATACATTATATATATATGTGTGTGTGTGTGTATGTGTATATATGTATACACATATTTATTTATAGATTATTTAACTCTTCATTTGATCTTTTTAGAACTAGTACTGAGGGGCAGCTAGGTGGTGCAGTTGGGAGAGCTAGGTGAGGCAGTGGATAGAGCAGTGGCCTTGGAGTCAGGAGTACCTGAGTTCAAATCCGCCTTCAGACACTTAATAATTACCTAGCCATGTGGCCTTGGGCAAGCCACTTAACTCCATTGCCTTGCAAAAACTAAAAAACAAAAACAAAAAACCCAGTATTGATATTTCTGGGTCAAAGGTTATTCACTGTTTTATACCTCTTTATGTATTGTTCTATATTGTTCTCCAGAATGGTGCCTCAGAATTGTTTTCATTTGTATTTTACTAATTGATAGTGATTTAGATCATTTTTTCATTTGATATCAATTGCTTTGATTTCTTCTTCTGAAAATTGCCTGTTCACATCCTTAGACCATTTATTAACTGGGATATATACATATATATATATATATATATATATATATATATATATATATTCTCTTTATCAGAGAAGCTTGCTATAAATTCTCCTCCAGTGTCCTGCTGTCCTTCTAATATTGTCAACTTTGATTTTGTTCATGCAAAACCTTTTTAATATAATATAATAAAAATTATCCATTTTGCATCCTATATTAGTCTTTTTTTCCTTGTTTGGAAAGAAATTCTTCCCTTCTCCATCTATATCTAAGAGGTAAAAAACATCCAATTTCCCAGAATTTGCTTATAATATCATCTTTTATGTCTCAATCAGATACCTTTTCTTGGTTTATGGTAGATGATGGTTGAATGCCAGTCTTCTTTCCAGATTTCCCAGCAATTTATATCAATAGTGATTTCTTGTCCCACAAAATTTAGATCTTTGTGCTTATCCATTGCTAGATTACTAAGGTCATCTCTTACTATGTATTATGTACCTAATCTATTATACTGGTTTATTACTCTGTTTCTTAGAAAGTATCAGATTTCTTTGATGATTACTACTTTTTAATATAGTTAGAGAGATCTATAATCTTTTGCTAAGTCACCTTCTTCCACTTTTTATTGATTCTTTTGATATTCTTGATCTTTGTTCCATAAAATGATTTTGGAGTTTGATTGGAATGGCAATGAATATGTAAATTAATTTAGGAAAAATGAACAATTAATAATTCTTCAATCAATTAGAACTGACTTTGTATGAAAAGGATATTGTAATTGTGTTCTATAATTACTGGATTTGTCTTATCAGATAGACTCCAACGTGTTTATATTGTCTGTAGGTATTTTAAATGGAAATTCTCCTTCTATCTTTTCATGCTAGACTTCATTGGTTATGTATAAAAGTGCTTATGTTCTATGTAGGTTTATTTTATATCCTGGACCTTTGTTTAAGTCATTAATTGTTTCAGGCAGTTTTTTTAGTTGATTGCTTAAGGATACCATTATATCAAAGAAAGATTTTTTTTTCCTCACTGTCCATTCTAAATCCTTTTATTTCTTTTTTCTTCTCTTACTGCTAAAGCTAACATTTCTAGTACAATATTAAATATTAAGTGGTGATAATGAACATTCTTGCTTCACCCTTGACTTTATTTAGATTTTTAGATCATTCCTATTCTATATGATGCATGTTGGGCTTGTATCCAATTTACATTTTTCTTTGAGACATTATTGACATTGCTTTCTTTTTCTCGTTGTCTTGATTTTCTTTGTCATAATAGCAACTTTTAATGGTTAGACTATTTTATTATCGTTGTTGTTTGCTATTTCTCTTCTTTTTTTCCCCCACCCCCTATCTTGGGAGAACAAAGTCAAACAAACATTGAGAAGTATTACTATGAGACTAGAGGAGGGAATGGAATTCCAGCTGAGCTATTTAAAACCCCAAAAGATGATCCTATTAAAGTGTTGCACTTCAGATGCCAGCAAATTTAGAAAGCACACCAGTGACTACTGGTTTGGAGAAGATCAATTTATGCTCCAATCCTGAAGAAGGGTAATGTCAAAGAATATTCAAATTATTGAACAATGAAGCTCATTTCACATGCCAAGGTTATACTTATGATTCTGCAAGCTAGCCTTCAGTATATATGAACCGAGAACCAGAAGAACAGGCTTGTTTTCAAAGAGGCAGAAGAAATAGAGATAATTGCCAATATTCACTGAATTATGAAGAAAGCAAGAGAATTCCAGAAGAAAAACAACACTTTTTTCTATTTCATTGACTATATTAACACTTTCTGTATGGATCACAATAAAATGTGGCTAGTCCTCAAGGATATGGAAGTGCCAAATCACTTTGTCTTCAGAGGAACTTGTATAAGGATCAAGAAGCAGGACTGAACAGAACATGGAATAACTGATTGATTTAAGATTGGAAAAGGAGAATGACAAGGTTTTCCATTATCATCTTATTTATTTAATTTAAATACAGGGTACATCATGGAAGGTGGGATTCCAGGCTAGATGAATCAAAAATTGGAATTAGGATTGCTAGGAGAAATATCAACAGTCTCATATATATGCAGATGGTACCACTCTGATGATAGAAAGTGAAGAGGAATTAAGAAGCCTCTGGTTGAGGGTGGAAGAGAAAAGTGAAAAACTGGCTTGAAGCTTAACATTTAAAAAAAAAAGAAACCTTAGATCTTGGCAAATGGCCCCATAACTTCCTGGCAAATAGAAGGAGAAGAAATGGAAGCAATGTCAAATTTTATATTCTTGGACTCAGAGATCATTGCAATTGTTGTCAGCAGCCATGACATTAAAAGATGCTTGCTCCTTGGAAGGAAAGCTATGGCATTCCATATTGCATACTAAAAACGAGAGGCATCACCTTGCCAACAAAGGTCTATAGAGTCAAAGTTATGATTTTTTTTCTAGGATCAATGTATGACTGTGAGATTTGGACCATAAGGAAAGCTGACTGTCACAACGTTGATGCTTTTGAATTGTCTGTTGGAGAAGACTTTTGAGAATCTATTGGATATCAAAGAGGTCAAGTCAGTCTATTCACTGAAAGGTCAAATACTGACACTGAATCTTAAATACATTGGCACATCATGAAAAGATGGGTATTGTTGGAGAAGACTCGAATGTTGGGAAAGATTGAAGGCAAAAGGAAAAGAGATGGCAGATGATGAATATGAACTTGGAAGACTTCAAGTTAATAAAGGATGGGAGGACCTGGCTTGCTATGGTCCATGAGATCATGAAAAGTTGAACATTTTTTTTCCCAGTATATTTCATGAATTTTAATTTTCAGTTAATGTTGGAGGTGGCAATGTCCCAAATTTCAGGGTTCTTAATGCTGTTACTTTCAGAGCTATTTCAGTGCCTCCAAGCTGTTATAAGTTAAGGAGAGATGTGGTCACTGCTCTCCTGGATTGTGCTCTGATCTTCACCGAAGAAAAGACCTTGTTTCCTAGTCAATGAAAGTACTGGTGCTCCTTTTGGTCCTGAAATTGTGGTCAGCAGGTCCCTGACTCACCTGCAGCTATTAGCACTGAAGCTTCTTTCTGCTCTGGAATAGAGCCCAGAGTCCTTGCTCTCTTGTGAGTGATCCCAAGCACTCTTCTCCACTCATAGTGGAGCTATGACTATGGCACCTGCTCTCTTGAGACTGCTGCTCTTCACAGGAACATTTTCTTGAAATGAAAACTTGGGGAGTAACTCCTACATGTTCTTTTCCTTCCCATCCTCTTTCTCTTTTAATTTAGAATCCTACCCTCAGTTCTGATAGATGTCTTCTGTTCTTTAACCCATTAGGTAGGTGATGGCTCCCCACTCCTGCTGAGGTGGGAGTGAGGGGAGAGATATGTAGGTGGAATAAGAAATTATTGGAGCTGAGAAAGTCAACTACATACCTAAGTCAGCATGCTTAGGAATTTTTCCTCATTTTAAATCATTGCTTCATTAGTCCACCTCTGTCTCCTTGTACTTATATTTTAGTTCCTGGCAACTTAATCAGGATGCTAAAGCTAAATCATCCATTGTGTGTGGGATGCTGGCCACCCTCAGATCCAAAGCCATGCATGAGATCTCTCTGCTGACACCAGTTGCCTCCTGCCTTAGTGATTGTGGCAGAGTGTTGGAATCTACATTACTTTGCAGTCCCCCAAATACTGAATACTATGGACCCCTCCCCACGCATTTCATTTCTCTGAATGTCATGGTGACCAGCTTGCAGGTGGCATACTGCTAAGGGAGCCAGCAAAGATGTTGGACGGTCATGATGTCTGTATTGATTTTTTATTCTATCATACATTACCTATGACAGTTAGTCAGCTTTGATTGTTCAGTCCCTTTCTCCCAATCCCTACACACTGTGCTGTATCTGAATCACTCAGTCATAGAAATCAAAGATGAAAATTCCTTGGCCTGGTTTCAGTTCTTTTTCCCTTTGAGGCTAATCTTAGACTTTCTGGATCTCTTTGGATTCTGCATCTGGCAGGAATAATCAGGGTATTAATGTTGTCCTCTATGCTCTCCTCAATATACTTTTGTCTTCATGTTTCTGCTTACAAAATCATGCATCTTAAACTTTCACCCTTGTTATAATTTCCAGTGGTTACTCCATCTCTGATTCTACTCTCAGGTAGTCAAATAGTGCTGGTTCAAATAACAAACTATCCAACCTTTTTTTTTTATTTTTTGCAAGTCAATGGAGTTAAAGTGGCTTGCCCAAGGCCACACAGCTAGGTAATTATTAAGTGTCTGAGGCTGGCTTTGAACTCAGGTACTCCTGACTCCAGGGCCAGTGCTCTATCCACTTCACCACCTAGCCACCCCAGAAGTCTCCAACCTTAACTGGATTCTCATTGCCCTTATTGCTGTATTTTATTGACTTTACCACATCTTCCATAATTACTTATTCAAACTTTGTCCTTAGTCACTCAAGACTTGTTTCAACCCCTGCTCCTTCCTTTTTGACTTTATATTTTACTTTATAGAGATTGAGACCTTTGGATAGCTAACTCCCTTTGTATACTTCTCTTAATCACTCAATATCATCACCCATTCTTTCTTTCCCTTTAGGATCAGAGTAAGATTTGGTTCTTTTCCTTTGCCAACACTTATCCCATCTCTTCTAAGACCTTGCTCCATCAGTCTCTATCCTTTGTGCATATTCAGTTCCTTGTTATCTCCTAGTCCTTCCCAACAACAACTCTGGGTAGCCTATCATAACTAAATTTTCCTTGACACAATTCTTCCCTTAAGCTGTCATCCTTTCTACTCTCTTTTATTCTCAAAGTTCAAGAGAATGATACCTTCCCTTGCTCTTACAATTTCCCAATTCTCTCACAGTTCTCTAAGGCCTTAGGATCTTAATCTTTCCCCACATCCTCTATATAAACAACTATCTTCAAGGCTATTAATAACCTCCTTATCTCTATGTCAACAGCATTTTTCAATAGATCCTCATCCTCTTACTCCATATACATGTCTCTGTAGGAAATTTGTCCCAATTCTTCTTAATTATACTGCTTTCCCTCTGTTAACAATTTTCTATATATCCTGTCTATAGTTTGTTCCTTGTTGTTTGCAGAGTCCCCATCCCCCACTCTCCATTAGACTGTGAGCTCTTCAAGGGCAGCTTTTTTCTTTTTCTTTGTATCCTCAAAACTTACAATATCTGGCATAGGCTTAATAAATGGGTATTGAAGAATAACTGACTTCATTCTCTTGACTTCTCTCAATAAAGTTCTAATGACTAATCTAAGGTAATATTCTTTTTTTCTTCTTAATTAAAGATTTTATTTATTTTGAGTTTTACAATTTCCCCCCCAATCTTACTTCCCTCCCCCCCCCACAGAAATCAATTTGTCAGTCTTTACATTCTTTCCATGTTGTACATTGATCCAAATTGAATGTGATGAGAGAGAAATCATATCCTTAAGGCAGAAACATAAAGTATAAATGATAACAAGATCAAACAATAAGATAGCAGTTTTTTTGTTTCTAAATTAAAGGGAATAATCCTTGAACTTTGTTCAAACTCTACGCTTCTTTATCTGGATACAGATGGTATTCTCCAGCCCCAGGGACAGGGACAGCCCCAAATTGTCCCTGATTATTGCACTGATGAAATAAGCATGTCCATCAGGGTTGATCATCAATCCCATGTTGCTGTTGGGGTGTACAGTGTTTTTCTGGTTCTGCTCATCTCACTCAGCATCAGTTCATGCAAATCCCTCCAGGCTTCCCTGAATTCCCATCCCTCCTGGCTTCTAATAGAACAATAGTGTTCCATGATATACATATACCACAGATTGCTAAGCCATTCCCCAATTGAGGGACATTTACTCGATTTCCAATCCTTTGCCACCACAAACAGGGCTGCTATGAATATTTTTGTACAAGTGATGTTTTTACCCTTTTTCATCATCTCTTCAGGGTATAGGCCCAGAAGTGGTATTGCTGGATCAAAGGGTATGCACATTTTTGTTGCCCTTTTGGTGTAGTTACAAATTTCTCTCCAGAAAGGTTGGATGAGTTCACAGCTCCACCAACAATGTAAGAGTGTCCCAGATTTCCCACAACCCTTCCAACAATGATCATTATTCTTTCTGGTCATATTGGCCAATCTGAGAGGTGTGAAGTGGTACCTCAGAGAAGCTTTAGTTTGCATTTCTCTAATAAGCAATGATTTAGAGCAATTTTTCATATGACTATGGATTGCTTTGATATTAAAGGTAATATTCTTAAGGCTTGGAAAGTTGCCTGGGGACACTGAGGAATTAAGGAACTTTTCCATAGGTGAGATAGCTAGCAAATGACAGTCAAGTATTGAATTCAGGTCTTTCTGAGTCTTTACCCACTCCATGCTACTCTACATATACTACTTCATTAATAAATATTGAATTGAACTTGAAAAATCAATTATCATTATGTAGAGCTATTCCTGAAGCTAGAGAGGTGTAAAGAGTTGGGATAAATCTAAATGAATCATTGAAAATTCCTGAAAAAGAAGTTTAAAAAAAAGCCTCAGAGATTTTTGTTTAGCATGATTATAAGGAAGAAAAAATCCAACTGAATTAATGAGTATTTAAATCATAAGGATAGCATATCATAAACTGTGTTATTCTATGATATCTAGCTAATAGTGACTGAACTGTCCTATTTTGTTGGTTATCCCAAATGTGGTACACTCTATTCAATTTTTCAGAGTATTGCTTCATCCAAAAAGGTCTACAGCAAGGAGGAATGTATTATTTTCTAAGTACTTGACTTTAACCTAGTTATCAATATGTGTTATTCTCTAGAAGATTAGGCAACATATATCAATGACATTGAACAAACATCATTTATCTCTATGTTTGGGCGAGTATCTGTCTGAATTGGAAATATGCCAGCTCTATCTCACCAATAAGTAATTTCTTAATTAACCTGCTAACCCTAAAACATGTTTTTTTGTTCTTTCGGGAGCAAGAGTTCTATGAGTAGTTTTTTTTTCCCCTTTTTATTTGTTTTGGAGTGTTGTTTGTTCATGTTATTTTGCAATTAAATTTTTTGTGCTGTTCATCATTTTTTGTGATTGTTCATAATTCTTTCTGAGAGTGAGCAGTGATTTGAGAAACATCACATGAGGTATTGTTTCACTGCTAAGACTTGCTATTGATTCTTCTGCCTCTTGAAAAGTGACCCTTGGAAGATTACATATAGGTAGAGTATGAAGTCTTTTAAATCATCATTTGACTCCACTCAGGTTAAATGGGACAGGGTCAATGAAGCTCTTGTTCAAGCAACTCATCAAGATAAGAATTAGTATCCTATACCCTGTGCCTTGGCTTAGGTCTACTCACTTTCTCCTCGGTTTTAGTATTTGCACTTCAGTTGTGACTACTCATCTCACCCTTATTTTTCCTCTTCCTATAAGTCATATCATTGACCATAGATGGGTGAATCTCTGGTTAGGACTATAACTTGGGTAGTCTTTCATTATCTCTTACCTCATCAAATCATCAGTTATGTTTACATATTATTCATTAATTTGAACAAATTGACTGAAACATTGATTTCTTTCCTCAATTCACTCCCACTATCAGTTTTTTTTAGTCATTGAATGAGTCCATCAAGAAAATTATTAAATACATCCCTTGTATCAAGCACTAAGTAGATATAAAGACAAAAGAATTTCCATAGGTATGCATATGAAAAGTTAATACTGGCAGCTGAGGGATCAAAAAAGATTTCCCATAGAAAATTGTTCTTGTACTGAATTTTAAAGTAAGTAGGGGAATCTAAGAGAGAGAAGTATGGAGTACACTTCAGATTTAGAGGATATCTAGTGCAAAGATGCAGTTATGTTTGGGAACAACAAAAAGTGTGTGTGGGGGGGGGAACTAATTCATCTTTGGGCTGGAAAAATTTTCCTAATTCTGATAAACCCTCTTTTATTTAGCAGTTGTTATTAGAGTTACTCTTTCTAAAACTTCTTTCTCCATATTCATCTCTGTGAAACACCCCTAAACAAATTCTGGAACAGCAGAAACAGCAAAACAATGTGGTTAAACAATCTTTGAGCACAAGAAACTTGGAAAATTAGCAAGAAAGATCTGTTTCACTTGGGTAAAAATCCCATGCAGGAAGTATCCTCAGCAAACCAGGGGTAGATGCTGAGCCTCACTGCAGGAGGGTAGACAAACTCCAACTATAGAGCCTCCCTCCCCCATGTGTCTCAGGGAAGAGGGAGACTTCAGCCTGAGAACTGATGTTTATCCTTCATTCTTGAATATCATGACACCAGGGAAGATGATACCATAAGCCTTGACTTGGACTTGAGTCATCAACCTCAATTTCTCCTCCAGAGTCATCTGAATCCAGTGGCCAGATATGAATCAATCAGGATGACTAGAGATGGCACTGAATTCGAGGCAGTTAGGTGACTTACCCAAGGTCACACAGCTAGTAAGTTTCAAGTGTGTGAAGCTAGATTTGAACTCTAGTCCTCCTGATTCCAAGGACAGTTCTCTATCCACTGTACCACATAGCTCCCCTGTTAGCTCCAAGAATCACTTCATGCTTCAGTGTAACCCCAGGCAAAGAAGCAGCCCACCCTACAGGGACCTAAGCAAATGGGGAGCTGTCAGTACTGGACCCCTCCATGTGTTTCAGCGTGAAAGCTGACTGAGCACCAGGAGAGCTGCCATACCCTGAATGGTCACTCTCATCCCACTCCCACACCTTCAGGTAGCAGCAAGTAAACAGCCAGGTTTGCAACCCATGGCACAAGAAGCCCAAGATTCTACTCCTTCTATATCAAAAGTAGAACTCAAATTTAAAAGGAAGGTAAAAGGCAAAATAAAAAAAAAAGATGAGTAATAAAACACTAAAAACAAAAAGGATCTGACCATAGGAAGTTATTATGGTCCCAAGGAAGCTCAAGACATAAGCTAAAAAGGAGAACAGTGGTCAAACACATATGGGTAAAATACCTTCCCCCAAAATGGGAAGTGGTCTCATACCTAAAAAGAGCTCATGGGGAAGCTTAAAAAGGAGATTAAGAATCAAATAAAAAAGGTAGAAGATAAAATGAGAAAGAAATGAAAGTGATGCAAGAGAAATTTGGGGAAAAAATCAACACTTTGGAAAAAGAAATCCTTAAAAAACACAATTGGATACACACACACACAGACACACACACACACAGACACACAAACATAAACTAATTGAGAAAAATAACACCTTAAAAGTTAGAATTGATCAAGTGTGAGGTACTGACTCTTTGAGAGATCAAGAATCAATCAAGCAAATTCAAAAGAATGAAAAGAAAATAGAAGAAACTATAATATCTTATGGGTAAAACAACTGAACTGGAAAATAAATCCAGGAGAAAAGATGCCAGAATTACCAAAAGCCAAACCTGGACAGCATCTTTCAAGAAATTTTCAAGGAAAACTGTTCTGATAAACAAAAATTAAAAATTCCAAGGAGTATTATAACAAAATTTCAAAACAATTAAGTCAAGGAGAAAATACTGCAATTGAACTGGATAAATATAGTATAAATTCATATGCATATTTATTCCTAAGCAATCAATTACCAAGGGATTACTTAGGCAAAGTAATAAAAATTATTGTAGAAAACAATAAATCCAAGATTTCAATGGAAATATTTTTAAAGGAGGAATAAAGTAGACATTGACTATTACTAAATTTTGAATTTCATTAAAAAATTGAAATCTTTAAAAAAACTGTTCAATACTTATTAAAATCTAGAAAAAACTTATTTACATAGATCAGATAAGTAAGATCTAGAAGCAAAGTCATACAGCAGAACAATTCCAAATTAATTGTATAAAAACTGTTGAGGAAGAACTCTGACAAAAGCTCCTGAAAAAAACTGTAAAGCAGTTTGGGAAAGGGGAACAATGGTAGTTAAGAAGACCAAAACCTTTTCTCATATACCAAAGTAAATTCCAAATAGATGAACCATATAAGATATGTTTTTCATGAGGGGTGTCTGAATGAAGCTGGCAAGATGTCATGAATGGTCATCTCTAGAATCGTATCCATTCCTCCCCAACAGACTTTGATTACTGCCTAGAGGGAATAGGAACCACAAGCCATTCTGTTATTCTCTGAAAAGATGCACTGAACCAGACATATCCATCTGTCTCTGTAAATATTAATTGTTTAGGAGTTCAATTTTTAGACTTAAAAGTAACAAACTGACTTGTTTACTATCCCTTAAAAAATGGAGAGTAACCAAATGTTACATCCACTAGTTTGGATCCTTCTCTCTAAGTGCTAGGTATACAAAAAGGCCATTGTAGATAATATATAGTGATTAAACACATCATAAAACAGGTACCAAATAGAAATCTAAGACATTTTGTGTATTAAAATACATCACACATTACTTAAGAGTGAATGAGGTTTTGTTTGTTGGTTGGTTTTTTTTTTTTTGATAGGAACAAATTGAGATTTTACTGAACCAAGAGACAACTGATCTCACCAAAGATAAAATTTACTGTATTCAAATTGAAAATGGTGGTTATGTAAGCATATTAGCTTTCTTTATGTATCTTTCTCTTTCTCCTGATTGGAAGAAATCTGTTTTTACAAAACAAATTATTCTTTATTTTAACATTTAAAAAAATACTTTGGAACCCAAAATCTCTTCCTTCCGTTAACCTTCCTTCACCCATTTGAAAGAAAAGAAGTAGGATATCAGTAATGTGAAATCATTCAAAATATTTCCATATTATTTTGCAAAAAGATCAAGAAAAAAAGTGTAAAGATAAAAATAAGACTTCTTTTTATCTCAAAATATTTTATCTTCATGTACTCTGATTTGTAATATTTGAAGTTAGTGTATTCCCTTAAAAATTTTATTTTTAGAAACATCCAATACACAGTAAAGGTTACATATTATCATGCCTCTTGATCCATGCCTCCACTTTGTCAGGTATGAGATTTGCTACCTGTGTTTTAACTCTGTGATTTGCATACAATGACACAAATGACTGCTCTTTAAGAGAAAAAAAGGTCAATATGTGTTCTTCCATTTTTATGATAAAATTCAGGTTTCTCATTGAACTTATTCCACCTCCTTTTAGAATGTTGGTCAAAAGGTAAAGTACTGAGGAAGGCATAGTCCAAAAATGCCGTCTGCTTCTGAAACTATAGCATCTTCATTTGGTTAAATTGGACATATTTAAGCTCTTGCCGTTCAAATTTGTATTACTATCAGTCAAGGAAAAAACAAGTAGATGGTCATGTTAGATTTTAAAACTTGCTCTATTCTGCTGAATTAAAGATAGTAGACTCATAGGAGAGCAAAACATTCTTTTGAATAATGCTATAAAAACAGCAATATTTCCAAGTTCCATTTTGGCGTTTTATTCCATTAAACAAAAAACTCTATGATGTCTCCTCACAGCAAGGTAATTGAAGTAAACTGGATTCCCAAGGCCTTTATCAGTGAACTATAGGATTAGCTATGGATAGTTGCTTGAGATCCATTCATTGTATATAGAGAGTGGCCAATTGAATGATTATTTTTTGTTCATGGGTGATGAATTTTATTTTATGGCCACATCAACAAATAATGATATTTACTTAAGATTGGAGAAGTGAAAATCTGAATAAGTGATGGGATGAATTTAAATATAGTTTTTCTGACTCAATATACAGTGTTATTTTAATTTCATCTTTTCATCTATAAGAGTCTAGTATTACACGATTCCATGCCCAATGTCTGACTTCATTTTCCCCCTGTCAAGCATTCATATTTTTTACCTTGATGCTCACTCTTATAGTTATTCTACTTCCAAAGTCTGCTATTGTTGATCCTTTCCCCTCCAACCCCAATGGAAACTTGAATGGTCTATGATCTGAATATTTATTATCTCACTTGAAATGCTGAAAGACTGAAGGTTAAAGACCATGTCTTGGTACATGGCATGCATTTAGAGAAAATATGGAGACAGAAGATTTGCCATTTATCTGGCATGTGAATGATACCATTCTTAAGTAGCCCTGAGGATAGAGCTCAAGGAATTATTACTTCCTCATTTTTATTTCCTTGTTATTTATTTTATCACGTGTTGATAGAATGATGATCACAAATGACTGTTTGAAATAATTACACAAAGTTGAGAGGAGAAACTAATGATGGCATAGTTGCAAATAAGCCTAGACATATTAGAGAATTGGGAAAATATAATATGAAATTAAATGCAGAAAAATGTAAAAGTATTGTAATCACCATTTCTCTTTCTAGATACAAAATGTTAGCATTAATAAAAAAGGAAGTAATTTCAGAACAAAGTATTGTTTGGGTTTTTTCAATACCATCTTTAACATATTCTATTCTGGGGAATAACATATTTTAATATGCATTCACAGAATCAAAGATTTTGAGAATTGGAATTTATCTTTGGCAATTAATTTCAACTTATTTACACAGTAATTCCCACAATTTGTTATCCTTTGTCTTCTTGAAGTCTTCCAAAGAGACTAACCACTTTTTCTAGGTCATTCATCCTACTTCTAACGAACTCTGTTAGGTATTGTCTTTTGGGTTTTTGACTTCTGGGATGAAAGTTTAATTTGTCCTTCATGTGAGAATCCTTAGAATACTGTTTTATCACCCCTGAGTCATTTTTTCTCCAGGGTGAATAGGTCCATTTCCTTCAAGTACATCTCATATCTTTTGAACTCAAGGGCTTTCACTATGCTACTCAGACATCCTTTGGCCTATCAATTACCCTGTTGAACTATATTGTATAAAACTAAAGTCAATACTCCAAATGAGGTTTGCCAAGGGTAGTATACATTGGTTATAATCTTCTTGTTCATGTAAGTTATGCCACTTCTAATACAACCCAATAAAACATTAGCTTTTCTTGTTTTCCATATCATTGGAATATTAATGACAGCTAACATTATAGAACTTGCTTAAGATCCTTTTCAGAATAATTTCTTTCCATTCAAGATTCTCCCTCTTATGAATGTTGAAATTTTATATCTAAGTACAAGACTTTACATTTGTCTCCATTGATTTTCATGTTATATTCTCCTTATCCTCCAATGTGTCTGAATTTATTTGAATCTAAGCCATCATTGGTTGGTTCTCTCAAGTTTATGTAATTTTCAAATTTCATTACTATATAATCTATGACTTTGTCTAAGTCAATGATTAAAATGATAAATGAGATCTGGACAAAAATAGATCCTCAGGACACTTCACTAGAGATTTCCTGTCACATTGACACTGAACTATTACTCTTTGAATCTAATCATCCAACTAGTCCTGATAGAGTAAATCAAATGATTTTTCAATTAATATCTTTCCTTTTTTCTACAAGGATAATCTTAGAAACTTGATCAATATCACTACTAAAATTAAGATGGCATTACACTCATCAAATAAGTTGAAATTTTATTTTAAAAATAAGTAAAATGTGTTATTTTGAATGATTTAATATTTTAAACTTTTAAAAAATATTCTATTTTTCCTTAGATGATAAAACATTTTTAAACATTTAGGGTTTTTTTCACAATTTGAATTCCATATTTTATCTCTCCTTCCCTCCATCTGGTCTTCCCTCCCTGAGATGGCAAGAAATCTGATATAGTTCATATACAATATTTCCATACTATTCATTTGACACAAGAATACTAGAAAACAAGAAAAGAAAGAAATAAAAAAAAGAAATACTGAATGAAAGAAAGAGTCTGAAAGAGAAAGAATGAAAGGAAGGAAATAAAGAAAGAATGAACTAAATAGAATGAAAGTAACAAGAAAGAAGGACAGAAAGAAAGAAAGAAAGGAAGAAAGAGAAAGAAAGAAAGAAAGAAAGAAAGAAAGAAAGAAAGAAAGAAAGAAAGAAAGAAAAAGAAAGAAAGAAAGAAAGAAAGAAAGGAGAGATAGAGGGAGGGAGGAGGAAGGAATAACTGAAGGAAGGAAAGGAGCAAAGAAAGAAGGAAAATAGCATGCTTCAGTCTGTATTAAGACAATATCAATTCTTTCTTTGAAGGCAGATAGCACATTTCATCATTGGTCCTTTGGGATTGTTTTGGATCATTGTATTGTTGAGAACAGATAAGTCATTCAGAATTCTTCATTGTGCAATATTGCTGATACTGTGTACAACATTCTCCTGTTTCAGCTCACTGTACTTTCCATCAATTGATTTAAGTCTTTCCAAATTTTTTTTCTGACATCGACATCATACTGCTTGTCATCTTTATAGTACAATAATATTCTCTCATGATCATATATCACATATATCACATATATTCCTCAATTTATGGGCATCCCTTCAATTTTCAATTCTAAATTACCACAAAAAAGCTATAAATATTTTTTTGCACAAATAGGTCCTCCCCCCCCATTTTTGATATATATAACTTATTCTTGAAGACTATTTTGATTCTTGGTAATCACCATTTCTCTTTCTAGATATTCACAACAATATCATCAATTGCCCTTTCTAAAAATTTCCCCATGATTCAAAATCAAGTTCACTGCTCTATAGGTTGCAAACTCTTCTCTTAACCATTGTTTGATAATGGGATCATATTTACCTATTTATAATGTAAATTCAGACTCCTTTGAACCCAAGACAATATGTAATATCTAAGGACCAACTGTTGCCATTGAATTTACTGATAATTTACTGGTTGTCAAACATGTTATTTATGCGTGTTTATATATGTTAATTTTATTATATACATTTTATATATATATATATATATATATATATGTTAATTTTATTATATATTATAATCTATTGACCATTAGGTGGTGCAATGGCTAGGGCACCAGTCTTTGAGTCAGGAAAATTTGAATTCAAATATGACCTCAGACACTTGACACTGTCTCTGTAACCCTAGGCAGGTCAACTTAACTCCCATTGTCTCACACCTAGGGCCATTTTCAGCTGTCCTGATCCATATCTGGTCACTGAACCCAGATAACTCCAGAGGAGAAAGTGAGGCTGATGACTTAGCACCCCCCCTCAAATCCAAATCATGTGTTTGTCATGGCATCACCTCCCTGATGTCATGATCTTCTTTGAGAATGAAGAACAAACAATAATAGCAACTTTAATCTGTAGCAAAATCAAGAATATAGAAAAAAAGATCTTATGTTTAGTAGAATTGCATGTCAATCAAAGGTATCTTGGAGTTTGGAAAAAAATAAACTTATCAACCTGAATATAAATCCTTTGAAGTTTTGTCCTGGATAGTATGAGGAGATAACAACAGTGAATATGACCAGAATGGAAAGGTATTTTCTAACTCGAGACAGCTAAGAAATTTAGATCAGAGAAGCACAGTCCAGCTATAAGAAAAGCAATTCAAAGAACTGGCTTAAATAACCTGATGATTTCATCTAGCTTTTGTAAGGTCCTGGTTCCATTTGGCTAGACTCTGTGTAAAAAAATTCAATCTTCTCCCTAGCAGGAAGAGCTGCTTAGAAGTTGACTTCTAGTTATTAGTATCTGAGTATTAGGAATATGAAGGAAGCAAATAAGCAGCAGATAATAGTAGAGAGAAATTCAGAGGAAATATCTAATAGCACTGAAGTCATCTAATAGCATGAGAGGCATCCAGCAGGGAGTAGCATGGTGGAGAGAACAAAGCAGCTGAAGTTATCCAGGGCAAAGGAAATAATCTCAGCCAATAATATTGACAGTACATGGAAAATTCTGCAGGCTAAAATTCCCCTCATCATGCATGTATGTGTAGGGCTTTTATGTTACCACATATGTTATTTATGCATATCTGTATACCAATATGTTAATTTTCTTATATATTATAAATAATATATTAATTTTATTTATCCATTTTAATTTTATATATATTTATATTATTTTGCCATTTATTTTTGCTGCTATTCCAAAACACACAGTTAGGTAGTGTACAACAAAGTGCTCCACTTTCTTGTAACCTATTTTACTATGCTATTTAACTAAATATCGAATGTTTAAGAATGAATGTATCTTTTGGTCATATGGCAGAAGAAGCATTGGTAAGATCTTATGAGGTCTAGTTTAGATTGGAGCAATATGCCTTTGCTCCAAGGTAGTGTTTAAGGAGTTCTATGTGCTACATTGATTTATAAAAATTGAGAAATAATTGGGAAATCATGGCAGTAAAACACATAGAATGTGATAAAAGGTATTTTGGCCATCTTAGAGCACTGTCTCAAAGTAGATTGTTATTATAAATGATAGACCATATGTGAGATGGTTTGCATGGACTCAAGGCTCTAAACAAGCTGTATGCTTCTTTTCCACCTTCACTAAATAAATGAAATCTGATTGATGGGGCAGGAGAAGAAAGTTCATAAAAGAGAAGCATTCAATGTGAAGAGTGTATGAGGAAAGGGTTAAGGAGGTCAAGTACCAGCCTTTTTGTCAACTAATTTTAAGTATGTGGGCATCTTAGGTATCCTTTAGGAAAGGATAGCAAGGACTTAATCCTTTTCTTCCTAGTTCTACTCCCCAAACACCTCAGTAAAATATCCCTATTTGCCTCCAAAGTCTTCTGATAAATTGGGATATTCTTACATTAGATCAAAGAAGGGTGCTTTAGAAGCCTTGTTAGTCTGGGAAGATAGTGGCTGTTGTCAACTTAGAGCAGAAGTGTTACAAATAGACTGCTTTGTTTGTTACCCATTCAGTTGTGAGCTTCCATCCATGGGATGAGGTTCATTAACCTTGGAGAAAACCCAGTGAGATAAAAGTTCCCAGATTTCTCTCCTAAAGCTTTCCTTTAAATCACTCTTGATGGTTAGTTCAAATATGGTCTATCTCTCATGATCACTTATATATGAGTTTCATCCTATTCCTCAATATAATTAGTCTTATTCTTTGTAAAATTATTTTGTTATTTCATCACCTTTCAGGTCCTATTTTTCCTTTAAACTCCAGCATTCAAATTCATATTCTGTTCCTCTTTGTTCTTCTCTCCACTACCTATATCATCTTCAGTCTCATAAATATTGATATGAATAATCCTTTAATCTCATGGTCCCTTACCCTCTCCAACTCCACAAATCTCCATTACCTACTAAATCAGCCATACCCCTTACCCCTTACCACTTTTGCTCTGAGCATGGACCAGGACCTCCCAGGAAAGCTGAATCTTACATTGCAAGACAAGTCTATCCAAGATTAAGAAAACCTGATTAATAAAAAAAAATCAACTTGGGAAGTTTGAATTATATGGGTGGTGACTTTTTAAAAGGGCTCACTATTATTTTCATATATATATATATATATATATATATATATATATATATATATATATATATATATCTCCTATAAATAGCCTATAAATAGCCATCTGTCACATAGTATGAAATCAAAACTTGCTTTCATGCCCTGGGCTCCCTTTGATCTCACACTACTTCAATAAGTCTATTAGTTCAGTCCAGGTAAAAATGGATTTATTGCCATTTGAGATACTGTGATCAATTACTTCAGTGCTGCTCTCTATCTCTTGTCTTCCTGATGTTTCATAAGACCTGCTGCTTTAGTTCCAAAACATGATTCTCCATTCTTTCCCTTTCCAGACATCTACTGTCAACTTTTCCCACTCTTAGGCCATGCAAAGTTCCTGGAGGAAGATATATAACTTTATAGTTATGACCTACTCTATATTCATAGTGTCTTGGTTTTGCTCAGAAATTCTTTTGTATTGGACATGCTAGTGAGCCTGTTTTCCACCTTCATTTTTGTGGGCCCTTTTTGTCTCATTCCACTTCTATAAAGAAAGAGTGAGTTGGGCAGCAAAAGGAAGGGAATTCAAATAATGGAGATATCATTGACATAGTTATCAAGAAAGAGTTATAGAGAAGAAAACTTTCGAGTTGTCTTTGAAGGATAGGTGGGATATATACATATATATATATATATATATATATATATATATATCAAAAGGTAATAGAGTCTTCTAGGCATAACTAAAGGTATAGATCTCTAGAGATTGTGAAATTGGGATAACTTTTTAATATATGACTAATATTTTATTGCATTTTAATGCTTGCAAAGTACTTTATATATATGTATACATGTATGAAGGTATACATATATATATATACATATATATATATATATATATATGGACATCTGTGTATATGCACATGCATGTGTATATCTATATGAGGGCATTGATCATTAAGGTTATGTATTGCTTGCATCAGTCTATCTAAATGTGTTTCCTTGAAAACATGAATAGATATTTCCAGAATATTTTCCAGCCCTCTTTTCCAAGGTAAACTGATTCTTGCCAGGACTGGAGCAGGAAACTAGAACCACAAGATGACCCATTCCAATTTATTCAGATAAGACCAGTAGATTAGAATGATACCTACCTAGCTCCGTGATGTTGTTAGTCTAGGGAAATATTTTAGATCTAAGCTGTGCTCCTGATAACTAGCCTTGGGATATCTTTTGAGAGTTCAGCTCCCATACTTCTTGTCCTCAAAGGGTATTAATACACTAAAATTTGGGTCAAAACTCTTTTTTGGGCAGCCCACCCTCTTTGTACCTTCCTCCATATCCCCTCCACCCACCTCCTTTTACTTCAGCCATCTGCCTAGGATTTTACATCATGCCTTATTTTTCCTCAAACTTCTTCCTGGCTCTGATCTGTCAGTAAATTTAATGGCCCCTTTCACAAGGTCTGTGTACTCTACACTCACGTCTTTTGCTGACTGTTACTCAAATACCTTGTCAGGTTCTCCCCACTGGTTTTATGCCTCTCTCAAAATCAAAACTCCCATTTGTGCTGGCTTGCAGAGCTCTCTTTGTGCTCTCTGCTATATTTAATATCTGCTGAGGCTTCCCTTGTAAGGATGGAGTGATGAGTAGATACTCAAACTTGGCAGCCACTTGACAATATTTATATCATAACCACTATTCCCCTCTCCACCCCCCCCCCCAAATCCTCATCGCAACTCAGGAAATAATTAAGCCATGACAGTTCTGCAAACCTGCACAAAGCAGCTCCCCTCTGCTCAGTTTTGAGAATTCTTACATAAATTAATGCATTCAATAAACATTTATTGACTTCTTATTTTTGTGCAGAGAATTGTACCAGTTATATGGTAGAGAGTTGGACTTAGAAATTAGGGAGTTCTGAATTCAAATCCCAACCCAGAAACAAGATTTGTGACTTTGTTAAATCATAACCTCTTGGTTCAGTTACTTCATCAATAGGATGGGAATAATAATATCAAATAAACGGAATTACAAATACCTTGAGTTTAAATCTTCTTACATTTCCTGGCAATTTGGGCAAGTTTCTTAATCTCTTAGTGCCTGAAGAAACATTCTAAGACCTTAAGTTGTGGAATGTGGACAGATAATCATTGGTAGTGTTTCTCACTAGATATTCTTCACACAGATGGAATCACAGATCATCTCCCCTCCCTCTCAAAATATTCTACACAATAAGTTTGGTGTGAGGATAAAATGATAATGTATAAAAGTATTCATTACATGCTATGCTAATATATTATTAATATTATTATTATCAACCCTTATAGAATCAAAACTCAATTCTTTATTCTAAAGTTTGGCATTACAGCAAAAAATAATCATATATTATCTCTCCAACTGGAGTGCAAACTCCTTGAAAGAAGGTACTGCTTTTATGTTTTCTTTGTATACTTAGCATAGTGTCTGATACTTAGTAGGCACTTGATGTTTATTGATTGAGCACCTCCCTCTATTTAATATCTTCTATTTATCCTGCCTATAGTTTGCTTTGTCTACATGTTATTTCCTCTGTTCGATTGTAAACTGTCAGAGGGCAAGGGCTATGTCTTTAGTTCCTTGTAGACCCTTGATAAATGTTTGTTGTTAGATTGATTGATCAGAAAGTTGGATACATGAGTGGGCAGAATAATCATCTTCCTAAAAATCTATAATACAGACTAGTCCAAGGTAGGGATTGTTTTTAATAATACTTTTTATGAATGGATATATTTTATAGTCTCAAAATTTCATTTCTTATGATTTTTGATATCAGGTTGCATGCTTCCCTGGGAAGGCTTATAGACTCCAGTGGACTGGAGTCCACCAGAGGGGCAAGTTTTGTACTTGCCTAGGGTTCCCTTAGGCATGGTAGTACATTAATGGCATAGCATCATAACCTTATGTCTTCCCCCATATTAGGATACTAGAGAAACAGGAGAGGAGTATATAATTCCCAGCATAGCCACTGTTTTGTCATGCTCTGGGGCAGGTGAGTCCCAGTGGGGAAATGATGGGGGTTCTGAGAAGTGTGGAGAAGTGAAGCCTGAAACCTGAAATGGAACCTCCCAGGCAGCTGCCCTTGACTTATGTCTCATTCATTCAGTCAACACCACTGCATGGCTGTAGCTAACTATTTTATAGAGCCCAGCAGGAGAACTTGAGTTACATTTCTGGAAAGATCAGAGAAGGGGTGGTTTCTGAGAAAGAACTATAGCTGAACTTGTGGGACCAGAGAGATGAATCACCACCATGAACCCCAGGGGGAGAGAAGTATGAACTAGACTCTTCAAATTGCCCCCCCCCCATCTTCCATTCATACAACAAGCTGGGCTTACATTTCTAAACTAAACTATTATGGAGATTCCTTTTTTTAAGGTCAGGGGAGGTTTTAAGTTGACTTCATCTGCAGATTTAAAAGTCAAGGGCTGCCATAAGAAATTAAAGATAACTGGAATTATTTTTTAAATGTAGCTTTATTGTGCTCTATTCCCCTGGCACCAGTAAAGAGAGATCCTTAAATAGGCCTTGTAAAAGCAGATTATAAAACCAGAGAACCAAGGAAAGCAGAAATAGCTTAAGCACCCCACCTGCTATACCCACCACTCGACATAGACCTCTGAATGGGAAGGCCAAGAACCAATGGCTGTTTTCACCTCCCTCGCCCCAATTATCCAGGTATCACACTCCCAGTCAATCTCCTTCACCTCTGGCAGTAATTATTCCCTATCTCAGCATTTACCCTCTTCTTCCCTTTCTTCTTGTATAAGAGTTTCATCCCTCCAGGGCATAATCATTCTTTTGATCCAGAGGACAGAATCAAATTTGGTTTTATATAGAATCTTTCAGATCCATGGCTAAGAGCACTTGAAAAGCAGTCAGTGACATGCAACCCTGATTGGGAGAAAACTTCTAACATCTTCCATTTCACTGTGCTTACCTCAGTGCCAAAACTTACCAAACTTGTCACCTTGACCTTGATGAGCTGAATTTAGGAATAAGATAAAATTTAGCCTTTTTGGTGATCCTTGTACTAGGAAAATGGTTTTGGCCATCATTTTTTTTTCAGAAGGGTATTCATTCCCTGAACTTGATGAGATATCAAGTAAATAGTAGTCCCTAGATTAAATATAGTGACTCTCTCCTGTTATCCTTTGGGGCAAATATTTAGTCTTTGGGTTCAAAGCCACTATTAATGATAATCTGGAGCCCATTCTGCCTTGCTTCTCCACATCAACTCCTTTATACCAGTTGGGATTTTAGTAAGAACAAGAACAATCTACATAAAATAGAAAACATCATGATATCAAGACACAGGTGATAAATTGTCCCCAATCTTATGTTGTTAATCAAAACACTTGGTCCCACCCGAGGAATGGATATTTGGGAGTCCAATTCAATCTTGTCTCTAGTCCTCCTAGCTTTTAAGTTAATTTAAAAGAGTCAGACAGTCGGTTACATAGCATAGTGCCAACTATGCCAGACACTGTACTAAACTAAGGAAGACTTAAAGCATAGGATAGCACTTTCTCCTTGGATGACCACAAAAAGGTACAATGTCTTGATATCAACTTCACTGTACTGTTTCGTTTGAAGATTGTTGAGAATTTAGGAATTGGCTAACACTTCTACCACAATAGAAAGTTTGTCAAGGGTTTGGTAAGTCAGGCAGGGGTCAAAACTCATATCAATAATTTATCATTATATTTACTGTGATTATTAGTATCAATTATATATAGCTTATTATCATCAAAAATCTTTATTAAGAGGGGAGAAGTAAATTCCCAGGGTGTCAGATTTTAAGGGATATGACAAAGCATGACCAAGCATTAGTGGCAATATTCTCCCGCAACACATATCTTTTTTTGCCAGCATTCTTTTCAAAAATATTTTATTTATTTTTTTTTTTAGCCATGCAAAAGATAGTTTTCATCAATCATTTTTACAAGGTTTGGAATTTCACCTTTTTCTTCCTTCTTCCTTCCTCCCCCCAACAGAAAGCAATCTAATACAGGTTATACATGTATAGTTATGTTAAACATAAATCCATATTGATAATTTTGTGAAAGAATAATCAAATCAAAATGGGAAAATACAGTAGAGAGAAAAGCTGTAATACATAAGACAACTTTTTAAAAGTGAAGTTGCTAAACTTTGGTATGTATTTAAACTCCACAGTTCCTTCTCTGGTTATAGATGGTATTTTTCAACACAATTCTTTTAGAATTGTCTTTGAATATCATACTGCTGAAATGACAAGTTCATCATAGTTGATCATCACCCAAAGTTGGTGTTAATGTGTCCAATGTTATGCTCACTTCACTCGACATCAGTTCATGCAAATCTTTCCAGACTATTATGAAGTACCATTTCTCATGACTCCTTATAGAACAATAGTATTCTATTACATTCATCTATTACTATAATTTGTTCAGCCATTCCCCAGTTGATAGGCATTCCATCAATTTCCTTTTTTTACCATTACAAAAAGAGTTGCTATAAATATTTTTGCATTTGTGGTTTTTATAATTTTTTGTGATCTCTCTGGGATACAGACCCAGTAGTGGTATTGCTGGATCAAAGGTATGCACAGTTTTATTGCCCTTTGGATATAATTCCAAATTACTCTCCAGAATGGATGGATCAGTTCACAACCCCACCAATAATGCATTAGTGACTCAGTTTTCCCACATTTCCTCCAACATTAATCATTTCCCCTTTTTAGTTATATTAGTGAATGTGATAGGTCTGAGGTGGTACCTCCAAGTTGTGTTAATTTCCTTTTCTCTAATCAATAATGATTTAAAGCATTTTTCATATGACTATAATTTTAATTTCTTCATCTGAAAATTTCCTTTTCTTATCCTTTGTCTATTTATAAATTGGGGAATGAATTGTATTCTTATAAATTTGACTCAGTTTCTATTTATTTTAGAAATGAGTCCCTAGCTATAAAAATTGTTTCCCAGCTGTCTTACTTTTAATGTTGTTTGCATTGATTTTATTTGTGCAAAATCAAATTATCCATTTTGTATTTTATAATGTTCTCTATCTCTTCTTTGGTGATACACTGCTCCCCTTTCTACAGAGCTCAGAGAAAAATTAGTCCTAATTCTCCTAATTGACTTATGATATCACCTTTTATATATAAATTCTGTACTCATTTTGACTTTATCTTGCTATAGGGTGTGAGATACTGGTCTATGCCTACTTCCTGCTTCACTAGCTTCTAGTTTTAAACCAAGTATGAATTCTTATCCCAGAAGCTAGAATTTTGGGGTTTCTCAAAGAGTAGATTTCAACAGCCCTTTACTACCGTTTCTTTTGCACCTAATCTATTCTACTGATCCACGACTCTAATTCTTAGCCAGTCAAACAATTTGGATGACTGATGCTTTATAGTATAATTTTTAAATTTGATATGGCTAGGCAACCTACCCTGGTAATTTTCTCATTAATTTCCTTGATATTCTTGACCTTTTATTCCTTCATATACATTTAGTTACTATTATTTTCTAACTCAATAAAATAATTTTGTGATGATTTGATTAGTATGGCACTAAATAAGAAATTTAATTTAGGTAGAATTTTCCTTTTTATTATATGCTCTCGGACTACCCATAAGTAATTGACATTTGCCCAGTCACTCATATCTGATTTTATTTGTATGAAAAGTATTTTCATATAGTTACTAAGTTTGCCTTGGCAGGTAGACTTCTATGTCTTTTATATTGCCTACAGGTTCTTTAAATGGAATTTCTCTATCTCTTGCTGCCTTGTCTTGTGGGCAATATATAGGAATGCTGATGATTTATGTGAGTTTATTTTATATCCTGCAACTTTGCTAAAGTTGCTAATTGTTTCAAGATTTTTACATGATTTGCTAGGATTCTCCAAGTATAGCTTCATATCATCTGCAAAGAGTGAGAGTTTTGTTTCTTCATTACCTATTCCAATTCTGTCAATTTCTTTTTCTTCTCCTATTTATAAGGTTATCATTTCTAATACAATATTGAATAATAGGGATGATAACTTGTTTCACCCCTGATCTTATTGGAATGCTTGTAACTTATCCCCATTACATATAATGCTTGTTGGAAGATGTTCTACTCTGCTCTTTGGTAGGTTCTATAGCTCCAAAATATCTTTAGAGACTTGATTAATGTTGTTACTAAGGGAAACCTGGGTGAATTTAAGAAAGGTCCTGACTTCTCTCTGTTATCTTGGCTGATAGTCTTTTGCCTTGAGAAAATTTCCTCCTCCAAAACATCCACATATTATGGTATATGAACACCTCCTCAAATAAATATGATCGTTTTAGTTTCCCAGTGTTTAGGGATCATGAAATATGAGACATTGGAAGAATTTCCTCACATTGATTCTGAATTAACTTATCAGTATTCAAATAGGTAATTCTAAATTCCCAGCAATAGAGTCTGAAACTTTAGGAGAGGGCTGGTATTCACCAGGGGAAGAGATAGTAGGATCGTAGAAGGAAAAAAAATTACTGGATGAATACTGACAATACCACAACATAGAGGAGATACATGGTCTCTGTGGCATTACTTTTAGTTTTGTTTTCTTTGGTTTCTATTTCTTAGTAATCTATTGGTCTAATTTCTGAGTCTAGATTTACTATATTCTTTTATCAATCTAATGTTAAGGCCACTTTTGTCTTAGGTTGTTCAAAGGTGCCAAACACTCAATTAGAAAGAATGATTTTTCAAAAATTCTATTTTATTTAATTTGGTCTTAGATAGGCAGTCTGACATTTACTGGTTGTGAAACCCTGCTTAAATTAATCTCTCAGAGTTCCAGGCAAATCATTAAGATCCTAAAGCAGATGTCAATATGCATTGATAAGAGGAGGCATTGTTTAACCCCTCCAACCATCATCTCCTGATCTTCCTGACACTTGTTTTGACATCTTCTCCATCCCCCACTCTGGCTTCTAAACTTTAGTCACATCGAGTGTGATATTTTTTCTAGGTGGATTGGTCATTCTAACACAGACCAGTTTGACCCTCACTGCCTAGAAGCCAGCAGGCTGCAATTCACCCCTCCCCCCATGTCTCTCCAATATATTGAATGGAATTAGGGGTACATAGGATCTCTGACACTGACTTGAGTCCCTACTATTGATCTTGCCTCTCATATAGAGGAGGTATCCCCTGCATCCTCGTTTCATTTATCAGCTGATAGATTACTAATATAGAAAATTACTCCCACAACACATGTAAACATGACTTCTTCTTACTGAGGTGAGGAAGGGGATTTGGTTCATAGTTTAGCTTGGTTCCCAGTTTCAAATCTAAAGTTTGAGTGACAATCACCCAGGCATCTCAAGGTTTCCATGACAGGCTTTCAAGCTTCCTGGTTGCAACATCCTATCTACAATCCTGGCTTCAGTGTTGCCATGTCTCAAATTCCTGGGAAGGATTGCCTCTGGCATCTACTATAATAGAAGAAAAATATGGAACAGAAACAAAAAACATCAAACTTATTTCTTGGACCCAGGAGATGAGAGCAAATGAGAGGGAGCAAGAGAAGAATGTTCCTTGCCCTCTTACCCATTCAATCCATGATGTACATTCTGGGTTCAGCTGATAAGAATCCTCAAAAAAGAACACAGACAAAAGGGAGAGGGGAGGATATAAAAGTGCAGCTGAAAAAAATGAGAGAAAAGGGGAGTGAATGGCTCAGCCTCACTAGTTTTAAAGGCATAAGCAGCTAATTAGTAAAGGGTAGTTAAGCAAATATGACATGCTCAGAAAGTTCTAACAAAAATGTCACCAGTGTTAAAATTGGACATACTCAGAGAAGTACAGATTACACTATAATTTTTTAAACCAATGTGTTCCTTCAAGAAGCTACCACTTCCAAATGCAAATTTTCTTGTGGACAAAAAAGTCATGATTTTTCTTATATTCATATATCTACTTAGCACAATGCTTAGCAAATGATAAACTCATAATGATTTTTGTTATTCATACATTCAAAAAGTTTTCCTTATTGAGAGTTTTGTATGGCAATGAAATCACGAGTCTAGTACAAATAATAAAATGAAATTTCTAAAGCCTATGTCAGAGAACCTTAGAAAGAAATTTGGATATGTCCAATTGTTTTAATTTTGTTTAAAAGTAAATTCACTTTATATTACTTCTATTTGTTTTTTATCTGTAACAAATTAAATATATTGGTAGTGAGATGGTACACTTATAGGGATCTACTTCATGGTTGCCGATTGTTCTAACTTCACACTTTCTTCTGTGACATTTGTATCCAAAATTTTCTGTAGATAATTGAGGACTAATCCAATGCTCTGGAAGTTTTTCTTTGATTATTTAATATTTCTTATCTGGAGTGTAGTACCTGAGCTCTCTGTCTTTCTCAGATAATGCTATTCATAGATCCCATTTATAAAATTCTGAAGTTTCAGTTAGAAGTCACCTGTTTCAACCCCCTATTTGAATCAGGTGTCCAATACCATCCTCTTACTTTTACTGAGGATGAGAGAGATAAGGTGCTTTGAAATCTAAGAATGCATACAGTTAGTAGAAATATTGAATTATAATACTTGGAAAAATTTACATTATAGCCCAATTCACTGAAGAACTAGGGAATTGTGTTTTTTTAAATCATCTTGGAAAGACAGGAAGCTATCTCAGGATTGTTATTCCTCTCTCTCTCTCTCTCTCTCTCTCTCTCTCTCTTTCTCTCTCTGTATCTGTCTTTCTCTCTGTCTCTTTGTCTCTGTCTCTCTGTCTGTCTCTGTCTCTGTCTCTGTCTCTCTCTCTCTCTCTCTGTGTCTCTCTGTCTCTCTCTCTCTCTCTCTCTCTCTCTCTCTCTCTCTCTCTCTCTCTCTCTCTCCTCTCTTCAGTACTCCCCAAGAATATGTATAGGTTTAGGAAAAGATGGAGGAGTGGTTAGTTATGTTTATTCATATGACTCTGTCTAGTTGTGGCTCCCTGGGAGGCAAGAAGAGATATCACTAGAGTCTTCTCTCCTTACCTTCTCCAAAATGATTTTGATTCTGAGAAGCAGGAGATTAGGACCAGAGGCTGGATACTCTACTCTGCTCAAGGAAAGAGGACAATGGGCTAGAATTTTGTGTGTGTGTGTGTGTGTGTGTGTGTGTGTGTGTGTGTGTGTGTGTGTGTGTGTTGTGGCAAATAGAGATAGCAATAGAAATGAGAAAGTATCAATATGAAAAATTTATATATCAGTTAATATACAAAGCAACAATTCAAGAGAAAAATATGCCCCTTTTAACCTAAGGGTAATTCTTTACTAAACCAATCTGGATAGGGACATGAAAGAGATCGCCAACTTCTCTACATGTCAACTTCTACCCAGGGTAGTTCTCTCTCCAGGAATATGAAGAAAGGTTGGAACCACATGTCTTCTCCCCAAATCTCATCAACTCTGCATCTCATGTAGGCTCAGAACACTCTCTGCTAATGAGGAAAGTCATGTAAATAGTCTTGTGAGCCAGGGCCAACAACAATGAAAATTAATAAAAAAAAAAAACAAATAATTAAATGCTCTGTTCACTTCTTTATTTTATTTTCTTTATTTTATTTTAATTTAATTAAATTTTTCTAATTTTCCAATTTTCCAGTTACATATTAAAGTTTTTCAACATTCATTCACCCCCTTCTCCTCAGTGGTAAAGAGTCTAGTAAAAGTTGTACATATACATTTTTATTCATCATGTTTCTATATTAGTCAATTTGTATATGAGGAATTAGAACTAAGGGAAAAGAAAGAAAACCATAGGATAGAAAGGAAAAACATAGGTGAAGTTTTTTTTTTTAAGTTAACATAGAATTCCTTCAGATTCTGTGGTATTTTTTTTTGGTTCATTTTTTGTTTGCCTCTAGATGAGAATGGCATTGTCCATAACAGTTCTCCCTGGCATGTCCCTGATTGCTGAATTGCTGAGAGGAGCTGCATCCATCATAGTTGGTCAGCTAACAATGTTGTTAAAGTGTACAATGTTTTCTTGGTTCTGCTCCCTTCTCTCAGCTTCAGTTTGTGTGACTCTTTCCATGCTTCTCTAAAATCTGACCTATCATGATTTTTTTATAGAGCAATACCTGACTTGGTTCAATCATTCCCTATTTAATAGGAATTCCCTCAATTCCCAGTTCTTTGACACTACAAACAAAGTTGCTATATATTTTTGAACATGTGGAACTTTTCCAAATTTTTAAATATTCATTTTAGTTATAGGCCTAGTAATGGTCTTGTTGGGTCAAAGGGTATAATCAGTTTTATTGCTCTTTTGGGAAAAGTTTCATTTTGCTCTCCAGAATAGTTGGATCAGTTCACAACTCCACCAACAGTGCATTAATGTCCCAATCTTCTCATAACCTCTCCAACATTGATCATTTTCCCTTTTAGTCATCTTAACCAAAACATTAGGTTTGCGATAGTACCACATTGTTGTTTTAATCTGTATTTTTCTAATTACTAATGATTTAGAGCATTTTTCATATGATTATGCACACACACACACACACACACACACATATATATATCTTTAATTTCTTTGTTTGAAAACTGTCTTTTAAAATCCTTTGACCATTTTTCAGTTGAGAATGACTTGTAAACTTATAAATTTGATTCAATTCTCTATATGTTTTAGAAAAGAGACTTTTATTGGAATCACTAGCTGTGAAAATTCTATTAGTACAAAAACTTTTTAATTTAATATAGTCAAAATCACATGTCTTGCATTTTATAATATGCTCTATTTCTTGTTTGGTCATAACTTTCTACCCTTTCAATAGATCCCATAGAGCATTTCTTGATCTGTTAATTGATCAAGAAATACTCTATTGGATCTGTTTCAAAATCTTAGATCCATTTTGCTTTCATTTTGGTATAGCCTAAGAGATATGCTTCTATGCCTAGGTTTTACCATACTATTTTCCAGTTTTTCCTAAAGCCTTTCTCCAATAGTAAGTTCTTATCCTAAAATCTAAGGTCTTTGTATTTGTCAGCAATAGATTATTAGAGCCATTTACTGCTGCATCTTTTGAACCTATTCTAATTCACTGGTCCATTATTCTGTTTCTAGATCAGTACCAGGTTTGATGACTGCCACTTTGTATTATAGTTTTAGATCTGGTACAGCTAGTCCACCTTCCTTTGCAATTTTTTTTTCAGTAGTTACTTTGTTATTCCTGACCTTTTGACACTCCAGATGAATTTTATTACTATTTTTCTGTAAATAAAATTTGTAGAAAATAGATTTTTGGTTGTTTGATTGGCACGGCACTGAATAAGTAATTTAATTTGGGTAGAATTGTCAACCTAACTATGAGCAATTGACATTTTTCCAATTGTTTAGTTGTTCTGCTCACTTCTAATAGGAATCTAAACTTTCTAGGAATTGCCTGGTTACCATCAATTCAGTAATTTCTGATTGACTGACTGTGGTCTAGATGTTTTAAAGCATTACTAATGGGGCGGCTAGGTGGCACATGTAGAGCAGCTAGGTGGCGCAGTAGATAGAGCACGGGCCCTGGAGTCAGGAGTACCTGAGTTCAAATCTGACCTTAGACACTTAATAATTACTTAGCTGTGTGGCCTTGAGCAAGCCACTTAATCCTGTTGCCTTGCAAAACAAAACAAAAAAAAAAGACAAAAAAACCCTAAAAAAAGCATTACTAGTAGTCAATATAAATAAGTAATCAATCCACAAGCATTTATTAAATACTTTCCATGTGTATCAGACACTATACTAGGGACTTGGGATAAAAGACAAAATGATTCCTGCTTTTAAGACCCCTTAAATTTCTATGAGTGGAGTAACAACAAGTAAATAAAATTATCTTCAAAATCCATATAAAATACAAAACAATTATATACTAGTAAGTCATCTATATAGAGAATTGACTAAGTTTGCAAAGGAGAGATTTGGGAGGGAAAAGAAGAGGGTATAGCATAGAAGAATCCTAGGTTCTTTTCCCCAGGTATAGCAGTTTAATTTCCCGGAAGAGGAATAAGCTGAAATTGTGTAAACCAAGTTTGAAGTTCTCAAATGAACACTGGCATAAACAAGTATGTTCTTGAGCAAGTGGTTAATGATAATCTTTTTTTGAAAACTACCACAGAGGACAAATTTGACTGACTATTGATAACATGCCTGAGATAAACCTAATAGAAACCTTTTTTAACACATATAAATCAATGAATCAAGATAAAATATGACCAGTTATATAAATTGTATTTAATATAATACACCATCATTGTATGCTGGGCAAAGGTCTTAATTCAAAATTATAGAATTTGCAAACTACAGGAAATTAATACTGTTCTTTAAATCAAATGAAATAATTTATGTAAAATAATTTGCAAACTTTTAAGTACTATATAGAAGCCAGCTGTAATTATTGGAATGGGTTCATGGAGGAGCAAGAAATACTGGTTAAATCCTTACCCTATTCATAACACAATTTATATGTGTGCATATTTATTCTGTGACATGGCTCACTCCAACATTTCCTCACACTATTAGCTTGAGGTTCCCAGAAGAAAACAATTATACTCAAACATTCACAAGTTTCTAAAGGAAATCTAATTGTGGAAAAGTATACTCCCCTTCCTCATGACTTCAGTTCTTGAACACCCCAGGGATAGGCTTCCATTTGTATTAAGTAGTCACTTATATTGACACTGATAGATCTTAAATTTAATATTTTATTTTAAAAAAGGCAGAATCTATAAGTATTTATCATATTATTATTAATATATTCTAATTTACACTAACTATGGGCCATACACCCTACCAATTTATTCAAAATCTACAAGGAAGTATAAGTGCACAGACAACTGACAGAAAGGCATCTGGATAAGGGGAGAAAATGTATTTTGGATAACTCATGAATCTAGAACTACAAATTTCAGTGTTTTCTTACCATCTCAGCAACTGTACATTTTTTTTCCTTGATAAACTCAACTTCTGTTTTTGAATAAATGCTTCTACTATTAAGCTGATTTGATCCATGTTTTGCTTGATCACTTTCTTTCTTTGTTTTTTAAAGATTTTATTTTGAGTTTTACAATTTTCTCCCTAATCTTATTCCCTCCCTCCACTTCCCCCACAGAAAGCAATTTTCTAATCATCACATTGTTTCCATAGTATACATTGATCCCAATTGAATGTGATGACAGAGAAATCATGTTCTTAAGGAAGAAATATAAAGTATAAGAGATAGCAAGATCCGACAATAAGATATCAGTGGATTTTTTTTCCTAAATTAAAGGTAATAATTCTTGGTTTTTGTTCAAACTCCACAGCTTTTTCTCTGGATACAGATGGTATTCTCCATTGGAGACAGTCCCAAATTGTCCCTGATTGTTGCACTTTTGGAATGAGCAAGTCCATCAAGGATAATCATCACCCCCCCATGCTGCTGTGAGGGTGTACAGTGTTTTTCTGGATCTGCTCATCTCACTCAGCATCAGTTCATGCAAATCTCTCCAGGCTTCCCTGAATTCCCATCCCTCTTGGTTTCTAATAGAACAATAGTGTTCCATGACATACATATACCACAGTTTGCTAAGCCATTCCCCAATTGAAGGGACATTTACTTGATTTCCAATTCTTTGCCACTATAAACAGATCTGCTATGAATATTTTTGTACAAGTGATGTTTTTGCCCTTTTCAACATCTATTCAGGGTATAAACCCAGTAGTAGTATTGTTGGATCAAAGGGTTATGCATATTTTTGTTATTCTTTGGTTGTGATTCCAAATTTCTCTCCAGAATGGTTGAATGAGTTCACAGGTCCACCAACAATGTATTAGTGTCCCAGATTTCCCACAACCCTTCCAACAATGATCACTGTCCTTTCTGGTCATATTGGCCAGTCTGAGAGGTGTGAGGAGGTACCTCAGAGATGCTTTAATTTGCATTTCTCTAATAAGTAATTGTTTAGAACAATTTTTGATATGACTATGAATCACTTTGATCTCTTCATTGGTAAATTGCTTTGGAATATCATTGGACCATTTGACAATTGGGGAATGGATTTTTTTTAATTTGACTCAGTTCTCTATATATGTTAGAAAAGAGTCCTTTGTCAGAAATACTAGTTGTAAAGAGTGTTTACCAGTTTACTACATTTCTTTTGATCTTGGTTACAGTGATTTTTGTCTGTGCAAAAGCTTTTCAATTTAATGTAAGGAAAATCATCTAGTTTGTTTTTAGTGATGCACTCCATCTCTTCCTAAGTCATAAACTGCTTCCCTTTCCATGGATCTGAGAGTTAAATTACTCCTTGATCTTCTAATTTGCTTATAATATTATTTATGTCTAAATCCTGTATCCATTTTGATCTTATCTTGGTATAGGGTGTTAGGTGTTGGTCTAATCTAGGTTTCTTCCATACTAACTTCCAATTTTCCAAGCAGTTTTTATCAAAGAGAGAGTTTTTATCCCAATAGATGGACTGTTTGGGTTTATCAAACAGCAGATTACTATAATCATTTCCTGCTATTGTACCTAGTCTATTTCACTGGTCCACCACTCTAATTTTTAGCCAATACTAGACAGTTTTGATGACTGATACTTTAAAATATAATTTTAGATCAGGTAGGGCTAAGCCACCTTCTTTTGCACTTGTTTTTCATTGAATCCCTAGACTTTTTATTTCTTCACATGAATTTACTTACAACTTTTTCTAACTCATCAATTTTTTTGGAATTTTGATTGGTAGGGCACAAAATTGGTAGTTTAGTTTTGGTAGAATTGTCATTTTTATTATATTAGCTGGACCCATCCATGAACAATTGATGTTTGCCCAGTTATTTAAATCTAATTTTATTTGTGTGAGAAGTGTTTTGTAATTGGTTTTAAAAAGTTTTTAAGTCTGCCTTGGCAAATAGACTCCTAGATATTTTATATTGTCTGTAGTTACTTTGAATGGGATTTCTCTTTCTAACTCTTCCTGCTGTATCCTGCTAGTCATATATAGAAAAGTTGAGGATTTATGAGGGTTTATTTTATATCCTGCAACTTTGCTAATGATGCTAATTGTTTCCATTAGTTTTGTGGATGATTTCTTGGGATTCTCTAGGCATACTATCACATGATCTGCACAGACTGAGAGTTTTGTTTCTTCCTTCCCAGTTCTAATTGGGCACCCTTGTTTCACCCCTGATGTTATTGGGAATGCCTCTAACCTCTCCCCACTGCATATAATGCTTGCTGATGGTTTCAGATAGATACTGCTTATTATTCTAAGGAACAGTTCATTTATTCCTACACTCTCTAGTGCTTTTAGTAGGAATAGGTGCTGTATTTTGTCAAAAGCTTTTTCAGCATCTATTGATATAATCATATAATTTCTGATAGGCTTGTTGTTGATATAATTAATTATACTAACATTTTTCCTAATATTGAACCATCCCTGCATTCTTGGAATAAATTCTACTTGGTCATAAAGTATTTTCCTAGTGATAACTTGTTGTAACTGTTTTGCTAAGATTTTATTTAAGATTTTTGCATCTATATTCATCATGGAAATGGGTGTATAATTTTCTTTCTCTGTTTTAACTCTTCCTGCTTTAGGTATCAGCACCATATTGGTGTCATAGAAAGAGGTAGGCAGAGTTCCATCTTCCCCTATTTTTCCAAAGAGTTATATAGAATTGGAACTAATTATTCCATAAATGTTTGGTAGAATTCATTTGTGAATCCATCAGACCCTGGAGAGTTTTTCTTAGGGGCTTCAATGATGGTTTGTTGAATTTTTTTTTCTGAGATAGGGTTGTTTATGTATTTAAGCTCATCTTCATTTAACTTGGACAACTTATATTTTTGTAAATATTTCTCCATTTCACTTAGATTGTCAAATTTATTGGCATAGAGTTGGGCAAAATAATTCTGAATTATTGCCTTAATTTCCTCATTGGTGGTGAGTTCACCTTTTTCATTTATGATATTAGCAATTTGGTTTCTTTCTTTTTTATAACCAAATTGACAAGAGGTTTATCAATTTTATTGGTTTTTTCATAAAACCAACTCTTTATTTATTAATTCAATATATTTTGCTATCAATTTTATTAATTTCTCCTTCAATTTTTAGAATTTCTAATTTGGTATTTAATTGGGGGTGTTTAAATTTTTCTTTCTCTAAGTTTTTAGTTGCATATTTAGTTCATCGATTTCCTCTTTCTCTAAATTATAAATGCAAGCTTTTAAAGATAAAATATAGCCCCTGAGAGTTGCTTTGAGTTAATTCCATAGGTTTGGGTATATTGTTCCATTATTGTTATTATCTAGGATGAAATAATTAATTCTTTCTATAATTTGTTGTTTAAAATTCTTTAAACTCATTCTTTAAAATGAGGTTATTCAGTTCCAATTAGTTCTGGGTCTATATTTCCCTGGACCAGTATTGCATATGCTTTTTATTGCATTATGATCTGAGAAAGATGTATTCACTATTTCTGCCTTTCTACAATTTGTTATTAGATTTTTATGCCCCAGTACAAGGTCAATTTTTGTATAAGTACCATGTACTACAGAGAAAAAGGCATATTTCTTTCTATCCCCATTAGATTTCCTCCATAAGTCTATCATATCTAAGTTTTCTAAAAACCTATTTACCTCCTTAACATCTTTCTTGTTTATTATATGATTCAATTTATCTAAATATGAGAGCAGGAGGTTGAGGTCTTCCACTAGTAAAATTTTGCTGTCTATGTTTTTCTGTAGTTTTATCAGCATCTCCTCTTAAAATTTGGATGCTAGACCATTGGGGGCATACATATTCAGTATTGAAATTACTTTATTGTCTATGGTACCTTTTAGGAGGATATAGTTTCCTTCCTTATCTCTTTTAAAGCTATCTATTTTTGCAGCTGCTTTGTCTGAGATAATGATTGCTACCCCTTATTTTTCCACTTTATCAGAAGTAAAATATATTTTGCTCCAAACTTTTCCCTTTACTCTATATGTAACTCTGCTTCAAATGAGTTTCTTGTAAGCAACATATTGTAGAATTCTAGGTTTTAATCCAGTTTGCTATCCACTTACATTTTAAGGGAGAATTCATTCCATTCACATTCTTTTTTTTAAGGTTTTTTTTGGCAAAGAAAATGGGGTTAAGTGGCTTGCCCAGTGTTACCCAGCTAGGTAATTATTAAGTGTCTGAGGTCAGATTTGAACTCAGGTACTCCTGACTCCAGGGCTAGTGCTCTATCCACTACACCACCTAGCTGCTCCTCATTCCATCAACATTCAAAGTTATAATTACTAACTCTTTATTGCCCTCCATGCTATCTTCCCTCTGTTTGTATTTTCTCCTTCCTCCCCTTATCCGTATTCCCCAGTATTTTGTTTCTGAATACTTCCCCTTTCAGTGTGTTTACCTTCCTATATTCACCTCTCCTATTTCATTCTCTTTTCCCTTTTTCCTTTTTTCCCTTACCTTCCTTCTTTTAGTTCCCCTTTTTGACCCCTCCCTGTCTCCATACCCCCTCCCATTTTCTCCTTTTAATACTTGAAAGGTAAGATTTTTTTTTAAGTTAACTGAGTGTATGTGTGCAAGTTAACTTTAAGCCAAGTCTGATGAGAGGAAGATTCAGGTTCTTCCTCATCTCCTCCCTTCTTCCCCACTATTACCATAAGTCATTTGTACCTCTTAATGTAATGAGATTTACCCCATTCAATACCCTCCCTCCTTCCATATTCTTCCTGTCCCCTTTTTTAAGGATGAAGGGTTTTTAAATCATTCTTTCTGAGTCATAGAAAATCCTGAGTATCCATCACTTCTGGCTAAGTATATTCTCTGAAACAGAGTTACAATTCTTAAGAGTTATTAGAGTCTTTCTCCCAAGTAGGGATATAGTCAGTTTCATCCCATTGGGCAGCAGTCTCATGGATAAGTCATGAGTGTCCATCATTTCTGGATAAGTATATTCTCTCTGATAGGAGTTACAATTCTTAAGAGTTATGAGAATTTTTTTCCCATGCTGGGATATAGCCAGTTTCATCTTATTGGATAGCATTTTTTTTCTTTACCCCCCCCTTTTATTTTTACATTTTCATGTGTCTTTTGAACCTCGTGTTTGATGTCCAAATTTTCTATTCAGCTCTTGTTTTTTTTTTTCATCAGGAATTGTTGGAAGTCTTCCTTTTCATTAAATGTCCATATTTTCCCCTGAAAGAGAAGACTCAGCTTTGCCAGATAGTGGATTCTTGACTGCATTCCAAGCTCCCTTGCTCTTCAGAATATCTCATTTCAGGCCCTTTGATCCCTTAATGTTGATGCAGCCAGGTCCTGTGTAATCCTTACTGTGGATCTTTGGTATTTAAATTGTTCCTTTCTGGCTGCTTGCAGGATTTTCTCTTTTATCTGATAGTTCTGGAATTTGGCCACAACATTGCTTGGTGTTTTCATTTTAGGATCTCTTTCTGGAGAGGATATATGTATTCTTTGAATCACTATTTTGCCCTTTAGTTCTATGATATCAGGGCAATTTTCCATCACTAAATCCTGTAATATTAAGCCTAGGCTTTTTTTCTCTTCAATATTTCTCAGGTTGTCCATTCTGGTTCTATTCTTGAAGTCAGTGGTTTTGCTGATGAGGTATTTTACATTTTCTTCTATTTTTTCAATGTTTTGGTTTTTGCTAACAGGCTCTTGCTATCTCATGAAGTCATTAGCTTTCACATTCTTTCTTTTAGAGAAGAATTTTCTTCATTTACCTTTTGCAATTCCTTTTGCAATTGGTCAATTCTATTTTTGAAAGAGTTTTCCATTTGACCAGTTGAGGTTTTGAATTATTTTCTTTTTGCATTTGTCCAATTGTATTTTCCAGTGATTTGTTTTCTTGTTGCAAAGTGTTCATCTTCTCTTGGATTTCTTTTCCCAAATTTTCCAATTGATTTTTAAACTCCTTCCTTATTTCTTCAAGGAGGACTTTATGTGCTGGAGACCAGATCATATTCTCCTCAGATGTTCTAGGTTTCTCTGAGTTTTGGTCTTTTCCTTGCAAGAATTTTTCTATGGAACCTCCCCTACACTGTCCTTTCTTCATTTTACGAGTACCTTGTGTTGGAGAGGGGCTGGTTCACAGAGGTTTGGTGTTATGATCCCTAAAGGCTTTACTCACTGTTTGTAATCTCTCCAGCTGGCCAGTAGGGAGTGCTAGAGGATTTGTTTACTGAGTGTAATATCTCACTGAATGTAATATCTGCAGTGGGGGTGTTAGAGATTTTGGTCACTGAGTGTAATATCTCCAGCTGGCCAGTAGGAGGTGCTGGTTTCTTTCTCTGGAGTGTCTGTGACCTTGATTGAGGCCCACCCTTGGCCTGGTGGGAATGATTGAAGCTGGTGGGCTCTACCCTGGGGTGAGGTGATCCCTCTCCCTATTGTCATATCAGGTGGTTCTGCTGCTCATCCTTAGCCTGGGTCAGAGGAAGTCTGTAATTGCTTTTGTACTGGGAAGAGGCTTCAGCTGAAATAGGTGTGTGGACTCTGAGTTCCTCCTGACCAGAGGAGCCCAAGGATCATGTTTGCAGCTCTCCTGTACGTGATTCTCCCTCTAGCCCTGCCAGCAAGTTCCAGAGAGTCAGTGCCACCACCAATGCCTCTGCTCCCTAGTTGATCCAATCCCTCGGTGGACCAAGTTCTAGCCCTGCCAGTGATCAGGCCGGTCCAGTTAGGACATTCAGGCTCCCAGGCTCCAGCCCCACCACTAATCAGGCTAATTCTAGGCTAATCCAGGCTCCCAGGATCTCAACAGTCCCGTGCTCCCGGCAGAGTCCACCCTCTGCACCTGGACTCACCCAGGATTGTGGAAGACAAATCTTGAGGTAGATATTCTCCTGGCTTTTCTTTCTGGGTTTTGTTGATCAGATTTCTGTTAAGAGGTTTGTTTAATATTATTTATGAGGGAAGAGCAGGACATTAGCACTGTGCCTGTCTTCTCTCCACCATCTTCGCTGTCACTTGATCACTTTTGATATGACTCAAACTAGTTGATCCAACAGATGACTACTCTGATTCCAAGTACATCCTCTGTTTAGCTAGACATCAAAAAAAGTAACATCCATCATTTCCAATTTCAAAATTAAATGGTGTGTAGCTCCAAAATTTATCCTTTTACCTCTTTGTTTTTTCTATGTTCTGACTATGGGTCCACTTTGTGGAAAAAAAAATATCTACCTTATCATCTATCTCAAAATCATCAAACAATTCTGCAGTCTCTTTCATTCCAGTTGGTCACATTAAATAAATTGCAACTGATTTAAAACTTTGAGCCAAAATACTATAACTCCCAATCCTGCGCAGAATTTAAGTCAGCAACAAATTACATCATATTAAAAAATGCATTAAAGAGTAATTACCTTATACCATCATTATCCTTGTGATTTAACAAACAAAGAAAATGGAAGACATAGTTTGAGCCACTTGACTAGGATCATAGGATAATTAATAGACTCTGGTCAAGAATCCAGGCTCACTAGTCCCAATCTTATAATCTTTCCATTATAGTATATGTCTTTTATCTTTTTACTAAGAGAAATCAGAAGATAAAGGCATACAATTATTAAAGTCATAGAAATTAGAGGAGCTAAGTTGGCAAAAAATTTCCCTGGTATTTATTGGGAAATATTTGAGACAGTGCTACTAAGTGACTTTTTGAGAAATGCTTTCAGAGTTAGCCCCTTCCTCCCATCACATTTCCTTGGTGTATGCCTAGACATCAAATTTCAAGTTGCCAGTCTTCTGAATCTTGCACAAACTTCTTTGAGGTACTATCTTATCAATATTCATAGTTTCACCTGGTACCCTAATGGTATAAAGGTCATACAGGCTTTTAAATGCCTGAAATGAACTTTATTTTTACTGGGTTACCAAATTTTTTAATTTCTCCCATCTTTGCCTCACAAAGTCAAAAAAAGTCTCAAAATTTGGATAAAATTGTGACCAATCTCAAAGTCACACAGCATTAGCCAAAGGTAATCCTGAATCTACCAATTATAGATTAGGTAGAGAGATGGATAGATGATAGATAGATGTATAGATAGATGGGTAGATATCTCTCTATATATCTATATCTATATAGATATATATAGTATGTGTATATAGATATAGATATATATATAGATATAGATATAGATATAGATATAATCTGCCTGTTCCCCATTTCTGTCAAAAGACTTGTATATTTTCTTAAATAATAGACTCTGGGGCAGTTAGGTATCACAGTGGATAGAGCACTAGCCCTGGAGTCAGGAGGACCTGAGTTCAAATCCAACATCAGACATTTAATAATTACCTAACTGCCACTTAACCCCATTGCCTTGCAAAAAAAGAAAAAAATAGTAGACTTCTGGGGGTTTCTAGGATACTCCTTTCCCTCCTTTTATCTGTCCTTTTTAAGAAATAGATACAGATATATTTCTTTAATTCAATAAACAACCATGCCCAAATAATTATCAATTTATAATAAATACAAACACAAAATTTATTACAGATATAATTAACAATTCACCATATGAACTTAAGATAAATTCCACCTGAACTATCTGAGTGATAATGTTGATTCTGAAAATGTAAAATCCATGATGTAAAATAAATCAACATCAATTACTACCATTTTCTGTCATAATTTAATACATTTACATCAAAGACCATAACCAGGATGTCAAAAGAATCCAGAAGTCACATGGGACAAAAAATAGTTCTGTCTATTCTTTTGGCCTCTACTTCTCTTCTTTACTTCTCAAACCTTGGATATCTGGTTTTCACATTGATGATTTTAATGAAAGTGCTCTCCCCAAAGTCAATAATGATTTCTCAATTGCCAAATTTTATGACTCTTTCCTCAATTCTCATCCTTTTTTACTTTTTTGAAACATCTGATACTAATGATTATTTTCTCCTCATGAAAACTCTCTCATGTTTTTATGACATAAGATTTCCTGACAAATTCTATCTCCTTAGATTATAATGTTTTTGTCCTATAATTGTGTGAATATTCCAAAGAGTTCTTCTTTTATCTCTCTGCACTCTCTTTCATAGTGACTTCATAAGTGGTCGTGGGTTTAATTATTTTTATATAGATAATTCACAGACTTTTGTATCCAACTTTGATCTCTTTCCTGACTTCAAGTCCTTTATCTGTATATTGGACAATTAGAACTGAATCAAATATAGGTGCCACACACTGAATATATTCAAAACAAAACTATCTTTCCCCAAAAAACAAGTATTGTGCAGGATCTATCCTGAACTACTTTATGAGAGCCAATCATGAAATTTTCACTATGGGGATTTATATCTTAGCAATCAGCACATGCTATGATTAAGGGTTAACTTATTTCTTTAGTCATTTAAACTTAAGAAAATATTAGAGGAAATGACATTAATGCATATTGAACTTAAAAGTATGTCATGTGTACATTTTTCCCTGAGTGTCTGTTGTTAAACATTCCTATTCCCAACATCAGTTTCTTTTGAGGGCATCAACCGTCCTCTAGCAACTAAGTTCAAAACACCTGAGCTGTCCTCAACTCCTCACTCTCATTCATCCTACATATCCAAATCAGTTGCCAGATTTTATTGATTCTCCTTCTTCTTAGATTTATCCCTTCCTCTCCATTCACTTGATCACCACCCTAAGGCAGATTTTCTTTATCTGACTCACATCTTTCTTTCTGGTGATTCCATTCCCCTGTGTAATGAACGCTACTAGTTCTCTCTGTCTCCTATGATCAAATAAAAACTTCTGTAACCTAGCATTAAACTATCTTATCAAGAATTTAAAACAAAATTCTTCCTCATATATTCTATGATCCTTTCAAAATGGCTTTTTTATACTGCTCAATTCATTTCACTTTTCTTTCTTTGCAAAGACTCTTCCCAATATTTGGAAATATATATATATATATATATATATATATATATATATATATATGCCTCTTAGAATCCCTATTCTCATTCAAAGTTGAGCTCAAGTGGCACCTTTTTGTAAAACTTTTCTCTCATACCCTTAGTTTTTTGGGATCTGTCATTTTTCCCATTACCACATGCATGTGTATATTTTGTATGCATACACAATGTGGTTATATAAATATATTTTAATTATATATAATATATAATGTAAATTATAATCCTTAATATGTCATGTATAGAACTAAGTATATACACAAAAATATTTATGTGTACATACACACCTATATATGTCTGCATATAAGTATGTAGATAAATAGGTAGGTAGATAGATCTGATTGAATATGTCAGATGACTGAGAGAAAAGTTTATGGATATATATGAAAATCTAAATATGTGTGTGTGTGTGTGTGTATTTTCCACATGACCTATTCAAACAAAAGTTTTTGATGTTGAGAATAGGAAATAGATAATGTCACTAAATAGAATAGATTTTTTCCACTTTAGGAGAAATTATTAGATATAAAGTAATGACCATAACCAGAATGCCACAAGAACCCAGAACCCACATTTCTATGTGGGTGTGGGTGTGGGTGTGCATATACCCTTAGTTCTGAATCTGACTCACAAAACAGAATTCAGATTCTTTGAGGGAATTTTGTTTTGTTTTGTTTTGCTTCTTGTCTTTATATTCCTAGGTTCAAGCACACACATAAATCTATCTAAATACACTTTACTGATGATTGGAAAGTTGGAAGGGTTGTCAATTGGAAAACTGATTTATAATATTAGATCTGATAAAAAATATTATGAATAAAAATCGTGTGGAATTGTGAGTGCTGTCATTTCATTAAACATCAAAATCTGATCATAGCAAAACAAGTCTATAGAAAGATTTGTATGAGATCCAATTAAGCAATATTCTTTTTTAAAGAACATTTATTTCAAATTCTATTGATGTGTTTTGTTTTTTCATTATAAACATGCACAAATTATTCTCACTCCATGAGAAGTCTCTTGAGACAGAGTAAATTAACAAAACAGTGACCTGAAATATGCTATCGTACCACCTCCCATTTAAAAAAAATAATTAACAGTAGTATATTTTTTCCCTTTCACCTCATTGGGGGTGGGGGGGAAGAGAGAGAAAATATTTGTAATCAAACAAATTTTCTCACTATTTATATACAAAAATATGTCTCACTCTCTGCCCTAAATCTATCATCTCTCTCTGTGAAGAGGTGGATGGTAGGTTTCATTTCTGATTCTCTGGAATCAAGGTTGGCTATTGTGTATCGATCATAGTTCTTATAGCTGATATGCTTTAGTAGCTTGAATTTCTTCCCTGAAGAATTGCTTATTTATCTGGAGACAGCAAGCATTCTTTAAAGAATATAAAAAAATCAAAAAATAGAGAAACATGTAACATATCATATCAAAGATAACAAGCCTAAAAAAAGATCAAGAAGAAATAAGATGACTTAAGAAATCTAAAACTACATGAAATCCATGATTAAAAAAAACACCCTTTATATCACATTTCTAGGAATCATTAAAAAATTGCCCACACTTATTTTGGCAAAAAAAAAGCAGTGTGAAAAGAATCTATCATTCATCTCCTTTAAGAAATATAGAATGAAAAATGAAAACTAGTAATCCTATTGTCAAAATCCAGAACTTCTGGATGAAGGAAAACTATTACAGACAGCTAGAAAGAAAGAAAGAATTCAGATATTGAGAAAAGACAATCAGGATCATGTGAAGATTAACCATAAAAGTATGTGAAACATATAATGAGTTATTCCAAAAAAAACAAACAAGCAAAATATAAAGGGTCTAAAACAAAGAATATTTTACCCTAGAAAAAAGTGATTGTAATTCCATGAAGAAAAAAATGAAATTTTAATGAAATAGAGGATTTTAAAGATTCCTGATTAAAAAAATTCTAGTTTCATTTATAACTCAGACAGGAAGGAAAACAGAACAAAATTGGAACAGATTTGTTAGAATTTCAATAATAAAATATTTTCATGATTGACTATAATATGTTTTAAACTTTTCCTTGCTTTCTGATTCTTTTGACTTCAAGTATTCTTGTTGTCCCCATATAAACAAGTTATTTCAAAGAAAAAAGACCCAAAACTAGTCTAGACATATTAAAAAAATGTTCCAAATCACAAATGATTAGAAAAACACAAATTAAAGAAATCCTGAGATTCTACCTCATATTTATCAGTTTGAGAAATATGGCAAAAATAAAATGCAAACATGTTGGAAAGTGGATGTGCTAATGGAAATGGTGCTAAAGAAAAAAATGGGAATAATAATTAATCAGAGTTATGTTGCAGATGATTAAATTCTTAGAACATTAAGGAATCTGTCTCTAAAATATCTGAAAGAGATGATTCTTAGCAAATAGAAAATGTGAATGATCTCAATACAAAAAAAGTTATTTAGAGGATAATAATTACACAGCAAGGTGACAGAATGCATGAAGAACAAAATCTGGACTCAGGGAGATTTGAACTTAAATACAAATTGTTATGTTACCTTTGACAAATCAATTAACCTATCTCTGTCTCCTCGTCTATAAAACTGGATTAACAAGAATGCTTCCCTTATGAGGCTCAAAAGAGATAATATTTATCAAATATTTGGCAGATCTTTTATATTTGTGTGTACTAATGTTGCAAATCTTGAGTGTGATTGTTTATACATATACACACATATATGAATGTTTTTTATCATGAGCATACATTTTCTATTTCTGCTATATATGTGTGCATTTACATATGCATGTATAAATGTGTGTGTGTGTTTACAGAAGAGCATTACAGCAAAAGTTAGAGAAGTTCAATGTCCATACAGCAATCATAGAAATGAAGGGATAGAGGGCTCATGGTTTCCTTGTTTTTTCTCTTTCTCCTATGTGAATAACATTCCAGTATGTGCATAAATCAAATATATATTTTTCTCTATACATGCCTGCTATATGATCTACTTGCTGCATATTATATAAAGGGAGCTATATAGCTATAATAATAATATGTTGGTTGTGGTTGTTAAGTCATTTCAGTCATGTCAACTCTTTGGGACCTCTTTTTGGGTTTTCTTGGCAAAAACTTTGACATGACTCACAATTTCCTTTTCCAACTCATTTATATATTAGGAAACTGAGACTAATAGCATTAAGTTACTTCCTCAGGATCACACTGGTAAAATCTGAAGTCAGATTTGAACATAAATCTTCCCAACTCCAGGTCCAAATCTTTTTTTATTATTTATTTATTTTTCAAAATTTATTTTTGAATTTTACAATTTCTTCCTTAATTTCGCTCCCCTCTCCCCTTCCCCTATCCCCAACAGAAGGCAGTCTTATAGTCTTTACAGTGTTTCCATGCTATATACATTGATCCAAATTGAATGTGTTGAGAGAGAAATCATATCCTTAAGGAAAAAGTAAAGTATAAGAGATAGCAATCCGGGTCCAATTCTAAATCATTTCTCCACCAATTGTCCCATATTACATCTAAATCTATAGCCACATCATTCATATCTATACACATACAATGTATAATGTGCTTATATATTCATACATATAAGTAATATATTATTTTGTGTATGCATATTTGTCTGCAAATATATATGTATAAATGTTTGCATGTATGTATACTGACTACTGTTGCCCCCAAAATGTCTGATCATAATATAAGGTCAATATATTAGGTTTTCATTGGTACCCATAGAATGTTAGAAGATCTAAATGAAACCTAAAATACAAGGGGTAGATCCTCTATGGAAAGAATATGGATAAAAACTACATAGGAATAAATTCTTATGATGGTCTTCAATGTCATTCCTCTCACTTCCTCCATTGTAGATAAGACCTACTTTGAATCAAGAATGTTTTTGAAGTATTAAGCAAGTGATGTCACTACAAAATAATAGGACTAAATTTTCCACTAACATATAGGAATGCTGAAAGTCTTCTCTGCTGTAAGGATGTTCTGTACTTGCCCTTGAATTCTAAAAGCCATGCCCATAGAAAATGAGCTACATCAGGTCTTACTGACAGGGACAGGTTTAGGAGAAAGACAAGAGTCCATCCTCAGAAGGGCATTCCAGCAAAGGTTAGAAAATTTCAATGACCATGCAGAGACCATAGAAATGAAGGGACAGAGGACTTGGGGTTTCCTTTATTATTATTATTTTTTTGCTCTTTCTCTTGTGTGAATAACATTCCAGTATCTGTCTCTGTTGCTTTGCTCACTTATGTTTGGCATGCATGCTTTCTATAACTCTGCCTTTCAAAATCCCTATTTGTCTTTATAAAAAAATTATTTACTTTACTTTTAATCCATGGAATAAAATAATTATTTCCAAAATATAGTATAATAAATAATACTGATTGCCAAAGATATTGTTAAATATATTCCATACAACTTTATTTTCTTTTTAAATTTAAGTTATATTTTAAATTTCACGTTTGTATTTAATTCTTTCCTTGCTCTCCCTGCCCTAAGAGATGGCTACCATTAGACTCGAGACACACACACACACACACACACACACACACACACACACACACACATAGATATGTAAAACATTTTATACAAACTTCTACTTATCAGTTTTTTCCTCCTCTGGATGCAGAGAAATATGTCTTTTGTCATTAATTTGGGTTTTTATAATAATCAAAATGACAGTTGCTCAAAGTGTTCTTAGAACATTTCTTCAGTGTTTACGACATTCTCTTGCTTATGCTCATTTCTCTCTGCATTATTATGTGCAAGTCTTTCCATGTTTCTGTAAGATCCTTGAGCTCATTATTTCTTAGACAATCCCTTTTATAGGAGACCTTCCTGAACTCTAAAGATGCTCCCACCCACAAATAAATTTGCATTTACTTTATATAGCTTGTATAGATTTGTAAGTCTGCTTGTTTTCTTGCCAGTTAAAATATAAACCTTGGAATAGGAACAATTAATTTTTGTCTCTACAGGACCTGAAACATACTAGGTGCTTAATAAATATTTGGTGATTGACTGATCATTAAGTGAAGGCAGCAAAGAAATCACTTCCCCTTGATATAGTAGAATACAGAAAAATATATTTACACAGTTTAATGAGCATCTTTCTCCAAAAGAATCACCTTGCTCAAAACATTTTTTGCTGAATTTCTTTTGGAATAGATTTTAGAACCAGCTGAGCAGTCAGCTGAGAAAATCAGTCTTATTAATTTATAGGACATGCTTTCTTTCACACCTTTCTTTTCTAAGATGCTCTGAGTACTTACCTCTGCCTCAGTCAAACCAATACCTTGAGGGTCTCCCGAGACAGAGAAACTGAAGGGGGGCAGTAGAGAGGAATTTATTAGCAGACACACTGGGAGCCTGGGGAAACCTCTGTAAGGACTCCTAAAAGCATGACAAAATCATTTCCTTTGTGGGCTCCAAGGTCTGCCCTGAAGGTTTTGATATAAATGGACCTAATTGGCTGAGACTGTAGAACATTTGAAGGTCTGCTCAGAGAAAATGAGACTGAAAATTCCAAAGGCCAGACTGCTCAGTTCCTCCTCTAACTCCTCATTTGTGTAGGTCTTTGTCAAATTATTTGCTCCTGGCTGACTTTTGTCATTTCACTTAACTGTAAGATGATCAAATCAGTCCAGGCCACAACCCTGGTGTTAAGAGACCACAGAGGTCAGCTGGGCTAACTACTGCATTTAACAGATAAGAAACTGAGAATTAGGTTGATAATTTGGTCAATGTTATATTAAGTAGCAGAGATTAATAATAAAAATATAACATTTTATATAACTTCAAATTCAATATAAATATATTCAATTTAATTCAATTCCAATACAATACTTCATGATGTTACATATGAAATATTTATTATTTTATAATATATTACATATAATTTATATACAAATGATTTATATATAACTCTAGCTAGCTATAATTTCATTTGAGGTTCACAAAAACCTTGTGAAGCAGTTTCTAAAGCTCTCTTCTCCACTTTACAGATGAAGAAGCTTAGGCTTATAGTTAGGTGACATACATAGATCATACAGCCAAATGATTTGATTCCATTCAATAACTAATCAATAAATAAGTGTCACCCAAACATCTTGTCCATACCTGGGTCTCAGCATGCAAAGGCAAAAAAAAAAAAAATAAATTAAATAGTCCCTGATCTCAAAGGACTTAGATTGAATCTAAATCTTGGTCTCTTTCCACCATACCACTCTACTTTCCAAAATATCTGAGCAGCCTTGCAGGGAAATTCTGAAAATGGTTCGCAGTTGAAGATGTTCATCATTGTATCCCCATCCTGCTTTTTGAGCCTTCAGATGGTGGTGGAAGTTGTAATTAAAGAAGGATGCTTCAGGCAACAGTATGTTATGATCGAAAGAACAGCATTGTAGACTGAAATTCTGCCTTTGGAACTTGTCTGAGTGTGTGTGTGTGTGTGTGTGTGTGTGTGTGTGTGTGTGTGTGTGTGTATGGTGTAAGTCATTTAACCTCTCTGGTCCTCAGTTTCTACAACTGTAGATGATTTCTATGTCCCCTTCTGGGTCTAGTTCTGTAATCCTATAACCCTCAACTCAATCTTATCTCTGAATCTGCATTTCCAATGACAATAAAGGACTAGACACTTGCCCTTACACATGGATCACAGCCTCATGGCCAGTTTTTATCTGAAGGGTGGTGAAGGATTTGGAGACCATGAGGCTTTTTTCTGAAGTCACATTAATGAAAGCAGAGGAAAAGGATTCTTCTCTTTTGCCTCTGGCCATGAGCATGGATGCTCTTCACAAGGTTTGGGAAATTCCTCCCTTATAACTGAGAGTCTAATTAGGTTAGGGAAAGATTAGGCACTAATCTAGAGGTCAATAAAATGTGGGATAATAAAATCAATCCTTGGGTATAAGAAAAATACAAAGCAAAAGAAAAATATGTAAATGATAGCTCCACTACAGTGGAAACTTGGGTATCTTAAAAAATACACTGACATGTTTCTTTCTCAAATTTCACCCAATTTTCCTTTCACAGTGAGCTCAACCACTCTGCCAAGTTTGAAGCTTATAGCTTTAGACATTTTTGAGTTAGACAATCACAAGGAAAAAAAAATCAAAGCATTTTCTTTGAGAGGAGAGCCTTAAACAAAAAGATTGTTTGGCTTGACTCTGAGGCAGATGCTGGTGGAATTGTATCATTTTCAGGCTTTACAATCTGACATACCCCTCCTTCCAAAATTGTCCTTTTAGGATGAGCCATAAAGTATGGTCATTTTCAGGGTCAAGAATCTTTTGTGTAGAAATACAAGCAACTTGAAATGTCAGAGGAGAAATAATACAGGGACTATCAGTCAACAGGAGACCTGGCCCAAAGGGATGAATTTATAAATAGAAGGACATGTAACCCTGTTCAAATACTTCATTTACATGCAAGCATTACACTATCCTAAGTAAGGAGGGGTCATTGATTAAGAGCCGGAAGGAATCTCAAAGCACATCTCATCTTGACCTCCCTTCACTTTCATCAAAGATATTAAATCTAAGAAGATAATGACTTAGCCAACTTCACAGGAGTAGTAACTATCAAAAGCAAAATTTGAATTCCAGTCCTTTGATTTTGTCTTTCCCTAATTTACCCTTTTTTATCAATCTATATTTTTGATATGGAGGTGTGGTTAAAATTTAAGAGGATAGCTTTGCTCAGATGGCCAACACAAATTTACTGTAAAAGAAAATTTGCTATAAAAGAAAATTAAACAGCAAGTCTACAATTATTAGCTAGCATTTATATAATATCTAATATGTGCTAGGTACTTTGTTAAATACTTTCCAAATATAATCTCATGTGATACTCACTACAAATCTGGGAGATAGACACTAATATTATCCCTAGTTTATAGTTGAGGAAACTGAGGCAAATAGAAGTTGAGTGACTTGCCTAGGGTCAAACAACTGGCAAATATCTGTTCTTTGATTTGAATTCAGGTGTCTCTGATTCCATGACTAGTAAGAACTCTATCCTCTGAGCCCTGTAGCTGTTTATCTTTCATTGAAAAATCTGTCTTGAATTTCACATTCCTTATATCACTTGAGTTATTGTTTTGTAAAGGTTATGCATGTTTAGAAAGTCTTCATCAATGACCTTCCTCCTTTCTTCCTTTTTTTTTCCTTTCCCCTTTCTGTTTCTCTAACTTCCATCATTTAATAAATAGTTTTCACCATCAAGTAATACTTTCTTCTGCAAAATGTGGTAGAGTCTAATAGGAATCCACACTCTCATTTTCCCCTTTCTCCCACTTGTCAAATTAGACTGTTGGTCTTCCCAAGAAGAATAAGTATATTATTATATTTTCTTTTATTGACGTCGACTAAAATACTTAATAATGGTGTTAATTTTAATCACTTAGACAAGTGTATTATTTTAAAAGGGAGAATACCTTCTGGTTCCCCCAAATCCTGTGAAATAAATGCCTATCAGTTCCACTTTAATCAATTAAAATTATATAGAGACAGAGGAATGAGATAGAATTATTAAATTAAATAACATTTCCAACATAAATGTGTTAGATACTGACACATTTATAAATTGTATCTCACTTTATCCTTACAACAACATGGAGAGGGAAGTACCATCATCGAGGTTAAAAAACTTGGCTGGAATCACCAAACTAGTAAGTGTTTGAGACCATATTCCTACTTTGAAGATTGGAATACCACCTCACTGCCTCTTAGTTATGCAGCACATGCCCTAGCTACTGGCTTATTTTTTTTTTGCAGTTTATTATGTGAACATATTAAAGGGAAGGAAGTAAATATTTATTGATCATTCACTATATATAAGACCACTGTGTTATACACTTTATACATCTTATCTTATTTGATGTATGATAGGAAAGTGATGGTGGTGGTAGAATGGGTCTCCATGACAATGAATAGGATTAATCAGTCAAGCAAAATATATCTAATTTATCACTGGATTAGGTACTGTAAAGTTTATTGGTAGGTAGCATGAGCCCTCACATTAAGAAATGGCAATAATGATAATGATAATAATAATAGTTATTATTATTATTATAATAAATAGCAGCAACAACATTAATAATCACCTTTATATATAACTTTTCATAAAATAATCTTTTTAGTTAGTTGGGTCTGTTAACCAAAAATCTTTTTTAATTTAATATTTATTCTCATTTCGTACAAATAATGTTTTTACATACACTGATAAAATATTCTTGTTTAAGAGTAAACGAAATACCCCCTCATAAATATAGACTCACTTGAGTGATAAAGTAAAGGGGAGAGAAAAAAATTAAAATTAAAAAATATATAATAGTAATAATTGTAGGTATGGCCAGGTGGCTCAATGGACAGAGCACCAGCCCTGGAGCCATGAGCACCCGAGTCCATATCCGGCCCCATACACCCAACAATCACCCAGCCGTGTGACATGCAAGCCACCTGAACCCCATTGCACTGCAAAAAACAAAAAAGAAAAAAGACCCAAAATAAAATAAAATAGTAATAATAGTAGGGGTGGCTGGGTAGTGGACAGAGCATTGGCCCTTGAGCCAGAAGCACCCGGGTCCAAATCCGGCCTCAGACACCCAACAATCACCCTGCTATGTGGCCCCAGGCAGGCCACCCAGCCCCATTTGCCCTGCACCCTCCCCCAAATAATAATAATAACAACAATAATAACAATAATAATAATAATAATAATAATAATAATAATAATAATAATAATAATAAATGTGCTTGAGTCTTTGTTCCAACACCAACAACTCTGTCATGGGTGGATCGCATTCTTTATGATAAGTCCATCACAAAAGTTATTTCGATATTTTTCCACCACTGCCATTGCTGATCGCAACTCCCTCCTTTCATATATCTCCACTACCATGTACTATATTTTTCTTTCTCCTTTTACTCTAACTCTGCTGTAGGGTCGCTGAGTGGCGCACCAAACAGATCCCCGGCTCTGGGGCCAAGAGGCCCCGAGCCCCCATACCACCCCTTAGGCCCAGCATCCACCTGGTCCTATGGTCCCGGACATGCCTTCCAATCCCAGCCCCTTGCAAGAATTAAAAAAGAAAATGTGTTATATCTGACCACTCTTCCCCATGGTCCATCCTCTCCTCCTTTATTCATATCCCCACCCCTTCCCCCTGCTCCCCCCTCCTTCTTACTCCAGATGTCTATACCCTACTGAGTATATATGCTGTTTCCTCTCCTAGCCATCTCTGATGAGAGCAAAGGTTCCCTCATTCCCCCTTGCCTCCCCACTTCCATATCATTGCAATAGCTCATTGTAATAAAAAAATCTTATTATGTGAAATATCTTGGCTTATACCCCCTCTCCTTTTTCTTTCTCCCATTACATTTCTCTTTTTTTCTATTGACTCCATTTTTACACCATATTTTATCTTCCAATTCAGCTTTCTCTTGTGCTTCAACTATAAAAGCTCCCTCTACCTGCTCTATTAACTGAGAAGATTCATATGAATATTATCAGTGTCATTTTTCTATGCAGGAATACATGCAGTTCATCATCATCAAGTCCCTCATAATTTCTCCCTCTCCTCCAATCTCCATGCTTCACCTGAGTCCTGTATCTGAAGATCAAACCTTCTGTTCAGCTCTAGCCATTCCAGCAGGATCATTTGAAATTCCCCTGGTTCATTGAAAGTCCATTTTTGTCCCTGGAAGAGGACATTCAGCCTTGCTGGGTAGTTGATTCTTGTATTCATTCTAAGCTCTTTTGCCTTCCAGTTTATTGTATTCCAAGCCCTCGAGCTTCCACTGTAGTTGCTGCTAAGTCCTGTATGATCCTGACTGCTGCTCCAAGATATTTGAACTGTGTCCATCTGGCTGCTTGCAATATTTTCTCTTTGATTTGGGAGTTCTGGAATTTGCCTATAATATTCCTAGGGGTTGGTTTTTTGGGATCTCTTTCTCGAGGGAATTGGTGGATTCTCTCAATTTCTATTTTGACCTCTGCTTCTAGAATATCAGGGCAATTTTCCTGTAGTAATTCTTTGAAAATGATGTCAAGGTTCTTTTCCTGATCATGACTTTCAGGTATTCCAATAATTTTTAAATTATCTTTCCTAAGTCTGTTTTCCATATCAGTTGTTTTTTCAATGAGATGTTTCACATTTTCTTCTAATTTTTCACTTTTTTGGTTTTGAAGTATTGAGTCCTGGTTTCTCATAAATTCATCAATCTCCCTGAGTTCTATTCTTTGTCTGAAGGATTTGTTTTTCTCAGAGAGTTTTCTTATCTCTTTTTCCATTTGGCCAATTTTGCTTTTTAAGGCATTCTTCTCCTCAATAACTTTTTGAACTGTTTTATCTATTTGACCTAAGCTGGTTTTTAGCATGCTATTTTCTTCAGCATTTTTATGGATTTCCTTGACTAGGCTGCTGACTTCATTTTCATGTTTTTCCTGCATCTCTCTCATTTCTTTTCCAAGTTTTTCTTCTAACTCCCTCATTTGATTTTTAAAGTTTTTTTTTTGAGCTCTCTCATATCCTGATCCCAATTTCTGTTTTTCTTGGAGTCTTTAGATCCAGAAGCTTGTGCTTCCTCATCTTCAGACTGAGTGTTTTCCATCCTTCTTGTGCTCATATGCAAAGTATTTCTCAATGGTGTTCCTCTTGTTTCTCTGCTTGCTCATTTTCCCAGCCTAAGCCTGGTTTTGGGGTGCTTCCTGAGCTTTTGGGACACTCCCCCAAGGGTCTCAGTGTGTGAGGCTCTGTCCTCCCTCTTGGTCTGTGAATGACCATATGTGCCCCCCCCTCTGCCATGGGGCTGAGGTGGAGGGGGGCCCCTGCTGTTCTATGGGGGGGCCTAGACTGTGATCAGGATCTGAATATGGTCAGAGCCCCAGAGTCCTGTTCCAGGTGTAGAGGACAGAGCTCTGCAGTCTTTTTCTCTTCACTCCCCTTCCTAGGATCAATGGGCTCATGCCCTGGGGGTTCTTGCTTACAGGCTCCACCTGCTTCTGTTCCAGGAACTCAGCTGCTGGCCACTCTGCTCTCTGTGTGCCCTGATGGCTGGGCTTCATGTACTTGCTCTGGCAGAGGTCCCCCGCTGTACCCCCAATTTGTGCCCAGTGCTCCCCGGAAAACTCCCCCAGTGCTGTGAGCTGCAGCTCCCAGTGCCCTGGAACTGCCTCCAGGAGGCTGAAGTTATTTCGTTCTGGCGGGTCACCCCTCTGGCTTGCAGCCCCTCCAACCCTGGGGAGTAGAGCCTTTCTGAGCTTTTCCAGGTTACCTTGAGTAGGAGAACTGCCTCATTGGGTCCCTCTGTGGGTTCTCTCTCTTGAAAATTTAGTTAGAGTCCTTAGCTTATAAGTTTTATGAGAGAGCTCCTAAGACACGATCCATTCTTGTCACCATCTTGGCTCTGCCCTGTTAACCAAAAATTTGAGAAAATAAAATAATAACCAGGAGAAGATGACTTTGTCTATCAAGCTTGTAATCAAAGCAAAGGGAATTGTATTAAATTGGAGAAAATTTACCGAGGCCTCAACAGAGAATAAACAACATTTGTATTCTATTCAAGAGTATACCTTTCCAGTTCTTGAAATACCGGTATTCTTGAAATGTGGGTATATATCTCCCTTTGAAATCTAATAGTACAGGTGGCAGAGGTTCAGACTTTTAGTATGAAGATCCAGGGTACAAATCCCTCTTTATGCAAAAGTATATTTCTCATAAGGAAGGAACTCATTTTTTAACTCTTAAGGAAACATATGAGATAAGTATTATGAATAGCATTATCCCTATCCAACAGATGAAGAAACTGATCCCTAAGAGGTGAAATAATATCCTGCTTATACAATCTGTAGATGTTGGATCAAGGAAATGACCCAAAGTCTCCTGAATATATCCAATGACCTTTTACTTGAACAGATAAAACCAGAATGAATGAAAGAGCAAATTAAGCATTGAGGTCTATGCTCACTCCCATTTCATGATGACCACAGTTTTAATCAAAAAAGTAGAACTGAGAAAGCTGGAATGATAAGACTTCATAAAGAAGGTAGGATTTGCAAAGGACAGAACTTTTATAGTTTAGGAAAATTATATTGTAGCTCTGCAGAAGATGGAGTAGATAGTAATAAGGATGGAGAATGAAAAGCAGCCAGTATTTTCTATAGTTATTTCGATAATGAATTCAGATAAACAGTCAATAACCACAGAATATTTGTAGTCAAAGAGACTTTAAATATCATCTGGTGCAAAACTCACTTTCTCTGTAGGTGTATATGTCTGCCTATTTCTTCCAGCAAATGGTCAATCATTCTTAATGCATTTTCAATGCAAAATGCTCACAAATACATATATATATATATATATATATATATATATATATATATGTATGTGTCAAAGGTCAGTCAATGATAGCAGTGACCATGCCTTTCTCCATTCACTAGGCTTCCTTTTTTTTTTAGCTTTTTGCAAAGCAAATGGGGTTAAGTGGTTTGCCCAAGGCCACACAAGTAATTGTTAAGTGTCTGAGACCGTATTTGAACCCAGGTACTCCTGACTCCAGGGCTGGTACTTTATCCACTATGCCACCTAGTTGCCCCATAGGCTTCCTTTATTAATTGAGAATTACTTCTTGAATGGTGTCTCAAATCCAGTAGCTTCAGATTAAAAATCTGATGCTTGACTTCCGGCCAAGATGGTGGCGAGAAGACAGGCACAGTTCTAAAAATCTCCTGATCTTCCCCTATATATATATATATATATATATATATATATATATATATATATGAAACAAACCTCGTAACCCAAGGAATGTTGTGGCCAAATTCAAGAACTATCAAATAAAAGAGAAAATCCTGCAAGCAGTCTCGTAACAGAAATTCGGTCAACAAAACCCAGAAAGAAAAGCCAGGAGAAAGAACATCTACTTCAGGAATTGTCTTCAGCAACAGTGGGTGAGTCCAGGCGCTGGGAGCACAGACTGGGGAGAGCCTGGGAGCCCAAATGAGCTGGGGATTAGCCTGATTAGCCAGGTTGCTGAAGCCTGGGAGCCTGAGGGCCTGAGAACAGATCTTGATCAGCAGGGGACTGGAGCCTGGTTGACCACTGGGGTTTGGGTCAACTAGGGAGCAGAGGCATTGGTGTTGGTGCTGACCCTTGGGAGCTTACTGGCAGGTCTGGGTGGGGGGAGAGTTCTGGTGCAGGAGAGCTGCAGACATCACCCCTGGTCTTCACTGGTCAGGAGGAAAATGAGTGGACCAAAAAACAAATTATAGAAAGAATTAATGATTTTTATCCTAGATAATGATAATAATGAAACAACATACCAAAACCTATGGGATTCACTCAAAGTGACTGCCAGGGGATATATTATATTTCTAAATGCTTACATGAATAAATTAGAGAAAGAGGAAATCAATGAACTAAATATTCAGCTAAAAAAATTGTAGAAAGGACAAATTAAAAACCCGAATTAAATATCAAATTAGGAATACTAAAAATTAAAGGAGAAATTAATAAAATCAAAAGCAAAAAAAGTGATTGAAATAATAAATAAAAACCAAGAGTTGATTTTATGAAAAAACCCAACAAAATTGATAAATCTCTGGTCAATTTAAACAAAATAAAGAAAGAAGAAAACCAAATTGCTAGTATCAAAAATGAAAAAAGTGAAATCACCATCAATGAGAAGGAAATTAAAATAATAATTCAGAATTATTTTGCCCAACTCTATGCCAATAAATTTGAAAATCTAAGTGAAATGAATGAATATTTACAAAAATATAAGTTGGCCAGGTTACATGAAGAGGTGATTAAATACCTAAACAACCTATCTCAGAAAAAGAAATTTAACAAGCCATCATTGAACTCCCTACGAAAAAATCTCCAGGGACTTAGGGATTCACAAGTGAATTCTACCAAAATTTTAAGGAAAAAATGATTCCAATCCTATATAAACTCTTTGGAAAAATAGGTAAAGACATAACTCTTCCTACCTCTTTCTATGACACCAATATGGTGCTGATACTTAAACCAGGATGAGTTAAAACAGAGAAAGAAAATTATACGCCTATCTCCCTGATGAATACAGATGCAAAAATCTTAAATGAAATCTTAGCAAAATGGTTATAACAAGTTATCACTAAGATAATGCATTATGATCAAGTAGAATTTATTCCAAGAATGCATGGTTGGTTCACTATTAGGAAAACTGTTAGTATAATTATTTATAGCAACAAAAAGCCTATCAGAAATTATATGATTATATCAATAGATGTTGAAAAAATTTTTGACAAAATATAGCACCCATTCCTACTAAAAGCACTAGAGAGTGTAGGAATAAATGGACTGTTCCTTAGAATTATAAGTAGTATCTATCTGAAACCATAAACAAGCAGTATATGGAATGGGGAGAGGCTAGAGTTATTCTCAATAAGATCAAGGGTGAAACAAGGATGCCCATTATCAACACTACTATCCAATATCATATTAGAAATATTAGCTTCAGCAAAAAGAGAAGAAAAGGAAACTGAAGGAGTTAGAATCGGAAAGGAAGAGGCAAAACTCTCACTCTTTGCAGATGACATGAAATTATATCTAGAGAAAACCAAGAAATCATTCAAAAAACTTCTGGAAACAATTAGCAATTTTAGCAAAGTTGTAGGATACAAAATAAACCCTCATAAATCCTCAACTTTTCTATATATGACTAGCAAGATACAGCAGGAAGAGCTAGAAAGAGAAATCCCATTCAAAGTAAACTCAAACAATATAAAATATCTGGAAAACTATTTGCCAAGGCAGACTCAGAAACTTTTTGAAAACAATTACAAAACACTTCTCACACAAATTAAATCAGATTTAAATAACTGGGCAAACATCAACTGCTTACGGATAGGTCGAGCTAATACAATAAAAATGACAATTCTACCAAAACAAAACTATCTTTAGTTCCCTACCAAATCAAAATTCCAAAAACTATTTTAATGAGTTAGAAAAGGTTGTAAGTAAATTCATATGGAGAAATAAAAAGTCAAAAATTTCCAGGGATTCAATGAAAAAAAGTGCAAAAGAAGGTGGCTTAGCCCTACCTGATCTAAAATTATATTTTAAAGGATTAATCATCAAAATTGTTTGGCATTGGCTAAGAAATTGAGTGATGGACCAGTTGAATAGACTAGGCACAATAGCAGAAAACGATTATAGTAATCTGCTGTTTGATAAACCCAAAGAGTCCAGCTATTGGGATAAAAAACTCTCTGATAAAAACTGCTGGGAAAATTGGAAGTTAGTATGGAAGAAACTTAGATTAAACCAATACCTCACACCCTATACCAAGATAAGATCAAAGTGGATACAGGATTTAGACATGAAAAACAATATTATAAGCAAACTAGAAAATCAAGGAGTAGGTTACCTATCAGATCTATGGAAAGGGAAGCAGTTTATGACTAAGGAAGAGATGGAGAGCATCACTAGAACAAACTAGATGATTTTCCTTACATTAAATTAAAAAGCTTTTGCACAGACAAAACCACTGTAACCAAGATCAAAAGAAATGTAGTAAACTGGGAAACAATCTTTACAACTAATGTTTCTGACAGAGGATTCATTTCTAAAATATTCAGAGAACTGAGTCAAATTTTTTTTTAAAAAAGCTATTCCCCAATTGACCAATGTTCAAAGGATATGCAAAGGTCATTTGCAGATGAGGAGATCAAAGCAATTCATAATCATATGAAAAATTGCTCTAAATCATTACTTATTAGACAAGTGCAAATTAAAGTTTTTCTGAGGTACCACCTCACACCTCTCAGACTGGCCAATATGATCAGAAGGGACAATGATCATTGTTGGAAGGGTTGTGGGAAATCTGGGACACTAATACATTGTTGGTGGAGCTGTGAACTCATCCAATCTTTCTAGAGTGTAATCTGGAACTGTGCCCAAAGGGCAACAAAAATGTGCATACCCTTTGATCCAGCAATACCACTACTGGGCCTATGCCCTGAAAAAGATTATGAAAAAGAGTACCACCATCACATGTACAAAAATATTCATAGTAGCCCTGTTTGTGGTGGCAAAGAATTGGAAATCAAGTGAATGTCCTTCAATTGGGGAATGGCTTATCAATTTGTTGTATATGTATATCTTGGAACACTATTGTCCTATTACACACCAGGAGGGATGGGAATTCAGACCTGGAGGGCTTTGCATGAACTGATGCTGAGTGAGGTGAACAGATCCAGAAAAAAAACTGTACAACCTAATAGCAACATGGGGGTGATGAACAACCTTGATGGACTCACTCATTCCATCAGTCCAACCATTAGGGACAGTTTGGAGCTGTCTGCAATGGAGAATACCATCTGTATCCAGAGAAAAAACTGTGGAGTTTGAACAAAGACCAAGTACTATTACCTTCAATTTAGGAAAACAACTGATATCTTTTTGTCTAATCTTGCCATTTCTTATACCTTATATTTCTTCCTTAAGGATATAATTCCTCTGTCATCACATTCAATTTGGATCAATGTATGGCATGGAAACAATGTAAAGACTGGGAAATTGCCTTCTGTGGGGGTGGGAGGGAAGTTAGATTAGGGGGAAAATTGTAAAACTCAAAATATATAAAAACTTTACAATTCAAAAAAAAATATGGTGCTCCATCACCTGTGCTTTCCAAGCTCTTGTGCTAATAATTCCTAAGGGAATAAAATATTGCATCTCAAAAACAATATATTCCAAGCATTTGAAATGTGAATTCCTTTCAAGATATCTTCTAGGAATAAACTCTCTTTGCTTTGATTCCATACACTCTTCTGTTTATTAATTTAAATTTCCAAGTATATGATAGTAGGAAGGAGACAGGGGTGTGTCTTGTATAGCAGACACAAAATTCCAGTCACCATAAGTTCATCTCCTCTAAATATGACATTGATATCCTGATTTATAAATCTTAGCTTTTTGTTAGTTTGGTTAATTGAATCAGTCTCTTTGAACCAAATCAGCCTTGAGAGAACTGATAAAATTTAGTTTCCATGAGAGTTAATTTAAATTGCCAAACAACTAATTTCTCTATCTCTTTCTCTGTGTCTTTAACTCATCTTATCTTGTCATCTACCTGGAAACTAGGGTCTACCCAGTGCTGATCCAGATACTGCTCTTTCTCCTCCCTTTCTTCTAGACCTAGATAGATTTTTAGACCTCTAGAGACCAAGATACATTTACCCTAGGTGAATTAATTCATTCAGTGAGAAGACTATGCTAGGGCTGACTCCCCACACCAAATTCCTTTCTCTGGTTCCCACTCTCATACTCTTCCCTTTGTCTGTACCAGAATGATACTACTTGTGGGACCTTGCTTATATCTGAATGAAGTTGTTTTCCCTCCTGCCTTTTTTTTAACTGTTCCAAATCTCTCCTTTCTATATTGTTGAGACTTCAGATCTATCCAGAATCAAACCCAGTGTCAAACAGATATGTTTGAGCCTAGACACTCCTCATTGTTACAGAACTAGATATAATTAGGAAATATTTAACAAAATAAATAAAAATAAAAAAGAACACTGATTATGTTAAAATAGGGTTTTATTAGTCATTATGTGACTTGTTTGTTGTTCAGTCATTAAGATACAGCTGATTCTTCCTGATCCTACATGGTGTTTTCTTGAAAAGATACTGGAACAGTTTGCCATTTCCTTCCCCAGTGGATTAAAGCAAATAGAGGTTAAGTGACTTGCCCTCGCTCACACTGCCAATGAATATCTGGGGCTAGATTTGAACTTGGGTCTTCTAGACTCCATACCCAGAGCTCTGAACCACTTAGCTACCTCCTTTGTATGGTTTTTCTATTTGAGTTTACATCACTGTTCCAGTCTCTTTTGCCTCAGGTCATGGGTCCACTTTCAAGATTCCATGTCTTCCAATCTCTATCTTGTACACTAGATTGCCTGAGTGCATGTGAATCCCTGAGGAAACCATGCCTCAAAGTAGGTTCACATGTACCCTCTTTAATCATTAGAAACATTCCCTTTTTTTCCTGAACTCCAGGTTTTCTAGATGACTCCAGTGGAACGCCTCATGGTTGTCTCAAATTTGGCACATCCAGTATGGAAGTCATTATCTTCCCCTTAAACCTATCCCTACTGCATGCACTTCGATTTCCTTCTAGGATCTGCAGTCCTGGGATCACCTTCAACTTTTCCCTCTCCCTTAGCCCCTGATACTGATTGAATCCATTGCACTTCCTTAACATTGATTATTTCCAAATCACTTCTGTCTATACCCACACACTATCCTAGTTCTAGTTTCCGGTTGTTTAGACTTTCGAAATGGTCTCCTGATTGAACATGGACCTTTCAATTGCATTTCATCTTCCGCATTGGTGAAGTCAACTCAGAAAGAAATGGGGACCGCTAAATTGTACATAATGATCCCTACATATTAACTTAGAAAATATCTATGTTTCAGCATATATTTTTTTCTTTGTTAAATGTTTCCCAATTACATTTTGATTTTGTTCTGGCTGCATGTTGGAATGTTGTGGGTGTGTTTGACATCTCTGCTCTAAAAAATCATCTTTCTAAAGCAGAGTTCTGACCAAATCACTCCCTTCCTCACTCTCTATTCAAGTCAAGGTCTGTCATTTTTTTTTCTTGAGCCAAATATTCTTTATAGCATGTATTTGATTTTGCTAAGTTGTTTCCTATGCCTTGAATATGCTTCCTCCTCCCTAGCCTTTTCCTTCTCTGAAGATTTAACTCAACAGCAAACTCCTATGGGAAGTTATTCTTGATCTCCCTATTAGTGCATTCTTTACTTTATCTTGTCTTTATTAATAGTTGTCCTTCAACTGAAGAAAGCCAGGCCTGACTTGAACATTATATTTATTAATATGAGGGGTATGCTGTGCAAAGGTATCCTTACTTGTCTTTTCTAGAACCATTCCATCACATGGCTTAATTTGATTAAAAACCAGACTATTGGTGATGGTCTAGATGCTGTGGAAATCTCTTGATATTTGAATTAGTTTCTCTTCCTCCCAAATCAGAGGGGGACCTTGACATGCTTTCACTAACAGACAAGCACTAGCATGTGATATCTGGAGACAGAGTGAGGCAATCTGCTACATCCAAACCTGTTTCTCTGCGCACTAATCATCAGCATGGCCTTTCTTCTAAGAATTTCCATCTTCAATCATGTTGCCTGCAGAACCCCAAATCTTTGGTTTCCCAGAAGCTGCCCAGAAGGTCATGGGAATAATGCTGCCAGATTACTAGTTGGCATTGTTTATGGTCAGAATTACAACTGTATCTGATCATCTTTGAACCTCAGGTTTTCATTTTTAATGAATGAAAACATTCTTGGAAAATATTTTTGCAGTGGTCCATCTCTCACAGGTCTAAACATTTGATCTCTAGTAGCACAATATGAATACCCATGGCTGTCCCTCTTAATCACGACCCTAATTCCAAAAACCATCAAAGTAGAACTATGGTCCTATTCCATAATTCCTGGCTGAAGAATCCAGGCAACTTGGGCCTGCTTTGAACATTCAACCTATCTTGCAGCTATTTGGCCTCAAGACCACATGGAGTCAAACACTTTATTTCCACATCTGACCTTAAGGTACTATGGCCTGTGAGGAAAAAAAGTTATAGGAAATATTTGCCAGAGATAAGGTAGGGCAATGGCCTGCTTTCATTGGAAGTGGACAGGTGAGGTAGAAAGAGAATTTGGATTTGAGTCCCAGCTCAAACTTAGTAACAATGAAACCTTTAAACAATTTATATAATTTCTGTGAAATGCAACATACTCATTTACTAAAAGTAAGTAATAATAGCTGAAGTTGTATAATCTACTCCACAGAGTGAAAATTTTGTGTTTATATATGTATATGAAAATATACATGCATATATTTTCATATATATACATATACATATACATATACATATATATATATATAGTTGTTTTTGTTCAGCTGATTTTCAGTCATATCTGACTCTTTGTGCCCCCATTTGGGTTTGCTTGGCACAGATACTGGCATGGTTTGCCATTTCCTTTTCCAGCTTATTTAGTTGAGAAACTAAAACAAATAGGGTTAAATAACTTACCCAGGAGTCCGAAGGACATAAGTTCAAATCTAGTCCCAGACATTTGACTCTTACTAGCTGTGTGACCTTGGACAAATCAGTAACCTTCTTTTCTCACCCAGAAAAGAGAGAGAAATGAAGTGAAACTATAGTAGGAAATTTTTCGTATATAATAGGAGTTTATTTCTCCTTTTTTTGCTAATTAGTCAATGTCTAAGATCAGATTTGAACTTAGGAAGATGGATCTTCCTGATTCCATCTCACACTCTATCCACTGTGTTCCCTAGATGATACATATGTGCACATATATAAATATGCATATATGTGTATTATATATAAACACATACACAAGTACTTACGATTATGTCCATGTACTAAAATAATATAAATGTGAATATATAATACACATGTAATCACATGTAATACACAGCACTAATTATATAATAAAATTATATATAACATCGATAGCTATATGTGAATAGCATGTATATAATTATACCATACATGTTGGTATATATGTGCTTGTATGTACACACATATGTATTATACACACACCTGTATCTATAGCTATATATCCCATGCTCTTGACACCGTCTATAGCAGCATCAGATGGAAATTTGCAAACACTCTACTGAAGTGAGTCTATGATAGAGTTTCTTAAGCTAGCATCTACATCCAGTTTTCAGGATGCAGGAAAAAAATTGACATGTTTGTTTTCACTAATCTCTAATTGAAATTCAGGATTTTCTCCGCTCATTGAATAGAAGAGTAGGCAAGATTTCAGGAGCTTAAACAGTTCCAGAAATGGTATGATTGTAGTGGCAAAATACTCCCCCTGCTCTTCTCCTCCTTTTTCTTCCCTCCTCTGAAGGAATCAGTTGACCCGTATGTTAATTCTGGTTCTGTTAGTAACAAATAATGCAATCTTGAATGGTTCAAAAGAAAAGAGTCATACTCAAAAATATCTAAGCTTTCATCTAGCTCAAATGACCCATGATTCTCTAAATCACTTATATAACAGGTAGAAAATCTGAAGACCTCTTCAATAATCACTTCAGCTAAATCAGACAGTGAATTTATGTAACATGTTCCTTACCAAATGGCACAAATAAAAATAAAATCTGCATTTTATGGAGAACTTAAAGATCCTTTTTGGTTCTAAATAGAAAGAAATTAAGTGAAGGAGCAGCTTGGTGTTGGAGTGGATAGAGTACCAGCCCTGGAGGCAGAAGGACCTAAATTCAAATCTAGTCTCAGACATTTGACTCTTACTAGCTGTGTGACCCTGGGCAAATCAGTAACCCACTTTTCTCGCCCAGAAAAGAGAGAGAGAGAAATGAAGTGAATCTATAGTAGCAATTTTTCATATACATTAGGAGTCTATTCCTCCCTTTTTTTGCTAGGGTTATTGTTTATAATAATTTTTTAAAAGAGAAGAGCCAGTCATACATAAATATAGAAGATATGACCTCCTGAGAACTCTCAAAAATGTCATTATTTTAGCTTATCACTGAAACTTCAAATTCTATTGTTAGATATTTTTCCTCTGAAATTTAAGGCTTGGAAATATTTTCCTTCCCTATCACCAATCTTTGTGAATAAGAGGACACATTAAACTATGATCAGTCATTCGTATCTTAGTATACAATCATCAAAACAAATTTTAATGGAGAAAGAAGAGAGAATACTTTTGTAACACTGGATATTACACTGGTTGGATAGATTTGGGACTTGGGCTATGTAGTCATAAAAAAGAAAACTTTGAACCTCAAGGTGGAATTTCCAGAAGAGGGAACAGGATCATAGAAAAGATAGAGGGAAAGGAGCTTTTTCTTTATCACTTCTTTATTTAGGATCAATATCAGACAAATGAAAACCAGCATATAGTATCTTATAAGAAGTTCATATATTAAAAGAAGCCTCAGTTTGCTTCATCTGTAGTTTGATCTCTCTGAGCATTTGCTTTGTTCTCTAGAGAGAATGGGAATCTGTTTATGTGCACAACTGTTTTTATGTTTCATAGGGTGAGACCAGGTATATGAATATTATAATAAAAGGGTCCCAGAAATAAACATAGGGCACAGGCTAATGGTAGTAAACTGGTTGAAGGAGAATTAAAAAAGGGAAATTTCTACCTAAGATTTAGAAATCTCTAAATTGGATAATCCCTACAAATGTTACAGACTGGCTAGAGTTTAGGAAAGATCATATTATCAAATCTGACTGATTTCAACAAAATGGACAATCAATTCCATTCACCTATAGTCTGAAGGGATTTGAAGAGGACCACACTGACCAACCAAGTGATTGGTGGCATAAACAAACAGGCAGAATCCTTTGCCATGTTTTAATGGATGAGCTCATTTTGAGCAAATTACAAAATAATGACTAGTTGAAATTTATATAGAACTTTCTGAAAATGTTTTACTTACATTAACTCATGGGAATCTCATAACATTTGTATCAGGTGGGCAAGAGGAACATTATATTCACTTTGAAGAGACTGAGGTTCAAAGAGGCTAAGCCCCTTGCTGAAAGTCATAGAGCCATTAAATGAGATTAACAAAACCCACACCTATATTTTCTGATTCCAAATTTACACTCATGAACTTGAAGCAACTGGATGATGAGTTTCAAGAAATGTCTAAGAACAAGGGGATAAACATACCTACATCTGCTGTGTGTTTCTCTACTAGGAATTACCTCTTTTTCCTTTTTGTTGGAATTTTCTGGACTGTTAAAGTCTATTTTATATCTTTTATCAATAACCTGTTCTCAGAAAGGGAACTAGCAGAAAAAAAGAAGGCAGAAAGGAATTTGAAGTCCAGAAACTTTCCCTCCCAGACCACTTCAACTTTTATAGCTTGCTATGAATTTCTGTTGTGACTTGTCATTAACTGCTGGGAGGGGGGCTAATAAAGACAGAAATCCCTTCATTCCTCCCTTATCCTCAAAAAGGCAAAAATAAATGTTGAGAGCATTTTGTTGGATCACTTTTATAAAACAGCACTGAAACATCTCCCCTCCCCATGTAGAAGTTCTTATTCCTCAGAGATCTAGTAAATTAATTTATTTTGGGGATCAACCTTACCAACAGAAATTAATCCCAAAGAAGATACCCGTGTAAATAGATAGAAAAATATAGATATAGATTTATACACATATACACATCATCACATCATGTTTTTCAATCTTGTCCAAATCTTCCTGACCCCATTTTGGGGTTTTCTTGACAAAGATAATAGAGTGATCGACCATTTTCTTCTCCTGAAAGGAATTTTTTAAGATGAGGAATGGAGGAAAACAGGGTGAAATGACTTGTCCAGGGTCACAGGTCACGCAACTGGTAAGTGTCTGAGGTCAGAATTGAACTCATAAAAATGAATCTCCCTGTGTCCAGTCCAAACATTCTATCCCTGAAGACCTGAATTCAAATTGAACCACAAACTCTTACAAATTGTATAACTTTGAGCCAGTCACTTAACTTCTGTTTACCTTAATCCAATGGAGAAGGAAATAGCAAATCATTCCAATATCTTTTGCCAATAAAACTTCATATTTAGCATAAATACATGTATATACACATTAATAGATGTATATATCTTTTTACATTGATCACAGTTCTCTATCTTTCTCTCTCTCAATAAAGCTCTTTCCCAGAATAAAGAATTGCTTAAGCAGTTAAGCTGAACTACACTTTACTTTCACAGTACCCCACATCTCTTATACTTAATGTGTTTTATCATCAGTTCTCTGAAGCCAAGCAAAATTGTTCATTTGCTTTGATATGCATTCTAAAGAATTTGAGCATAATTTTCTTTTATATTGTTGTAATCATAAACATTGTTCTCTTGGTTCTGTTTACTTCATTTTGCAACAGCACATTTACATTTTCTTGGGTTTCTCTGAATTCTTCATACTCATTATTTCTAACAGCATCTGTAATATTCATATACTATGATTTATTCAGTTGATTCCTAATCAAAGACCATCCAGAGTTGTTAGTTTTTAGTCTCCAAACCAGAAAGAGAACTGCTTTGAATATTTTTATACATATAAATTTATTAATGCACTTATGTTCTCACATGGATAGTCTATTATGTATGCTGTATGCATGCAAGTAGCCTGAATATATTTATAAATTAATTAAATGCATTAAGCATTTCTTTCTAATATTGATCTCTTGAGACATATGCCTTGGCCCCTCACCTGAATGGGACATTTGGTTAAAAAGGTAGAAGAATCTAGTATCTTTTCTCAGATAGTTCTAACTTTCTTTTTTGTTTGTTTGTTTTTAGGGGTTTTTTGCAAGGCAAATGGGGTTAAGTGGCTTGTCCAAGGCCACACAGCTAGGTAATTATTAAATGTCTGAGACTGGATTTGAACCCAGCTACTCCTGACGCCAAGGCTGGTGCTTTATCCACTGCACCACCTAGCCACCCCCTAACTTTCTTTTATAGTACAGTATAATCTTTATACCATTTTAAAAGAAACTTAAGACCTTAAATCCCGTGATATTAGTCCTCAAAGTTATGGATTTATTATATTGATTGATATGTTATCAATCTTTATTATAAAAAAATTGGTTGTTGACAATACTCAGAACATGAAGAGTAAAGAGGTATATTTATTAATCAATAGCCCTGTACTTTTCAAGTCTGAGTAGTGATTTCCTCTTACTGACCAAGTTTCACCAGGAAACAATCAACAAATAGAAAGATTACCTCATTATACAAAATGAATCCATTCTGTCTGTATAAAGGAGGATCCTGTGGAGACACTAGTTCAACAGACTCTGACTCCAATTAAGCTTCAATTACAGAGCTGTGCCTTAGTTGAAAATCCATTCTTTAGAATGGTTTCTATTTCAGGGGGCAGGGTCAACATAATAATAATTATGATACCTTTTTATTTTCTATAACTCTTTTACAAATATCTCAAGGCACATTCCAGACATGATCTCAGTTATACTTCTAGAATCTGAGTGAGGAGAAGGGTAGGCTTTGTTGTCCGAAGGTTCTATATGAGAACCATGGGCAGAAATGTTTTACATAGAGAATCTACAGGGACTTGTTTGGGGGGAATTATACTCAGGCTTCCTGAGCTAGGTGAACAGTTCTTCTCTTCCTTCTCCATTACCAGTCATCACTCACCACTAATTCAAGATTTGGTCTTCAGTATTCAGTATCTGATAATTCTCTAGATACTACATATTGGATTAAAAAGAACACATACACACACTCATACACACACACACACATATATGTAAATAAAAACACACAGACACACATATATGTCTATAATAGTACCAACATCACAAATATTCAACACTTAAGAATGAAACATTTGGATTGTAATAGAATAAACACAGTAACTTACTGACACAATGGATAGAGTGTTAGCCTCTCTATCTAGTCAGGAGGACATGAGTTCAAATCTGTACTCAGAAACTTAGTAGCTGTATGACCATGGGCAAGTCATTTAACTCTGTTTGCTTCAGACGCCACATCTGTAAAATGATATGGAGAAGGAAATGGAAAACCACTGCAATGTCTTCACCAAGATAAACACCAATGGGGTCCCAAAGAGTTGGACAGACCTAATCAACTAAACAGCAACAACAACCAAGAATACAGCTAGTTATAAGAATTTCTTCTTTCAGGTGTTTTCCAATATGCATTGATTTAGGATGATGGATTTAGAGTTTATATGGTCACAGATGAAGAAACTGAGGTCAAAAGAAGTTATGTGATCTGCCCAAGGTCTCAGAGCTGGGATGTGAATCCACATTCTCTCACCTTAAATCTAGTGTTCTTTCCACCGTATCAAGTGACCTCCATGCTAATTAACATGATATCATAAAAGATATCATTAAGTGTGAATTTTGTCATTGGAATGGTCAAAGTAATGGGGAGAAAATGTTCTCTGCTCTGGGGCTCATATGTAATAGACTTTCTATCCATTAAATGTGTACTAACTCTTTCTACCTGGACTCTCATCCCATTTTCTTTTGGAAAAATCTAGAAATTTTCATGCTAGAATTGTCTATGTTGGAAAATTCTACATTACATGTTGTAATGGTGGTTAGGGTAGAGAGGATGTAGTTAAAGTAGCAAAGGAGTATTTCTTACTCACTCTCTGGTATTTCCTTTTTTTGTGGTCAGAAATCAGTCACACAGGCCTGAATGATAACTTTCTTTTCGTTCTACCCTGCATGACTCTTGACAGCATCATTGAATGATCCTAATATGGAGAATTAAACCTAAAAATTCCCAAATCAATTCAGAGGAATGAAAAAGGCTTGGCATAACTCTGGTGTGCTGGGTACCAAAATTTAAAAAAAATCATATGTTAGTTCATTGAATTAAAATAACAAGAAGAATATCAAATCTGAAGTTGAGATTTTTTATTCATTTTTTTTCAGTCATGTCAGACTCTTAATAATAACCCATTTGGGGGTAATCTTGGCAACAATGCTAGAGTGGTTTACTATTTCTTTCTCCATCTCATTTTACAGATGAGGAGACTGAGGCAAACAGGGTTAAATGATCTGCCCAGAGTCACATAGAGAGTGTTTGAGGTCTCCTTTAACCTCAAGATGAGTGTTCCTGTCTCCAGGTATACTACTCTGTTTATTGAGCCACAAAGTTGAGATACCCAGTTGAATTAAGCTTCATTATTTGTGTTTCAGTGGCTGATTCCCAGTGGTATCCTTTGCCTTGCACCTCTCTTTTCCTTTTCCCTGTTCCTTTGTAATCCAACCCCTGAGTGTCCCAAATTATTTCTTATGACTTCCTTTATGTGAATTAAAATGAATTAACAATTAAAACTCAATTTCTCTTAGCGTCCATAGCATCTACAATACATTGGGCACTTCACTAAATATTAGAGCACAGGAACTATGAAGTTCCCACCCATATCCCCCCTCCAACTACAATCATACACCCTTAATAGATTCTCATAAATTAATCTTAAAGAAAGTGGTTTCAGGACAAATATAAGGATATGTTAATAAACAACAAATAGGAAATTGAAGAACTTTATTATACCAAGAGGGAGTCAATGATAATCTAGGTGCAGAAGATTTTAGACAGACAATAAATCCATAATTTTTATTTCATTTGATCATCTCTATTCCATATTTGTTCAAGTACTCTTCCTATCCACATTATTGGGAAAAAATCCCCTTTCTCCTCATGTTCTCTAATTTTTTTTATGATTTGTCCCTTTATATGATGCCATCTGGAGTTTGTAGCAATGTATGGTATGTTGAGCCATGGCTAAGTCCTCACAGGCTGCTTTCCAGTTTCCCCAGAACTTTATGGTGAATGGTGGGTCCACTCCAGGTTGATAGCCTTGGCTAGTTGATCGATTAATCAAATACAATACACAAAACACAAATATTTCTTTTGTATAACCTGGGAAAGTCACTTCCCCCTGCTGCCTTCATTTTTTCATCTGCAAAATTAGCTAGAGAAGGAAATGGAAAACCACTCCAATATTTTTGCTAAAAAGATGCAAAATGGAGTAACAAAAAGTCAGACGTAACTGAAAATGTTAGAACAACAACAAAATGCAACTATATTATTTACTTCTAAAACATCTTTATCTAATTTGATTAATGGATCAACTTTAAAAAATTTACTCAGAGGGGCAGCTAGGTGGCGTTGTGGATAAAACACCGGCCTTGGAGTCAGGAGTACCTGGGTTCAAATCTAGTCTCAGACACTTAATAATTACCTAGCTGTGTAGCCTTGGGCAAGCCACTTAACCCCATTTGCCTTGCAAAAACCTAAACAAAAATTTACTCAGCACCAAATCATTTTGATTACTTCATTTTAGTTCATTAAAATTTGAGATCTTTTATTACATCTCCTTTCTTTTCCATTATGCTTCATTATTTCTCAACTTTTTATTATACCAGTTGAATTTTGTTATAGTTTTGTCTTATCTTATGAAGAAAACATTTGGTAGTTTGATTGCTATGGCAAAGAATCCACACATTAATTTAAGTGGTACTGTCATTTTTGTTATATAGGCATGACACAATCAAGCTTAATTTAATTTTTCTTCAATTATTTTTCTTTTGTTCCCATAAAGAGTGCATGAAGTTGTACACATGAAATTCCAATATTTTGTATTATGAACTTGGAATTTTGAACAAAATTTTCTTCTCTATATTTCTATTAGGTTTTATTGTGAATATATAGAAATCCCAATGACTTTTGGTGTGTTTTATATCCTGCTTTTCTGGATTATTATTTCTATGATTTTTATAGTTGATCCTCCAAGTTCTCTAAGCAGACCATCATTTTGTTTCTTCATTGTCAGATCTATTCTATTTCTTTTTTTCTTATTCATAGAACTAGTATTTATATAATCATATCAAATAATAGTTGTGACAATGAGTATCTGATCTAATTATAAAGGCCTTTAATGTTTCTTCTTTAGATGTAATAGTTCTTGGTTTTAAATAGATATTATTTATACTATTATTGAAAGTTCCATTTAATTCAGTCAAAGAAAAATATTAGTACAGTGTCCTGAATTTTAGACACAAGTCTTCTAGAAATAATTTCATTTATCTTATCATTAATATAATATCCAATAACATTAATATAATATCCAATATCCAATATCATTTATGGTTTATAGAGATTTCCCCTACCTTTTGATAATTTAGGATAGATTTACAGGAATCCTATATAAGAAAATCATTTTATGCAAAATATAGCTGTGGTTTAATATTATAGAACAGTTGAATAACCAACAGCTCACCTTACTCTCTTCTAAACCAAAATTCCTTTAAAGAATCAATAATACTAGTCCCATACAAAGATCTAGAGAATCCTTTATGAATGGGAGAGGGCAAAACTTAATGAAAGAAATTAATGAAATAGAAGACACTTTCCTTGAATGGGACTGAGGTTAATACTTGAAGGGAATTAAGAAGACAACATTCTCATTAAGTAAGAATAGATCTCAAATACTCAGGGAGGGAAAGAAAGGCTTTTGTTTATTCACATTAATAAATGAAGATAAAAGGTATTACTTGTCCTAAATTTTGTAACCAGTCCTGAATGCATTTAGTTTTGAAGTCTTTTGTAAAAAATTAAAAAAAAAACTATTTTGTCCTCAATCAATCCCACCTTCAGTTAAGTCTGGAAAACTTCCTTTATTATAATAGAGAATTATGATTGCTTAATATTTTCATCTTTTTGTAAGGAAGTTTTTTTAAAAAAATAATGCTTCCCTACTGTGCTTTCCAGTATTTTAAAACATAAACATGACTTTATTTTTTTGTTTGTTTTTTCAAGGCCTTGGAATTAAATAACTTGCCCAAGGTCACACAGTTACATAATTATTAAATAGCTAAGGTCAGATTTGAACTCTAGGGCCAGTACTCTATCCATTGCACCATTTAACTGTTCCATGTATTTTCTTTTTTTAATACTATTACATTTTCCTCCAAATATGTGTAAAAACAATTTTAAAAATTATTTTAAAATATTGCAAAGTATGTTCGAGTCTGTATTCAGCTGCCATCATTTTTTTCTCTGGAGGTGGATAGCAATTTTCATTATAAGTCTTTCGTCATAAGATTGTCCCTTGCTGAGAATAGTTAAGTAATTCCCTGTTGTCTATCAAATAACATTGCTTTTACTGTGTGCTATGTTCTCCTAGTTTTACTCATTTCACTACATATCAGGTTTTTTTGTTTGATATTTAATATAACATTATATACCACATATATTTATTATAACATTATATACCACATATATTTATTATAACATTATATACCACAATTTATCCAGTATATAACATTATATGCCACAGATTATTCAGTCATTCCCCAATTGATGGGAATCCCTTCAATTTCCAATTTTTTGCCACCACAAAAAGAACTTCTATAAATATTCTTGTACATATAAGTCCTTTTTGTTTTCTTTTGATCTCTTTGGGATACAAGCCTAGTAGTATTATTGCTGGGTTATATGGTTAGAGCAATGCATATTCTACCAATAGTTCATTAGTATTCCAGTTTTCCCATATTGCTTCCAACATTTATCATTTTTCTTTTTTGTGATGTTGAATTTTTCCAGAGATTTTTTTGGTGGATTTCAATGTATTCATATAATGCTGTTTTGTTATTAACATAGTGCATATATTTATAGATTTCCTACAGCAATATTGAATCGATCCTGCATTCCTGGTATAAATCCAGCCTGTTCATGGTATATAAGCTTTTAAAAATGGTAACATAGGTGTTTGGTTAAAATTTTACAAATAAATTTTACAAATTATCAAATGCAATGATATTCATTACAACACAGCTTGCTCATGATCTATAATTTTATTTCTCTGACTTATCTCTTCCTTGTTTAGATATGAGTAGAACAAATTAAAACAAGCAATACCTGAAGTCTCGATTTACTGCATAATGTCAAAATAGGTTAGATCATTGCTTTTCCTACCCCTATGGAACTTGGTGTACTTACTGGTCCAACTACGGGAAGTCTCTTCTTTTTTTATATCCTGAAAGGATCAATTTAAATCTTGCTCAAGGAAGTGCACACTATCTCATATTTCTCTTATACATATAGTTTGATAGGATGCCATCTTTTCCTATTTGAATAATAATTTATATAAAATTGTTGATAATTGTTGTTTTTAATTTTTTATAGTATTCATATTTAAATCCATTTAGTCCAAAAGCACTTTCACTGTCTATTTCAGAGTTACTTTATGATTTATTCAATTTCTTTCTTTCAGATTGAGCTATTTAAATTCTGTCTTTATTATTTTCATAACTTGCTTTAGAATATTTATTTTTAGAAATATTTATCAATTACAATTAAGGCATTAATTTTTTTCCCTGAAATGTAACTGGGTAAAGTAATTTTTAATAATTCACTTAATTTGTGCACCATAAGTTCATAGATGCAGAGCTAGAAAGAACCAATAAAACTATCTCATTTTCTAGGTAAATAAGATACTGTTTCCAGGTGAAACAGTATACTTTGGTCATATATCAAAAGTACCCAAGGCAGTATTGGAAATTAGGTCCTTTGACCAAAAAAAAAAAAGTCCATGCCCTTTCCTATGCTGCATATCACAACCTTTCCTTTTTAATTTTTATATTGGAAATTTTATTCTATTCTTTTTGATGTATATGCTCATTGAAGTCTATTTTAATTTTTTAAAAAAACCCTCTTTATTAATCAAGTCAAAAGGTTATTTTCCTTTTTATTTCTCTCTTTTAAAAATGTCTTTTTTGATATTTTTAGCATTTGATTTTCTAGATTTTTTAAATTCTTGTCCAATTTATTGGTCTGTACTTTTTTTTATGAAAGTATATAAAGATGTAAATTTTCTCCTAAGTACTTCTTTGGCTGTATCCCAAAAGTTTTTGTACATAGTCTCATCATTTTTTTGATGAAATTATATATTGCTTTGATAATTTGTTCTTTGATACATATATTCACTAAGAACAAATTATTTGGTCTCCATTTGTCTTGATATTTCTGCATTTTAATATTTTTTGGATTTTAGTCAGTAAATTATATACTTAATATTTATGATCTCTATATTTGCTTATTAGATTTTTCTATCCTAACGCATGGTCAGTCTTTGTAAAAGTGTCACACATAGCTAAGAAATATACATATTCATTTTATATCCTTTATGAAATCACCAGAGATCTAGCATACTAAACTTTTCAGAAATTCTATTTGGCTCATTAACTCCTTTCTTGTTAATCCTTTTGTTGGATTTTTAGAATTCTATAGCATGTTATATTCCTCTCTTCTTAAAGTGTTACTATAGATTTCTCTCTGGATTTCAATGAATTTTTACTTTAGATGCCATGTCATTTGGTTAATATATATTAAGTATTCATATTATATTGTTAAGTTTGAAGTCTATGGTGCATAATGTAATTCTTTACTTATAACATTTATTCTTACTACTCCACCTGAAATCAGGATTGTTATTCCTGTTTTTTGGTGCACTTTCAGATGAAGTACAATAGATTTAGATCCATTCTTCCATTTTATTTCTGTGTGAATCTTTGTTTCAGGTGTGTTTGTTAAAAGCAACTTGTTATTGAATTATCTTTTCTAAATCATTCTCCATTTTCTGGATAGTTCATCCCCGTCGCATTCAAAGTTATGATTGTTAATTTATGCTTCTCTCCTTTGTATCTTCTTATTTCCTCATTACTCTGTGCACTGTGATCAGCATTAGATATTTTAGAAATTTATTACTTAACTATCCTGATCCTATTCTTCTGTCCCTCCTCACTTCACCCCGGTTACATCACAATCACTGGTTCTTACATTTTCTCTTTTGATGATTCCCCTTTTAAGATCCACTTTCTGAAGGTAAAGCTTGTTCTCCCATTCAGCATCTTAAGTCACCCCCTTCTCTCTTCTCCATTTCCTGCATGCTTACTGACTTTGCAGATGCATCAGACCCTTTTGTGTTTATGTGTTCAGCTTTCCTTTGCTTGCTTCAGAAAAGAATGAGTTCATAAGAGACTTTTCCCACAATCTTCTTCAGGTTTGATTCTTCCTGAACTATGTGAGCTGATTCTATGCCCTCCTTCTGTAGTGGTGCCATATGCATACTGGTTAGATGCCCTAGTTCACAGTTCTGACTTTTCTCCTCCATTCTTTGTCTTCTCCTTAAAGAACCACTGCTGCTTCTATCAGCATTATTCAGCAATCATGGCCAAGATGCAGGAAATTTTCGCTGTTTCTCTTATCTTTTAATCATTCTTCCTTCTGGTACACTTTTTGCCTCAGTGTTTGTGGTAGAACTGATCTCCTCTTAGACTTTTCAATTATCCATCTTTACCAGAAGTCTTTCAGTTTCCCCTTTGTATGATATTATATTGCTTTACTATCAAATCTAATGAAGGTTTCCTAGTTTTTTGCTAATTTCCTTTCTTGTCATTCCTGATTTCTTAATTTTTTCAATCCCTGGTTTTCATTCATTTACTTACCCCTTAAAGTGCCTTCTTCCTTCTATCCCATAATTAGTGCTTTTGTTTATGATCCAGTCTCTGAATAACTCTCACACTTCTTTTTGCTCTCTGTTCTAAAGAAAACTACCATTTCAATTATTTCCATTTTTCTTCCATTAAGGAGGGGCAGAGTAGGGAAGCAGCTTCTACTTCTCATGCTGCTACTTCTCATCCAGCTCCTTTTACCATCTCCTTCCACCAATTTGTCCTATCTTCTCCTACCTTGTCATAAATGTTTTCCTATTGGATTAATTAAGGCAAACCCTAGAATGCTAGATCAAAACAAAACAAAATAAAAAATATTTATACTTTCTCTATTAAGTTGCTTGAGCAATCCTATGACAAAAATTATTTTGAAATATAAGCCACTTTCATAATTAATATTTATTTAGATTATATATCTACATGCCTGAGGAAGATTCTGAGAATATGATTTGCATCCATAACCTTAGGAAACAAATAAGGTTGTTCCTGAAGTTCCTGGGCATATCTCAATTTGGACAAGTCCAGGATGGCCACTACACCATAGTATCTCAGAAAAGCACCATGGTGCCATGCCCTTGACATGACTATATGAGGGATGATATACAGTATTCTGATATGGATAAAAGATTTCATTCATAATTTTAGAATTGCGATGATCACCCATCAATGTCATATATAAAGTTTAACTATTAGAAGATTCTCTATTTCTCACTGAGTTGCCTACTTTTCGACCTCACTGACTTCTCTACTAAGCTCTTATAGGGGATACCTCTCCTGCTCTTCCACCTTCCCCAGTTTCATTTTGTGTTTTATCTTCCCCCATTAGATTGTGAGTTCCTTGAGGGCAAAGGCTATATTTCATCTTTTTTGAACCTAGTGTTTTAACACAGTTCCTAACACAGAGTAGATACTTAATTGATGTTTATAAACTCTCTTATTAATAAATGAAAATTTCCTCATATGTTCCTTTTCTAGAAAGCATTATGCTAATTGCATCAAATCTTAGAACTACAAAAGTATGCTTAGTGAAATACAAAATTGTGTCAAAGAGAACGATCAAACCATTCCCAATCAGAAAAATAAATTCTGAAAAGTACAGTTTATTCAGACTTTGATATGTATCTTGATGGGCAGTCTAATGAATTAATACGCCACTACATATATGTGAGACAAGAGGTATAGATGAATGAGCTAAGCTCAGAATTGAATAAGAGGAAGAGATCTGGCCTATTCAAATTTCTAACATTGAATTCTGCTTTCAAAGAATCTTAAATTTCTGGCTATCCTGGAAGGCTATTTAATACTATTAGAATTCTAGAACACCTTGATCTTAAAAGAATAAAAATCATCAGTAACCAAAGGCAATGGAAAGATATGTAGTATGGAATGGATATGTAGTAGGAAAGATACGTAGGTGTCTTTAAATTATCAAAAATTATTTTAATGTAAGATATTGTATAAAATAAATTATATAAGATATGTAATTACTAGAAAGAAAATAGGGCTGTCATCCAATTCAATTCTACAAGTAATAAATGTCAGACATTATGCTATAGTTAGGGATACAAAGAAGAAACAAAGCAGTCTCTGTCATCAAGGATTTTACATTCTCCAAGGGAAAAAACATGTATACATATAAATAAATAAAATTAAAAGAAAATCATTTCTGGGTTGAAAAGATAAAAATTTTAGTATGAAGGATAATTTGTAAATAATGGAAAAGAAATTACAGAGGGAACAATGAAATGGTAAGGGAAAAGCGAGATAAGAGCATCAGACATTTCAGGCTCACTATATATTTCAGCCTTCATGCTATCCTCAACTTGTCTCAAATTCCCCCAAACATCCCATATATTTGAAGTAGCCTAAAAATCAGAGTCCAAAGGTTCTTAGTTGAATCAGAGTATCATATTGTCTTTCCTTTCATATAACAAAGGAAAGGAAGGTCAGAGCAGAAGGGTAGATGTCTAGAAACCACTTAGCCTGACATTTGGATACTTGGGTCGGGTGTTGGCAAATTAGATCTGCCTGAGAACTCATTAAGATGTTGAGTAGAATATCTCCTAATTTTTCTGAAATCTCCAAATGATTTGTTACATAAACTTTACTCTTAGTACTCACTGATGGAATGTGATGTAGTGAAATCAGGAAGAACAATTTTAAGTCTTGCTTCTGAAATGTATTGTCTGTGAGGTCTTTGGCAAGACATTAAATCTGTTAGTACAATACACACTCCTCTAAGCCTGTAAACTGCAGAGAAATGCTAACTTGCATTAGTTGGAGTTTCTTCACCAGAGAATTCCTGTGACCATGAGTTAGGTTAGAGTTGAAATGGTTCCCTAAAGGGTTAACTTGAAGAAAGGAGAATAATGAAATTTGATCTAGTCCCTATCCTTAAAAGTCAGGAACTGTTTTTCCTTAACCATTTAAAAATGTGGATTTCTTTGTAAATCAAAACCAAACATTTATTAAACATTGTTGGAAATACAACACTCTACTCAACATTGAGGATAAAATACTCACAATTAGTTCCTTTCTCTTGAAGAGTTTATAATCTAGTTAATGAGACTAGATTTGAATTTAGATTATTTAGAGGAGGAAGTAGTACTTAAACTGAGCTTTGCAGGAAGAATATATTCTAAGTAGAAAGGAATATATTTTAAGCAGGAGAAATCATGAGTACAGGAGAGAAGAATGATCCATTTTTGACTGTTTATCGATGAAAAGGAAGTAAGTGTAGAAATAAGCATTTTTAAATATCTGGATGAATTCTCCCTTACTCCCAATCAAGATCTCCACTTTATCACCCATTTGCCTCTGTCCTAAACTTAACTACCAAAAGAATGCAGCTGGGTGGGAAATTAGAAGTTACTGGAGTTTACTAAGTAGGAGACTGATTTGGAAGATCACTTTGAAAGCTGAATGGAAGTTGGACTGGAGAGGGGAGAGACCTGAAGCAAGGATTTCAATGAGAAGGTTATTATAGTAGTTTAGAGGCAGCTAGATGGCACGGGGAATAGAACACTGGCCTTGGAGTGAGGAGGACAGGAGTTCAAATCTGACCTCAAACACTAGACTCTTACTACTTGTATGACCTTGGGCAAGTCATTTAACCCTGATTGCCTTACCTCCAGGGTCATCAGCAGGTGTTCTGATTCAGATCTGATCACTGGACCCAGATGACTCTGGAGGAGAATGTGAGACTGGTGACTTAGCACAGCACTCCCTCACTTATATCGAATTCATGTGCTTATCATAGCATCACCTTCCTGGTGTCAATGATCTTCTTCGAGAACCATGCATCATCATTTTTTATAGTAGTTTAGATTTAGTTATGTGGGTCGAAGGAAAGAGTTATATACAAGAGGAGGTAAAAATGAAATAACTTTGCAGCTGATGGGATGTTTGGGGGAATCTGAGACAAGTTGAGGATAGCATGAAGGCTGCAAGCCTATGTGACTGGAAAGAATCCAATGTTCTTGACAATAATTGACCAGATCTGGTAAAGGAAGGGATTGTGAGTGAGGCAGATGAGTTTTGTTTTGAATATGGTGAGGAGAGATTTGAAGATAACTTTCAAATAATGAGATTAGGTGGAGCAAAGAAAACGGGAGCTCTCAAAAGATGACCTGAGTTTGATTTTTTTGTTTTTTGCTTTTTCAGGAAAGTGTAAGACAAGATAAATAGTTGAAAGAGTGCAGGGAGAAAGAGCTATGGGGAGCTTGTGGATGCATCGAAAGGTTTTAAAAATGGCAGCGGTGAGTAGAAGAATGAAACATTTAGAGACATGTCAAAGTATTTCCTTGCTGCAGTGAGGACCCAGTTGAGATTGTGTAAAATAAATTTAAGATGGATACAATTAGCAAGATTTTGTAAATTTCTTAAGTTTTGTTCAGGAGTTTGTGAGTAGGATCAAAGGCAGATGATAGGGATACAATCCAAGGCTGAGTTTTGGAAGGACAAGATCAGGGATAGACTAAGAAGGGGACAGAGATTTAAGTGTAAGGGAAGCATAGAGTTGAAGTAGTTCCTCAAAGGGTTGAAATAGGGAAAAGCAGAGAACATAGCCGATGCAGCTTGGCATATGGGAAAGGACTGACAGGAAAAGGGTGATGATAGCAAAATGTCAGCAGAAAAACACTTAGATGAAACCTTACAGCTTGTTTTTGGTAAAAAAAAAAATCGGACTCCATTGAAATAAAGAAATATGCACTATGAATGTCCTTAGGGAGAACAAGTCTGAGCCCAAAGAGGGAACAGGGAAGAAACCTGTGTTCTGCCAGGTCCCACAAAATGAAGGGAAAAGGTAGTCAAGAGATTGTTGTGGTTTGTTATTAGGTAGCTGTTGTTGTTTTTGTTTTGTTTTGTTCTCAAAGAAGACCATGACATAAGAGATGTGATGTCATGACAAGATTTGAATTGGATTTGAATGAGGGGATGCTATGCTAAGACACCAGTCTCACCATCTCCTCCGGAGAAGGCCCTGGATGAGAGGCAATTCAGATGAAAGGACTTGCCTAGGGTTACCCAGATAGTTAGTATCAACTGTTTGAGACTGGATTTGATTTCATATGGCAATCAATAGAGCTGTGGGTCTGGAGTCAGAAAAACTGGAGTAGTGGACTTTTTTATTTTTGCCTTTGTATTCTCAGTGCCTAGCTTACTTCTCACCACATAATGCATGATTAATGTTTGTTGAATGAATCAATGAAGGATAAAGGAAAAAGGAATCAGTCTTCCATGTTTATGTGTATAGGAATAGGAGAAGAGAGGTTGTATAGTTAGGTAGCTGAATAATAATTCTCCATTAAGTGAACTAGGGGTACCAAAAATTCTGGGTGAATTGTTGAACCAGCTTTAGCATTTTCAAATGGGAACCCAGCCTTTAGCTTCTTGCTGGTGGGTCTGATGCTGGGAAGATTATAGTGACATCATTTCTGAACCAATTTTGATGCTTTTTTATATGCCTGTTAACTTGTATTCAGTGAAGTCAAACTGTTTAATTTCACTGTGAATGCACAATCATCATCCCACTTGGTTTCCATTTGGTTCTTACTCAGCATACAGAGTTATAACATTCAAATTCATCCTGTTAGGAATTACCTAAACATAGAAGAAGTGAGGGGGGGAAGCCTCAGATCTTCAAAAAAATCTGTTTTTTTCTTCTTATTCATAACAGATCTGTAGTATCCTTTTTAAGACAAGACCTAAATTTTCATCTTGACAGCAGTCCTAAAAAAAAAAGCTCCTTTACAAATATTTGTCTTTTCCCTAATGACCTGAGTTAGCACTCAGGTTGTGTTCTTTGTATACTGTATTTATGGAAATGACACAATCTGAAGCTGGATGCTTTATGATTGGTAATCTGTGTCTTGTTACATGGGATTTATGAGACCTGGGGGGCTACCTTCATCAACAGCCTGGATCTTAGAAGTACAGAATATTGAATGTTGCTCCCATATCCATGTTAGGCAGTTTAGAATTCATGGTGCCTTGATTCTCTATGGGTTCTTTTTTTCTATTGATGTCCTTTGCTAGATATTCTAAGGTGGAAGATTATACCCTATTCTACATCAGTATCTGAAGAACATGGAAACAATACTGGATCTCCCTATTTCTGTTTCTGTCTCTGTCTCTGGCTCTTTCATTGTCTCTCATATATATATATATAATTATTTCTTTATATCTAACCATCCATCTATCTATTCATCTATCTATCTATCTATCTGTGTGTCTGTGTGTCTATCTATATCTATCTTTGCATATATCTTTCATCTAGCCATTTATGTATGTATGTATGTTTGTATGTATCCATTCATCCATCCATCCATTTACCTTTCTATCTTTCTACTCTATTTTTCCAATCATTTGTTTTTTTTGTGGTTTTGAATCAAAATGAACTGAGTGTATACTCTTGTATACACATAACTTCATACAATTCAGCAAACTTATATAATGTACCTCTTTCTTGTGTCTTTATTTCCCTGGTTCCCAGGCTAGGGATGTACCTAGGATAGATTAGACATTTAACAAAGGCTTAGTGACTGATGAACCATTTTGTGCAGAGGGCTATGGGAGGCCCTAAGCAATGCCAAGTTTAAATAAGACATGACACCCTGCCCTCAAAGATCTTATGGTCTTATAGAGATACAATTACACTGCCAGTTCAGAGAGCTAGAATGTGTCATGTTAAGTAAAAGGGATATAAAGAACAGAAAAGCAAAAAGCTATGTGAGATCTAAGGAGAAAGGTCAGGACAAGTAAAGGAATTCTCTAAGTTCAATCACATCCCTCATATTTAATGCTTTCATATCTCTATGTACTGTGGTCCAAAGGGCAGAATTCAATCTTTGCAGTTGCATCGACTTTGAGCACTCTCTACCTTGTCTGCCACCTGTACCCTATGCCTTTGTCCTGTACATAGGTATAATCACTATAACTTTGCAGAGCAAAAATAGGCAAGGGGTCAGAGCAAAGGGGCTATTCCTTTTGCAAGCATCATTACAAATACAATCTTTTTTTTCTTGAAATCTGTGCGATTCTGGAAGCTCTACAAGTGAAAGAGGATGTGAGGCAATTATGACAAGGGATCTTAAATGTCTTCCCTTGGGAATGGAATTTAAGATGTTGAAGGAAGGAATGTTAGTGAGGATGTGTCCCCTGACACACTTATTGCCCTTTGGAAAAGTCTATGGGATTCAGCCAACCCCACATATGATTGAATTCTATGTCTCTGTACTGATAGTCTCCCTCCTGTTGGCCTCTCACCATCCTGCACTTAGCAGTTTCATCAAATCACACAGGGGCAGTGACAGGCCAGAAGGTCTTTCCTGGCTTATGGACTGGGTCTATGTCTGTTGTCGAGGTTAGACATCATTATCTTAGGGAACACCTGGACATTTTTCTGGTGGCCCATTAAGCATTTTTCAGCTTCCCAGTGGGGGTAATAAAGCAGAAAGCAACAGTGGCCAGCTGACCTTAGAAACTTTGCCCAGTGGCTTAGTATCACGGGAAATTTTTAGAGTTTACCACATCTCATACTCAGTCCCTTGCACCCTTGTTCCAAGATATTGGACAACAAATTACCTATAAATAAATATAGCCATTGGAATTTTAGTTTTGCTCTCATACCCCCTAACCCAGACTCCCTTTATTTATGTTGTATTCCTTTACTTTTTTAAAGCTATTACTGTACAAAAATATAGTAACATAGCCTGTTGGGTTTTTTTTAATGCCACCATCTCCTTAACTAAATTTTACTCTCATTTTACAGATGATGAAACTGTGACATGGTGATTCTCATTGATTGATTTAAAATCCTGTAGTTCAATAAGGTAAAGTCAGTACTGGAAGTAAAATGTAAACAACTTATTCCCAACCCAGAACTCCTTTCTATCTGTCCATGCAAGGAAAGTTGAATCATACATCTAGAGCAAATCTTGGAGGTCTTGTAGCCCACCCCACTCCCCTTATGCTATAAATGAAATATAGTGAAATGAAATAACTTACTCAGGGTTATGCAGGTAATATACATGAAAGGCAAGGGATTTCCTTTTTGCTAGAAATAGTATTTTATATTTTTCCAATTACATGTAAACATAGTCATAAACATTCATTTTTATAAGATTTTGACTTCCAAATTTTTCTCCTGCCTTTACCCCCTCCCCAAGACTGTTGCAATGTGTTACATGTGGAACTGTGTTAACTATATTTCCACAAAACAAAAAAATGAGAAAAAATAAAAACAAAGTATGCTTTGATCTACATTCAGACTCCACAGTTCTTTCTCTGAATGTGGATAGCATTTTCTGTCATGAGTGTTTTGGAATAGTCTTAGATCACTGTATTGTTGAGAAGAATTAAGTTAATCATTAATGATCATGGCACAATGTGACTGTTACTATGTACAATCTTCTCCTGCTTCTGTTCACTTCACTTAGCATCAGTTCATGCAGGTCCTTCCAGTTTTTTTCTGTAATCTGCCTACTTATTTCTTATAGATCAATAGTATTCCATAATATTACTATACCGCAACTTTTTCAGCCATTTCTCAATTGATGGGCATTCCCTAAATTTCCAACACTTTGCCACTACAAAAAAAGGGTTACTATAAGTATTTTTTTACATATAGGCCCTTTCACTTATTTTCTAAACTCTTTGGGATCCAGACCTAGTATTGGTATTGCTGGATTAAAGGTATGTCCAGTTTTTTACCCTTTGGGCATAGTTAGAAATTGCTCTCTAGAGTAACTGGATCAGCTTACAACTCTACCAAGCGTGTATTAATGACCCAATTTAACCATATCTTCCCCAACTTTTCTGTCATTTTAGTCAATCTGATAGATGTGAGATAGTACTTCAGAGATGTTTTAATTTTCATTCCTCTAATGACTATTTATATAGAGAGAATTTTTCAAATGATTATAAAAAGCTCTAATTTCTTCTTCTCAAAACAAGGCAGAATTTCATCCAAGTCCTCAACCTTCAGAGGCATTGTTTTAGGAATCCAAGAAGTAATCAATCCTTTTTTAAGGCCAACTATTTACTAGACACTATGCTAAGTATTTTAGAATTATTATCGCATTTGATCTTCCCAACAGCCCTGAGAAATAAATTATTATTATTCCTGTTTTCTAGGAAATTAAAGTGCAAATTAGGTGACTTTCCCAGGATCATTGGATCATTCATCTCTTAAGTGTCTGAATTTAGTTTTGAACTCAGATCTTCCTAATTCTAGGTCTAGTTATCTCATTTATATTTGGCATAGAATAGATTTATAATCTCATCAATCCAAAGCAATGTAGATCACAGCCCAACCATGTTCATCCTGGAAATTCTTACTTGGGTTTAGCTATGAAGTCAAGTCAGGAAGTTCACTTAATATCCTTTGTGTCTGCATTCCTCTAAGTCTTTTAACCTTACCTGTGAATGGATATAACAATTGGGTTCTTGATCTATTATCACCTTCTTTTCAATCATATATCTTATCTCCTGGATGCAAGGCGACACTGGGAATAATTGTAAAATCTCTTTACATCCACCAACTGACTTTCCATCAGCCAGGGGCCACCTACAATTTTTATTGTTGAAGAAGGTCACTTTGAAGAGTTCCTAACCTTATTATTGGAAAAAGCTTGGTGTTAAAAGGGTGGCTTTCTTTGTTTATTTGTTTCAAAAGGAGCAGCATGAAATCATTGAAAGTGCTGTGCAATTTTACCAAGTTCAATGTAATCTGTTCTCAACTAATTTGTGCTTGATAACATGCATATAAATGCTGCAAATTGCCAGTAAGAGAACTGATAGGGTTATTTTTAATGTAATAAATAAAGTTAATGAGAGCTTTTATTGCCTAAACTTTTTCTTAATAATATAAAAAGAATCAGCAAATCAATTAGAGATTGGAGAATTGGATTTTTTTTAAATCAAATAAATTTGAAAGCTTCAAAATTTTATATGGATATTGGGACCTAGGCTTTCCTTAGAATTCCATCCATTTTACAATTCTCCAAATATATCTACATACCATTCTTCAAGTACTCTTCCCTCTTTCAGAATCATTCTCAATCAGCAAGTTACAAAGAGGTATATAGGATCTTTGTGTAAGAAATGATATTCCCAATGAGTAGAGCTCTCCAGAACAGAGTGGATTGCCTTAGGAAGCAGCAGGTTCCTCATTCCTCAAATACCTCCTCAACCAGGGAGGGCTTCAAACAGAGGCTAAATTGAATTCAATTCAATAAACATTTATTAAGTACCCACTGTATACCAGACAATGTGCTAAGTTCTGAAGATCCAAAGAGGGGAAAAAAGGATTGTCCCAACTTCAAGGTGTTTACAATCTAATGAAGGAAACAACATTCAAACAAATTATACAAAGCAAGCTATATAAAAAATAAAAAAAGAAATATAATCATATATAATTAAATACAGTACATATTTTAGGTTACATTATAATGATTATATATAATTATTTCATTGAAATAAAATATAAAACATAATAAAAGAGGGAAAACATTGGAATTAAGAGGGACTAGGGGAAATTTCCTATAGAAGGTGGGATTTTAGTCCAGACATAAAGGAAGTCAGATAGGTCGGTGGTGGAATCTGAGTGGGGAGATAGTGCTCCAAAAATGAGGAACAGCCAGAGAAAATGGTCAAGGCTAAGAGTACCTTGTTCTCAGGAACCAGTGTCACTGTATAACTACTTGATGTGGTCATTGTAAAGAGGATTCCTATTGAGGCCCATCTTGGACTACATAACTTCTGGAATTTCTTCCAATTCCGTGACTCTATACTAGCTTTACATTCTTTTGCAGTTTCAGTTTGGAAGTTTATATTAGTGAAAGGAGGCTGATGAGGTTATCTGATAAATTCAATGAGCATATCTCTCCCTCTTTAGACAATGGGTATGTCCACTGACGTACGGTTAAGAAGACAAAAACAATTTCCTTTTAGTTGTTTAAACAGAATTTATTAGGCAATTACTATTATCAGGAAATGTGTTAAATGTTGGATATACAAAGAAAGATCTCAAAGTCTACAGTTGCCAAAAAATAAATTGATTGGTTTATAGCCATTTCTTGACAGATGCATGAAATTATTGAAATTATATATATATATATATGTATATATATATATACACACATATACATATATATATATATATACATATATATATATATGCACGTTGTTGCAGTTTGTCCTTTTTTGAAGAGGACCAAAGACATCACGGTATGTTATCTTAATTCATGTGAATTCAATGTAAATGAGAGACAAAGATGCCTCACTCTCTCTTCCTCAGTCATTGGAATCCAGTGGCAAGACAAAAATTGAGTAAACTGGTCTCTAGACCTTCATACTACCTAGAATGCCCAGGTAGCAGTTAGCATTTAAATAGCATTTTAAGGTTTGCAAAATACTTTAAATATGTTGTTTTCTTTCTTAATTATAATAATACTTTGCATTTTTATAATATTTCATAGTTTGTCAAGTGCTTTACAAATATTATCTTACTTTAAAGTAATTCTAGTAAGTAGCATTTTATAATATTTTAAGGTTTGCAAATTTCTCATCTGATCTTCCTAATGCTGGGAAGGAAGATTTTCTTCTTCTTGCTTATATATGAGGAAACTGAGACTGACAGGTTAGGAGACTTGTCCAAGGTCACACCACTGATAAGCATCTAAGGTCAGTTTGAACTCAGCCCTTGACATAATCTAAGGCTAGCATTCTATCCGCTACTTTGCTTACGCTGTCAGAGAGAATTCAGGTGAGAGCATGGGTCTTAGTCAGCATTTCTTAGATCATTGCCTCAACTACCCATTTAGTTTGGCAGCAGACCTCAGCTACTCCCTGAGGAAAACTTGGTCCCCAGGAAGCAATGCCAGAAACTGCAAATTTTCTCTCCCTCACTGAACTTAACAGCTCGGGCTTTTGTTTCTGACCCATTTAACATGGAATTCTTCATCACAAGTCCATGCCGCAAGGCAATGATGGCATTTGGTAGAGTCACCCCAGACTCTCAAATTATGCTGCCAGGAATAGTGGATCATCTGTATTTAATTATACATTTACTGTATTATAAACCTTGACCATGTCATTAAGGGAGGAGCAAATTAAAAGACTCCGGGAATTGTACACTGGGGACTAATGCAGAGATAAAGCTTAAACTTTAGAATAGCTGGGGTCATATTTATGATCTTGTTGGGGTTCAAATGTGGATGAATTGGATTCTTCAGTTTTCCCAGCCCTAGGTAGTCAACCTTAGGTGATATGGGCAAAGAAGTAATTTAATTTGATGAAGTATTTATCCTGTATATTCAGTAAAGTCAACTCTCTCATTCCCATAAAACACACCTGAAGCAAACTCAGGAAATACTCTCTCTCATTAAGCATCAGATCCCTCCTTCAGTGAATTTATTGTGTTGTGTTCATCGATGAGCTTGTAAAATTGACCCTGTGTTTATGTTTTAGGTAGAATTGATGACCCTGACATAAGTCAATATTTCTTATCACTGTCCTTGATCTGGTGCTCAGGATATGAACTGCATACATCTGTTTCCAAAAGGTTGGAAATAGATCAGTAGTAAATAATAAATTATAAATACAAAGAAGCTACTGATAGAGTGTAGCTGATGCCAACTTCAAGCATTCTAGTTTCTAGCCATCTGGGCTGAGAAAGAGTTGGTATATTTTTTTTCCCCTCTGCATCCAAATTTATTAGTTGTTTAAGAATACTGCACTTATCACAGTGTACAAATATACACCCACCATCTAAATTAACCATCCCAGTAACAGGATCCTTAATGCTGATATACTTTGGGGCTTGTAGATTTTTGCTTACAAAGGAAAGGGAATTTAGATACTCAAATTGTGCAAATAAAAATTGGTTGAAGGAGTAACAGAAATGCATTGGTAATCTGGTCTCTAAGTGGGTCTCTTAATTGTTCAGATCCATGTAAATGTATGAAAACTACAGGTCTTAACTGAGCCATGCCTGGCCAAGCTGGGAGAGAAGGTCAGAAAATGTCATTCTGGGAAATTATAGCAAATAAGAAACAATGGAGAGTGAATGAGGTGAGCACCATGTAGAATTAGTTCACCTTTGGAGTTGGTTTGTCAATCAATGCCTGGGGGAATTGAAAGACTTCAAAACTGATTAATGCAGTGTTTCATGATGACATTAAAAGGGTGATGGCAAGGCTTGCAGAGAAGTGGTGTTCTTGTGGTACAAAATAGGACAGACTTTTCATTGATTTGTTAATTTGCAGTCTTTGATTTTCGATTTATTTGTTATGAGAGGATTTTCATTGGGGGTGATAAAATATTTTAAAATGAATGTCTTGGGGGCAGCAAGGTGCCACAGTGCATAGAGCACTGGCCCTGGAATCAGGAGTACCTGAGTTCAAATCAGGACTCAGACACTTAATAATTACCTACTGTGTGGCCTTGGGCAAGCCACTTAACCCTATTTACCTTGCAAAAACCTAAAAAAGAAAAAAAAAAGAAAATGAATGTCTCTTAGTCAACAAGTATTTCTTAAATTCCTACTCAGTAAATATACTAAGTAAGGATGTGTGGTTGAACAAAACACAGTGCTTCTGAAATTTGAGCAAGTAGCCAAAGTTACTTGTCTTCGGTTACTTGTAACACTTAATGAATTAGCATATTTATATGTTCATATGTACATATATATACACATCAATATGTATATTTAAAACTATATATGTTTTATCAATGTTTTTCTTTTCTAAATACATGTTATGAAAGATTTTTAATAAATATTTTATTTGCTTTCCAATTATTTACAATAGTAGTTTCTTATTCTCATTTTTGTAAGGTTTTAAATTTTATAATTTTTCCCCCACCCTCCCTTTCCTCTCCCCATCCCCTCACAGAAGGCAATCTGATAATCTTTACATTATTTCCATGCTATAAATTAATCAAAATTGGATGTGTTGAAAAATCATATCTTTTAGGAAAAAATAAAATATTAGAGATAGCAATATTATGTAGTACATAAGAAAATTTTTAAAAATTGAAGTTAGTAGTTTTTGGTCTTTGTTTAAACTCCACAGTTCTTTCTCTGGATACTGATGACATTCTCTATTGCACATACCCTAAAATGGTCCTTCATTATTGCAGCTATGGAATGAGCAAGTCCATTAAGGGTTGATCATCACCCCCATGTTGCTGTTAGGGTGTGCAATGTTCTTCTGGTTCTGTTCATTTTGCTCAACATCAGTTCATGCAAGTCTGTATGAAAGTTATTTTTTTTTACATTTATCCAAATGCCTAATGTTTATTTCTAAGTTACAAAATTTCCTTCACACCTTCCACCCCTCAGTGGCAGTCAGATTAATATATTTACACATTTGTTTTAAGTATGTTCACAAGTTAGCCATTTTAGGTATGATGAATTAGGATTAAGGGAAAGAAATACATGAGATTTTTTTCCCCTAAAAGCACATGTAGTAATCCTCAGATTCTGAAGGAATTTTGTTTTGTTTTGTTTTTCTTCCTCTAGATAGGGATAGCATTGTCCATAGCTGGTCTAATAGGGTCGTCCTAGCTCTCTGAACTACTGAGAGGAGCTGCTTCAAACAAGATTAATTATCTCACAATGTTGTTGTTGATATCTACATTATTCTCTTGGTTCTCTTCCCATCAGTCAGCAGCAGATCCTGTAATTTCTTCCATGCTTCTCTAGAGTCTGAATAATTATGGTTTCTTATAGAATAATAGTATTTCATAATAATCATGTATCATAACTTGTTTAATCATTCCCCAATTGATAGGCATTCCTTCAATTTCCAATTCTTTCCTACTACAAAAAGAGTTGCTATGAATATTTTGGAATAGGGGGGGTATTTTCTCATTTTTTTTATTAATGCTTCCAGGTTTAAACCTAGGATTAGAATTGCTGGGTCAAAGAGTATGAAAAGTTTTGTTGCTTTTGGGGCATAGTTCCATATTGCTCTCCAGAATGGTTGGATCCATTTATAGCTTCACCAATCTTCCCGCAATCTCTCCAGCACTGATCATTTTCCCTTTTTTGTCATGTTCATTAATCTGATAGGTGTGAGGTGATACCTCATAGCTGTTTTAATTTGCATTTCTCTAATCACTAATGATTTGGAGCATTTTCTATCTATATGATTATATATAGCTTTAATTTTTTCATTTGAAAACTGTCTATTCATGTCCTTTAACCATTTATCAATTGGGGACTGACTTGAAACCTTATATATTTGATGCAGTCCTCTATTTCTTAGAATTGAGACCTTTATCAGAAATCATAGTTGTGAAGATCATTTCCCAGCTTTCTGCTTTCCTTCTAATTTTGGCAGCATTGATTTTATTAATAAAAAAATGTTTTTAAGTTAATATAGTCAAATTATTCATTTTGCAGTGTTTGGTCTTGTTTGGTCATAAATTTGTTCCTTTTCCATAGATCAGATAGATAGAATATTTCTTAGTCTACTAATTTATCTGTGGTGTCACTCTTTATGTTTAAATCCTGTACCTATTTTGACCTTGTTTTAATAAAGTGTGTGATGTGGTTCTATGCCAAGTTTTTGCCATACTATTTTCCAGTTTTTCCAAAAAAATTTTGTCAAATAGTGAGTTCTTATCCCAAAAGCTGATGTCTTTGGATTTGTCAAACAATAGATTACTGTAGTCACTTCCTTCCATTTCTTTTGAACCTATCCTAAGCCACTGATCCATTATTCTATTTCTTAACCAGTACTGGGCAGTTTTGATGACTGTTGCTTTGTAGTATAGTTTTAGATCTGGTAGAGCTAGGCTTCCTTCCTTTACATTTTACATCAGATCCCTTGCTATTCTTGATCTTTTGTTGCTCCAGATGAATTTTCTTACTATTCTGTCTAGTTCAGTAAAGTAGTTATTTGTGGTTTGATTGGTATGGAACTGAATAAGTAATTTAATTTGGGTAGAATTGCCATTTTTATTATATTAGCTTGATCTAATCATGAGCATTTACCATTTTCCAATTATTTAGATCTGATTTTATTTGGGTGAGAAGTGCTTTAAAATTGTGTTCAGTTTCTGGATTTGTCTTGGGAGGTAGATCCCAAGTATTTTAATACTGGCTACAGTTACTTTAAATGGAATTTCTCTTTTTATCTCTTCCTTTGGGGCTTTGTTGTTCATATATATAAATGCTGATTATTTATTTGCATTTTATTTTATATCCTGCTACTTTGCTGAATTTATTAATTGTTTCAAGGAGTTTTTTAGATGATTTACTCAAGGTCTCTAAGTATACCATCATATCATCTACAAAGAGTGACAGCTTTGCTTCCTCTTTGCCAATTCTGATTCCCTCAATTTTTTTCCTTCTTGTTGCTAGAGCTAAGATTTCTAAAACTTTATTAAATAGCAATGATATAGGTATCATTATTTCACCGCAGAGCTTATTGGCAATGCTTCAAGTTTATTCCCATTGCATATATTTGTTGATGGTATTAGATAGATACAATTTATTATTTTAAGGAAAACTCTATTCCAAAACTTTCTAGAGTTTTCAATAGGAAGTATGCTGTATTTTATCAAAGGCATTTTCAGCATCTATCAAGATAATCATATGATTTCAGTTGTTTTTGCCCACCAATTATTGACAAGGTAGTCTATATCAATCTTTTTCATTGTATAAATATTTCATTTGTTTTCAAATTGTATATAATAGTGGTTTCTGCCAATCATTTTTGAAAGTTTTGAATTTTACAATCCTTACCCCACTCTCCCTTTCCTCCCCAAACAGAAAACAATCCAATAATCTTTACATTTTTTCCATGATGTGCATTGATTAAATTTGAATGTTTTGAGAGGAAAAATATGTCCTTGAGGAAGAAATAAAATATTAGAAATAGCAAAATTATGTAGTAATAAGACAACTTTTTAACAATTGAAGTTAATAATCTTTGGTCTTTGTTTAAATTTCACAGTTCTTTCTCTGGATAAAGATAATATTTTCCATCAGGGATATCCTAAAATGGAGTGAAAAAATCCATTAAGGTTGATCATCACACCCATGTTGCTGCTAGATTGCACAATATTCTTCTGCTCTGCTCATCTCTTTCAGTATCAATTCATGCAAGTTTTTCCAGATTTCTCTGAAATCCCCTCCCTCCTGATTTCTAATAGAACAATAGTATTACATCACATACAAATTCCATAATCTGTTCAGCCTTTCCTCAATTGATGGACAGCCTCTCGATTTCCAATTCTTTGCCACTACAAACAGAGCTTCTATGAGTATTTTTGCACAAGTGATGTTTTTACCCTTTTTCATGATCTCTTCAGGGATAGATGCAGTAGAGGTGTTGCTGGATCAAAGGAAATGCATATTTTTATTGCCCTTTGAGCATGATTCCAAATTGCTCTCCAGAAAGGTTGGATCAGTTCATACCTTCACCAGCAATTCATTAATGTACCAGGTTTCCCATATCCCTAACAACATTAATCATTGTCCTTTATGGTAATATCGGCCAATCTGAGAAGTGTGATGTAATCCCTCAGGAGTGCTTTAATTTATTTTTATCTAATCAGTAATAAGTTAGAGAAATGTTTCGTATGACTGTAGATAGCTTTTATTTCCTTGTCTGAAAATTGCCTTTGCATATCCTTTGATCATTTTGTCAGTTGGGGAATGGATATATATGACTCTCTTTATATTTTAGAAATGAGTCCTTTGTCAGAAACACTAGTTATAAAAATTGCTTCCCAATTTAATACATTTCTTTTAATCTTTGTTACAGTGGCTTTGTTTGTGCAAAACCTTATTTTAATGTAATCAAAATTATCTAATTTGTTTTTAATGATGTGCTCCCTCTCTCCCTTAGGCATTAATGGCTCTGCTTTCCATAGATATTACAGGTAAACTATTCCTTGTTCTCCTAGTTTGCTTACAATATTGTCTTTTATGTTTAAATCGTGGACTAATTTTGATCTTTCTTGGGATAGGGTGTGAAATGTTGGTCTAATCCAATTTTCTTCCATACTATCCTCCAGTTTTCCCAGAAGTTTTTATCAAAGAATGAATTATCCCAGAAGCTGGACTCTCTGGGTGTATCAAACAGAAGATTACTATATCATTTCCCCTATCTCTTTTGTACCTAATCTGTTTCACTGATCTGTCACTCTATTTCTAAGCCAGTACCAGCCATATCTGATGATTGATGTTTTATAATATAATTTTAGATCTGGTAAGGTTGAGCTGTCTTCTTTTGCATTTTATTTCATTAAATTCCTTGATATTCTTGACTTTTTTGTTTCTACATATAAATTTACTTACATTTTTTTCCAACTCACTAAAGTAGTTTTTGGAAGTTTGATTAGTAGGGCACTAAATAAGTAGTTTAATTTAGGCAGAATTGTCATTATGATATCAGCTCGGCCTATCCATGAGCAGTTCATATTTTCCCAGTTATTTAGATCTGATTTTATTTGTGTGAGAAGTGTATTATAGTGGTTTTCGTGGAGTTTCTGAGTCTGCCTTGGCAGGTAGACTCCCAAGTACTTTATGTTGTTTGACTGCACCCCAAGGAGCACCACTTGGAAGATGAGCAGGGAGACCTCTGCTGGAGCAAGCATGAACCCCAAGCCAGTGTGGCTCTCCCCAGCATGGTCATGGCCCTCAGTGCAGTCCAGATCCAAGGAAACTGAAGCAAGCCTGTGGAGCTGTCCAGTAGGAGCCTCTAGGTAGCTGTACCCTGAGAGCTCAGCCCACAGAAGGTAATGGAGTGTAGGGAGACTGCCAAGGTCTGTCCTCTGTCCCTGGAACAGGACTCTGGGGTTTTGATGTCATTCAGACCCTGGTCACAGTCTAGGTCTCCTATAGAGTAGGGACCCTCCTCACAGCCCTGGGGAAGAGAGGTGTGTTTATGGTCATTCAACAGACCAGGAGTGCAATCAGAGCTTCACACATTGAGGTCCTTGTGGGGGGGGGTATCCTAATAATACTCAGAAGCTTATGAAGCCCCCCAAAACCAGGCACAGACTAGGGAAATGAGTAAACAGAAAAAAAGGAACCTGATCATAGACAACTACTTTTGTCCCATGGAAGACCAAACCACACAATCAGAAGATGAGAAAGTCCAAGCTTCTGCATCTAAAGACTACAAGAAATATATACAAGTTGGGCTCAGGTAATGACAGATCTCAAAAAAGATCTTGAAAATCAAGTAAAGGAGATAGAAGAAAAATTGGGAAAAGAAATGAGAGCTGTGGGAAAAACATGAAATCGAAGTCAACAGCTTAGTCAAGGAGATCCAAAAAAAGAATGCTGAAGAAAATAACATGTTAAAAACCAGCATAGGTCAAATGGATAAAACAGTTCAAAAAGTTATTGAGGAGAAGAATGCTTTAAAAAAGTAGAATTAGCCAGATGGAAAAGGAGATAAGAAAGCTCTCTGAGGAAAGCTAATCCTTCAGATGTAGAATGGAGCTAAATAAAGGAAGCTGATGACTTTGTGAGAAACCAAGACACAATAATTCAACACCAAAAGAATGAAAAATTAGAAGAAAATGTGAAATATCTCATTGAAAAATGAACTTATCTAGAAAACAGATCCAGAAAAAATAACTAAAAATGATTGGGATACCTGACAATCATGATCATGACTTCATTTTTAGGGAATTTATACAGGAAAATTGCCCTTATATCCTAGCAGTAGAGGGCAAAATAGAAATAGAGTGTCCATCAATCTCCCTCAGAAAGAGACCCCCCCCCAAATAAACAACCCAGTGGCTAGGTGGCACAGTGGATAGAGCACTGGCGCTGAAGTCAGTAGTACATGAGTTCAAATCTGTCCTCAGTCACGTAATAATTACCTAGATGTGTGGCCTTGGGCAAGTCATTTAACCCCATTTGCCTTGAAATAACTTAAACCCCACCACCAAAACAAGAATATTACAGCCAAGTTCCCAAGTCAAAGAGAAAATATTACAAACTGCCAGAAGGAAACAATTCAAATATCATGAAACTACAGTCAGGATCACACAGGATTTAGCAGCATCTTATATTAAGGGTTTGTAGGGCTTGAAAGATAATATTCTGGAAGGCAAAAGAGCTTGGAAAACAAACAAGAATCTATTACCCAGCACAACTGAATATTCTCTTCCAAGGGAAAAGATGAACTTTCAATGAATTAGGGTAATTTCAAATGTTCCTGCTGAAATGAGTAGAGCTGAACAGAAAGTTTGGTCTTCGAGTACAGGATTCAGGTGAATCATAGAGAGAGTGGACAAGACGGGTAAATTATGAGGGATTTAATGATGATGAAGATGATACTGGTAATATTCATATGAACCTTCTCATTTAATAGAGCAGGAAGAAGGAGCTTTTATAGATGAGGCACAGGAAAGAGCTGAATTTGAAGATATCATATATTGTTGAGAGTTTTGTCTCTTCCTTCCTAATTCTAATTCCTTGAATTTCTTTTTCTTCTCTAATTGCAGAAGCTAACATTTATAAAAACACTCACTCTTTGCAGATGGTATGATGGTCTACCTAGTGAATCCCAAGAAATCATCCAAAAAATGGCTGGAAACAATTAGCAATTTTGGCAAAGTTGCAGGTTATAAAATAAACCCTCATAAATCCTCAACTTTTCTATATATGTCTAACAAGATACAGCAGGAAGAGCCAAAAGAGAAATCCCATTCAAAGTACCCTCAGATAATATAAAATACCTGGGAGTCTACTTGCCAAGACAGACTCAGAAACTTTGTGAAAACAATTATAAAACACTTCTCACACAAATTAAATCAAATTTAAATAACTGGGCAAATATCAACTGCTCGTGGATACGTAGAGCTAATAGAATAAAAAATGACAATTCTACCAAAACTAAACTACCTGTTTAGTGCCCTAACAATCAAAATTATTTATGGGTTCCTGCAAGTTGTGACAATTTCCAGACCTCTCAACATAGGAATTGCCAAGGACAGTTGGGAAGCTCAGAAGGAAAACTCTTCTGCACCAGAAAAAGAGTTGATCCCAGTCTAACACAGGCCTCAGCACAGATCTGGATCCCCAGGGACCAGGAGAAGGTTTCAGTAGTCACCCTACAGGGAGTCACCCTTCAATTGCTTCAAGAGAGCTCAACCCACATATGGTTCCAGGGCAGAGGGGAGTGCTTGTGGTCATCCACAGACCAGAGCAGAGGCCAGGAGATTAATCAAAGCCTCTCATAAGACCTTAAAGGAATTGAGGTTGGAAGAGGGAAAGGGCTGAAAATACCTGGGAAAAACTGTCAGAATCTTGGGAAACTGCATTCTCCACTCTGGAAGCAGAGCCCCACCTTAATTAAGAGATAAAATCACATCATAGACTGGGAAAATGAGCAAACAACCAAAGAAAAATAATCTGACTATAGACAATTACTTTGGTCCCATGGAGAATCAGAATATACATTCAGAAGCTAATACAGTTAAAGCTTCTGTTTCCAAAGCCACCAAGAAAAATATGAATTGGTCTTAGACTATGGAAGAGTTCAAAAAGGATTTTCAAAATCAAGTAAGTGAGGTATAGGAAAAATTGGGAAGAAAAAATGAGAGAAATGTGGGGAAATCATGAAAACCAAGTCAGCAGCTTGGTGAAAGAATTTAAAAAAAGCATACTGAAGAAAATAAAATCTTAAAAATCAGTTTAGGTCAAATGGAAAAAGTTGTCCACAAGGTCCAGGAGGAGAAGAATTCCTTAAAAAGCAGAATTGGTCAGATGGAAAAGTAGATACAAAAACTCTCTTCAGAAAATAGTTCTTTCAAATATAGAATGCAGCTAAGGGAAGTGGATGACTTTGTGTTAAGTCAAGAAAGAGCAAAACAAAACCAAAAGAATGAAAAACTAGAAGAAAATGTTGAAATATCTCATAGGAAAAACAGCTGACCTATAAAACAGAGTCAGCAGAGATAATTTTAAAAATTATAAGACTCTCTGAAAATCATGACCAAGAGAAAATACTAGACTTCATTTTTCAAGAAGAAATCTAGGAAAATTGCCTGGATATCTTAGAAGCAGAGATTAAAATAGAAATCAAGGAAATCTACCCATCACAGTATTCCCAAGTCAAGGAGAAAATATAATAAGCAGCCAGAAAGAAACAATTCAAATATTATGGAGCTACAGTCAGGATAACTCAATATTTAGCAGCTTCTCAATTAAGGGCTCCTATGGCTTGAAATATGATATTCTGTGAGGCAAAAGAGCTTGGATTACAACGAGAATCAATTACCCAGTAAAGCTGAACATAATCTTTAGGGGTGGAACGATGGACATTTCAAACTTTCCAACTGAAATGACCAGAGGTGAACAGGTTTGATGTTAAAGTATAGGACCCAGGTAAAGCAAAGGGAAGGTGAATTGGAAGGGCAAATTATGAGGGACTTAATGATGTTGAACTGCCTATATTTCTGCATGGGAAGATGAGTGATATCTCATGTGAACCTTCTCATTTATTAAGTCAATTTGAAGGAATATATATAGACAATAGAAAGGAATATGTTGAATTTGAAAGTATAATATATTTAAGAAGGAATTAATGGATGAGACAAGAATGTACTGGGAGATAGGGAAAGGAGGAGTTTAATGGTGTAAGTTATTTCACATAAAAGAAAGAAGAAAAAGCTTTTGCAATGGAGTGCAAGAGGAGGAAGGTGAAGGGAAGTGAGTGAGTGTGCCTTTACTCTCCTTGGAAGTGACTTGGAGAGAAAAATACTCCATTCAAGTGGAATACAATTGGGTATAGAAATGTATTTTACTCAAGTGGAAAATAGGACAATAAAGGGATGGGAGATAGGGGAAAGGAGGAGGGAAGGGAGTTGTAGATGATAGAAGAGAGGGGAGATCAAAGGAGAAGGGAGTTATATACAACACAATTCTGAAGAGGGACAAGATGAAAGAAGAGAGAGAATAGAACAAATGGAGGTGGGGGAATAAGATGGAGGCAAATACAACTAGCAGTAACTAGGGGAAAATATATTGAAGCAATTTCTCTGATGAACTTATGATAATGAATGTTATCCATGGTGGGTAGCGAGGTGGTGTAATAGATAAAGCACCAGCCTTGTAGTCAGGAGGACCTAAGTTCAAATCTGGCCTCAGACACTTAATTGCCTAGCTATGTGACCCATTGCCTTAAATAAAATATAAAACTTAAAAAAAGAATGCTATTCACCCCGAAGAAATAGCAGATGGTATCTAAATACAGCCTGAAGCACACTCTTTTTTTCCCCACTTAATTTTTCTTGAGGTTTCTCTTCCCTTGGTGGTGGGGGGGGGAACTACTTTTACAATATGACTATTGTAATAATATGTTCCATGGCTACACATTTGAAACCTCCATCAAGTAACTGGCTTGCTCAATGAAGGGAGTGGGAGGGGAGGAAGAGAGAGAATTTGGAACTCAAGATTTTGGAAGTAAATATTGAGACTTACTTTTGCATATAGCTGGAGTAAAACTAAATGCCAAAAAATACCCCCCAAAACAAAAAAACAAATTTCTAGCGGAAAGCATGCTAACTCAAAATATGTAATATTTACTATTTTAGGCATAAATATCCCTAAAATGAATCTTCATGGAAGTGGGGGAGGGGAATGAAATGGAAAGACAACTAGCTCTAGAGTTGAGTACCTGGGTTTAAATCCCACTTATTACTATATGAACTTTGCCAAGGTTCTTCACCTCAGTAGACTTCAATTTCCTTAAATTTAAAATGGGTCACACCAGACAGCCTCTCCTATTTCTTCTAAGTCTAACTCTATTATCCTATGATAAATTTACCCTAGTTTCATGGAACATTGAGTTTAAATGGAAAAGAGTATTGTATTAGGTGACTGAGGTTAACTGTCTAAGTTAATCCCCCACTCTTGTTTTCAGTTTCCTTATCTATGAGAGAAGTAGATTTGATTTCATTTCTAAGCTTCTTTTTAGTGTTAAAATTCTGGGAAGTTCTATTATTAAGAATCAAAAACTATCTTTTCTTTGACTATATTGTAAGCAAACAACCTTCTGAGACTATAATGTGGACTCCATAATGGATTTATCCTCTAGGAAGAAGTGCCCTAATCAGATGGTCAATACCAATGACATCTCTCCCTTGCGTGTTTGGAAGCATGCATCAATTCCTTAGAGCTTTCTCACCCAATCCTGCAACACGTGAACTAGAAAAATCAATTTTTTCCACCAGGAAACTGGTGATTATATCCTAGGGCCACGATGACCTTATAAATCTCAAGAAGCCTTGCCAGAGCAGCCAGTCAGTTGGTTTCTCCTCTTAAACATCTTCTCTTTATTGTTACCAGAATGACTCAAGTCAGAGCTCTGAATGTCCTTTAGTCTACTCCATTAAAAGAGGTTTCTGACCTTCTAAGATTGGTTTGTATTTCCCTCTTTCTCTAATTTGTAGATCAGAGGTCCTTGAATGCAAACAATAGCCTGCTCAGAACTATGAGCATCTAAAGCAATGTGATAGTCCTTGAAAGTAACTGTAGGCAATGAGATGAACACATAGCCCAGGGTTAGAAGAAAGAAGGAAACAAGCATTTATTAAAGACCTACATTGTGCCAAATACTAGTCTAAGCACTTAAATATTACCTCAGTAGATTCTATGATTACTCTGGCTATCATTAGCCCCATTTTACAGTTGAAGAAACTGAGGCAGGCTGAGATTATTGACTCACCCAGGTTATAAAACTAGTATATGTTTGAGACTGATTTCGAATTCAATTCCTCCTGACTGTAGACCCAGCACTGTATACACTGTATCACCTAAGTACTTCAGTCACAGCCATAGTTATTAACTTTTATCCTTGAAGCAAGCAACATAAAATTCACAAGACAAAGAGTAGTTACTCACCTGAGGAAGATATCCCTAGGGAAAAGAAGGTCCTGTAGCTTCCTATTTTAACTAATTATTCTTGCTAACTCATTTAGCTTAATCTTACTTACCATTCTGCATAGGAATGATAGAACAGGTTTGAGAAAAGAAAAGGCAGGAATTAGATGGGGAGGCTCCCTATGTGGCAGACATTGACTTCTAACAATGGAGAATTTATATTACCACTTCTTTATGCCTGCTAAATCCATTCTGGCTTGTGGGACCATTCTGAGTTCTGATGAATAAGCTTTTCACTTTATGGTACCTGAACCAGACCTCCCTTTCTCACTCCCCCCCTTCCCTCCTTCTTTCCTTCCTTCTAATTCCTGTATTTCCATTCTCCTTCCCTCTCTCTCTCTCTCTTCTATCCTCCCTCCATTTCTCCCTTCTTCCTTCCTTTCATCTTCTCCCCCCTGCCTTCCTTCCTCTTTCCTTTCCTTCTTTCTTTCCTTCCTCACATACAGGTATGTGTGTGTGTGTGTGTGTGTGTGTGTGTGTGTATGTATATATGTATATATATATTATGTACATATATGTCTATGTGTATATGCATGCATATATATGTATCTATCTTTTATTACTCTTTTTTTAATCTTTGTTCTTCAGAAACTTCCTTCTAACATGAAGTCATTTCAGGTCTTCAAGAGAGTTCCCATCTTTGTGAATTAAGTATTATTAATATTATCCAGAATTAATAATATCCAGAATTAATTTTCAAAAGTTTTGGTATGTCTGAAGACATAAATATTATTCATCTCATTATGTGGAAGACTAAAGTGAGACCACAGAGGGGATATGTTAGAATCACACAGCATTTCAGAGAACAAACCAGGTCTTTTGTTTTCTGATAAAGATTTATAGTGCTTTTATGTTGTGTAGAAAGTAAGGGTACTTAAAGAACTAGGCAAAATATAGGGAAGCAGTCTTGAGGGTGTTGCCTTTTTTATTTGAATGTGTTCACTTCAATCTTACTGTCACTTCTTTTTATTTCTTTGGTAAATCCTGTCCACTACCATTTCTCTGGTTTATCATCTTCCCCTCCATCTCTTTTTCATGCTCCAAGTCACTTTATATTGTATACTGCCATTGGCTTATCCTTTGACAAATACGACATAAGGTCACTGAAATTTCTGTAAACAGTGGCTTCCAGTAACTTGGGGATGAATTACCATCAATAAGGTGGTAAAACTTAGTCCAATCAATACCTATGTAAGTCTTTTTTTTAAGTCTTCCATTTTAAATTTAGTGCAATTCCAATTGGTGATTATTTTGCAAGGCCAACAAGTGTGGCTCTGTCTCCTAATAAAGTCTGAGGAAATGAAGTCTAATAACTCATCTTATTAGAGCAAATGTATTGCTTCCCAGGGGTACTTGGTGATGAGAATCTAGGATGTGATGAACTGTTTCCCCCAGTTATCCTTCAACCAGGTAGTGGTGATCAATTAGCTATCAGAACACATACACTAATAGAATTTTCTACAATGTCCTCCCACAGTAAGCCACACACATAGTAGGTATTCAATAAATATTTGTTGCCTCATGTTAATGATATTTCATGAGCTATCCAACTTTTCTACTGACCTTTTCACATACTGTCAGAAAAAATCCATTTGGCCTTTTGCCAAAGACCCCCTTCACATCTCCCTGAAACCTGTTGGCTAGAATGTTAGTCTGTACTTATAAAATGAAATGACAAAAAGAATCTCAAGGGATGAGAAGAGTTCATAATTTAAATAGAATCACACAATTGTTCCACTAGGATCATCTTTTTTAATTGCTTTCTGAACAGCAATCCCTTCCAGTGTTCAATTCAATCCATTGCAATCCACCAAACATTTATAAAGGACCTAAGGAAAGTCTGTAGCAATATAGTATGATAGAAAATAATTAACACTGACTTTGGAGTCCGAAGTTATGAATTCACTCCTTTAGCTGTCATTTGCTACTTATGTAATCTTTGACATGTCACTTAACATCACTCAACCTCAGTTTTCCCATATGTAAAATGAGGGGTTTGAATTAGATAACTTCTAAGAGACTTTCCAACCTGATTTATCTTTGGTTCTATTATTTCCAGAGTTCAGTGTTACTTGCTGGGGGATAGAAATAGCATCTTTCTTCAATGGACTTATATCCTACTAGAGGAATAAAATATGCATATAAAAATATGTGAATGATCATTTGAAGTAAAAGAACGTTAATAATTAGGAGGTGATGAAATGGAAGATGATATTAGGACTGAATGTGATTTAATGGAAGCTAGGGATTTTAAGAGGTAGAGATGAACAGAGAATATATTCTAGGAATAAAGGGAAACAAGTGAAAATGTTGAAGTAGGATATGGAATATTCCATTTGGTGAACAGTAATGAGGTCAGTTTTACTAGAATGTTTCATTGAAGAAATATCACATGGAATAAGCATAGAAGATAGACAACAGTCAAATTCTCTAGGACTTTAAATGTAAAGAAAGGTTTATATTTTATTCTATAAGAAACTGAGAACCACTGAAATTTTTTAAGGAGGAGAGTGACATGGGCAGACATGCTTCTAGAAGATCATTTAAGCTGCTGTGTGAACAAAGAATTAGGGAAGAGAGAGAATAAAAGTCACCAATGTTAATAGTAAACTCTAGAAATATTTTACATGATGAAGTCTTTAATACTTGAAGACTTCCAGTGAAGAGCAGTCCATTGTATTCTAGAAGAACACTAAGTTTTAGGGTTTTTCCCTATATATCAAATGTCAATATACCGTAATCCATTTTCACCCCAAAATACTAGTTCTCTAGTTCTTCCTTCTAAGGAAGAACAAAATGAGTCTATTATATCTTCCATGCTTTGCATAAATTATCTGTCCATTCATTAACTTCCCTGCAAATTTTGTTGTTGTTCAGTCATTTTTCAATTGTCTTATTCTTGGTGACCCCATTTCAGGTTTTCCTGGCAATGATCCTGGAGTGATTTGCCATTTACTTCTCCAGTTCATTTTACAGATGAGGTAAACAAGGTTAAGCAATTTGCCCAGGGTCAAGCAGCTAATCTGTGTCCTTGACAAGACGTGAACTAAGGTAAACAGTTTTCCCTGACTTCACATCTAGCACTCTATCTACTGTGCCAATTATTTGCTTTCATCTCCAAAATAAATATATTTACCTTCTTCCAATAGTCCACTTGGCACTGTCTCTATTCTCCTTACTATTCTTGTTACCTTTCTACAATCCCTATTACTGTTAGTGTCATAAAATTGAAACTCCCTACATAGAGCATAATATTACAGATGTAGTTTGACCAGAACAGAGTACTATGTACCTATCACCTCCTTCATTCTGAACTCTTTAGCTTCTGAAGGTGTTGGTCATTCTTTGTGTCCTCATATTTCCCTGGACTCATATTGAACAAAGGTCTTTTCAACATACTACAAATAATAAATAATATGAAAAACTCATAATACTTATATATTAATGTAACCAATAATAAAATTAATTCCAATACTACCATAAGTAATGAGACATTCTTACATCTTTAAGGTTTGCAAAGTCCTTTACATTCATTAACTTATTTTTATCCTCATAACAAATTATGAAGTAGCTGTCTCAGATATTAAGATCCCAAATTTACAGTTGAAAATACAAAAGTTCAGAGTAGTTCAATAACTCAGCTACAGTCACATACCTACTAGTGTTTATAGCCAAAGCTGGAAGAAAATGTGTCCTGATTCTTACTATATCATTCTTCCTATCATACAACATGCTGCCTCTCATGAGTTATTATTGAGCTACACAGCTCCAATTTTATTCTGGTGCAGTTGTATTTTTGAACCTAAGTGGGACTTTCTACTCATCCCTATTTAATTTCATTTTATTATATTTGCCCAAGGTTTGCTAGTCTGTCAAGATCTTTTTGGTTCCTGACTCTTTCATCTACTACATTAGCTACCAAATCCCTGCTTTGTGTCATCTAGAAGTTTTATATGCATACAATCACAGCATGACTTCCACTTACTTTTCCAAGCTTATTATGTATTACTTTGGTTCATACAGTCTTTGCTACAGCTGAACAGGTCTTCCTGCTGTTTGCAAAGCATGACATCCTATCTCCTATTGCTATGACTTTGCATAGGCTCCCCCAATACCTGAAATATATCTTCTTCTCATCTCTATGTTTTAAAATCCCTAGCTACCTCAAAATTCAATTCAGATAGAGAGCCAAGATGGCAGCTTGAAGGAAGGAATTCTTGGAAATTCCTTACCCAAAAAACTCCAAAAGCTGTCAAAATTTAGAGGGGCAGAACCCACAGAAAGACTGAGTGATGCAATTTTCCACTCTAAGACAACTTAGAACTCTGTGGGAAAGGTCTTTTTCACTGGAACTGGGGGTTGGAAAAGTTGCTATGAGGGCAACTGGAGCTGCAGCTGCAGCCACAGCACATCTGGGTTGGTCCCTTGGGTCCATGGCAGAGGGATGGTTTCCAGATCCCCTAGCCCAGGGATCACTGGGAACAGCTTGAAGGGGTGATGAGAGAACTCTGCCACAACAGAGTGAGTATGGAGTGAGTGCTGATCTCAGAGCAACCCTGCATTGAGAACTTGAAGCAGGAATTTGGGAAGCCAGCCTGCACCTAAAGAGCACAGCCTACTGACAGTAAGGAGGACAGGGGAGACTGCAGAGGTCTCTCTGCTCTCTTTGGGGCAGGATTCAGCTATTTTCCCACATAGAAATCCAGGTTGAAGTTTGGACTGAGAGCCTCTCATAAGACCAGGTTGGAATTACGTCCCTGTGGGTTGTCTCCAAAACCCCCCAAAGCCTTGGAAGTGCAGTAATCAGTCATAGGCTAAGGAAATGAGCAAGCAAAAGAAAATAAGAATCTTACCATAGAAAGTTACTTTGGTCCCAGGGAAGACTCGGGAGATGGTGAAATCAAAGCTCCTGTACCCAAAACCTCCAAAAGAAATAGAAAAATAGACTCAGGCTATGGATGAACTCAGAAAAGACTTTGAAAAGGAATTAAGGGAGGTAGAAGAAAAGTTGGGAGGAGAAATGAGAGCAATTCAGTTAAATCATGAAAACCAAATCAGCAGCATGGTGAAAGAAATGCAAAAAAATACTGAGGAAAATAATGTTAAAAACAAGTTTAGGTCAAATGGAAAAAAGGAACACAAAAGGCAAATGAGGAGAAGAATGCCTTAAAATGCAGAATTGGCCATCTGGAAAAGGAGATGAAAAAGCTCTCTGAAGAAAATAACTCCTTCAAATGCAGAATGGAACTAAAGGAAGCTGATGACTTTGTGAGAAATCAGGATGAAATAAAACTATTCCAAAAAACTAGAAGAAAATGTGAAATATCTCATTGGAAAAGCAACCAACCTCAAAAAGCAGATCCAGAGAGATAATTTGAAAATTATTGGCTTACCTGAAAGTCATGACTAGAAAAGAGCCTAGACTTTATTTGTCAAGAAATAATACAGCAAAATTGCCCTGAGATCCTAGAAGCAGAGGGTAAAATAGAAATTGAGGGAATTCACCAGTCACCTCCTGAAAGAGATTCCAAAAAAACCCTCCCAGGAATATTATAGCCAAATTCTAAAACTCCAAAGTGAAAGAGAAAATACTAAAAGCTTCCAAAAACAAGCAACTCAACTATCAGGGCTCTTTGGATCTGTCAGCATCTACATTACGGGCTCACAGGGCTTGCAATATGATATTCCAGAAGGCAAAAGATCTTGGTTTACAACTGAGAACCAATTGCCCAGCAAAACTGAACATCTTCTAGAGGGAAAAACTGACTTTCAATGAAACAGGGGACTTTTAAACTTTCCTACTGAAATAACCAGAGCTGAACAGAAAGTTTGATCTCCAAGTATAGAACTCAGTTGAACCATAGAGAAGGTGGACTAGAAGGACTAACCATGAGGACCTTAATAATGTTGAATTGTTTATATTCCTGCAAGAGAAGAAGATATAAACTTTCTCATATATAAGATCAGTTAGAAGGAGCATATATAGACAAGGCACAAGAAGGAGCTGAATAGAATGGTATAGTATAGTAAAAAGTCAATGGAGTCAATGGGTGATAAAGGAAAGTACTAGGTGGAAAAGAAAGGAGAGGAAGAAGGCAAAGATATTTCATGTAAAAATCAAGAAAAATCTTTTTCAATGCAGTGGAACTGGGGAAGACAAGGAGAAATGAGTGAACCTTCATTCTCATCAACAATGGCTCAGAGAGGAAATAATATACACACTTAATAGGGTACAGAAATCTATCTTACCCCTAGAGAAAAAAATGGGAGGAAAGGGATGGGATAAGGGCAAATGTGGGGAGGGAATGGATGCTAGAAGAGAGGGAAGATCATGGCAGAGGGTACTCAGATAAAACACACTTGAACAGGAACAGGGTGAAAGGAGAGAGAGAATAGAATAAATGGGAGTGGGAAGGAATAAAGTGGAGGGTAATACAACTACTAATAGCAATTGTGGGAAAAATATTGAAGCAACTTCTTTGTAGGACTTATGATAAAGAAGGCAATCCATCCCAGAGACAAAGCTATAGGAATCTGAACACAGACTGAATTACAATTTTTTCCTCTCTCACTATTCTTGAAGTTTCTCATCTTTTTGGGGGGGGTATTTTTACTCTCACAAGATTATTGTAATAATATAAAATTAAAAAAAACAAAAAAAAAATCACCTCAGACTCTACTTCCTATATGAACTTTTTCCAGATCACCTTACATCTTATTTTCCCCTCTCCCCCTCAAATATTATATTTGTTTGCAAATATATATATATGTGTGTGTGTGTGTGTGTGTGTGTGTGTGTGTGTGTAAAGGAGTTTTGTACATGACTAAATATCCTGAGATAGTATATCTCAAATGGAAATCTTGAAACCCATTAAACTCATATTACTTTCCCTAATAAAATATAAATTTCTCACCCACAGGAACTATTTCACTTTTTTACTTGTACTTCCAGAGCCCAATAGAGTACCTTCATGTATTACACATTTATAAAAATACTTGCTAATTTATTTTTAAATTTATGATTTTATCTAAACTTCCTTGTGAAAAAACTTATAAGAGATATATCTACATTCCTAGATAAAGTTAAGAAGTATAAGATTTGTGTGTAGACTCTTGATTAGAGATAGTGGATTAAGGGCAGAACTGGGAATCTGATTGATAATGCAGCATTAACTTGTATGAGCTAAGTTAGATCATAGAATTCTATCACTGACAACCTCAGATTTATGAAAGGATGCTAGGTAACACAGTGAATAGTGTTGGAATTGGAGTCAAGAAGACAAGATCTAATTCAAATTAGTCTCAGACATTTATTAGTGTGCAATCTTGGACAGTCATTTTGTCATTTACTATGTCAATTCTGTTATCTATGAAATGGGGATGATGATGATGATGATGATGATGATTATGATGATGATGATGATGATGATGATGATAATAATAATAATAATAATGCTATCTAACTCTGAGGGTTGCTTTTAGGATAAAAAAATTAAATAAAATTTTGAAAGTGTGCTGCAACCTTTAAATAACTATATAAATGCTGGCTATTTTTACTTCAATCAATATTTAAATGCCTTCTATTTCTTAAGCACTGTGTTAGGAACTGGGGTGACCAAAAGAAGTAAAAATGTCATACCTGTCTTTAAAAAACTTACAATCTTATTGAAAAATTTTATTTTATTTTTTCAAATACATGTTTGGTGTTCTTTTCTTTAAAAAAAATGATATTCAAATTCTCTCTCCCTCCTTCATTTCCACCTTGATAAAGCAAATAATTTGCTATTGATAATACATATACATCCAGTAATGCAAAACACATTTCTATGATAACAATGTTAAAAAAGAAAACAAACACTCAAGAAAAATCTGTAAAATTGAAAAGTATGCTTTGATCTTCATTCAGACACCTTCAGTTCTTTCTCTGGAGGTGAACAGTCCTTTTTAGCATAAAGTCCATTGAAATTGTCTTTGATCATTGTAATGTCGAAAATAACTTTCAACTATTGCTATTTCTCTGCACGGTGTTCTTCTAGTTCTGTTCCTTCATTTTGTATTAGTTACTACTAGTCTTCTCAGTTTTATCTGAAACCATCCTGCTAATGATTTATTTTAGCTAATAGTATTCTATCATAATCAATCAGCAGAATTTGTTTAATTATTCTTCAATTGATCAACACCCCCTTAATTTCTCTACTTCTTTATCAGAACAAAAAAGAACCATTATTAATATTTTACATAAATAGATAATTTTTTCTTTAATAATTTGGATATAGGCCTAATAGTGGTATTAATGAATCAAATAATATATTCAGTTTTATAGACATTTGGTCATAGTTCAAAATTGTCCTCCAGAATAATTTGATCAGTTCACAACTCTACTAACTACAATAGCATTTGAATTTATCTACATTTTCTCTAATATTTGTCATTTCACTTTTCTGTCTTATTAACCTATCTGATAACTGTGAGACATTGTCTAGAGCTTTTTTAAATTTGCATTTCTTAATCAATAGTGATTTGGAGAATTTTCTTTTTTTATTAATTAATTAATTAAATTTTTTTTAAGATTTTATTTGAGTTTTACAATTTTTCTTCCAATCTTATCTCCCCCCCCCCCCGACATGGAAAGCAATCTGTCAGTCTTTATTTTATTTCCATGTTGTACATTGATCCAAATTGAGTGTGTTGAGAGAGAAATCATATTGTAGTGTTCTGGTTTTTAATCCACTCTGCTATTCACTTCCGTTTTGTTCCCATTCACATTCAAAGTTATGATTACTAATTCTTTATTGCCCTCAGTGCTATCTTCCCTATGTTTGTATTTTCCCCCCTTTCCCCATCCTTTATCTGTATTCCCTAGTATTTTGTTTCTGTATATCACCCCCTGCAGTGTGTTTGCCCTCTTATTATCACCCCCTCCCCTGAGAATTTTCTAATAAGAAAAAAAGTAGATTTGATTTCTTCTTTTGAAAACTGCCTATTCATATCCTTTGAACATTTATCAATTGGGGAATGACTCATAATTTTACAAATTTGACTGAGTTCTCTGTATACTTGAGGAATGAGACCATTATCATAGAAACATAAAAATAATCTCAATTTTCAGCTTTCTTTCTAATATTGATAGCATTGATTTTGTTTGTGCAAATCTTTTTAAATTTGATCTAATCAAAATTATCTGTTTTTTACATTCTGTGATACTATCTATCCTTGCTCACAAATTCTTCCTTTATCTATAGATGTAACTGGTAAAAGATTCCATGCTTCTGTGATTTGCTTATGATATCCTATGTCTAAATCATTTACAAGTTTTGATCTTATCTCGGTATATGGTATGAGATCTTGGTCTATTCCTATTTCTGCCAAACTTCTTCCTAGTTTTCTTATGAATTTTTTGTGAAATACACACAGTTCATGTCCCAAAAAGTTTAGTTTTGGGGTTTACAAAACTTTACATTACTTTTGTCATTTTTTACTATGTATTGTGTCTCTATTATATTACACTAATCACTCCACTTCTTAGTGATACCATATTGTTTTGATGATTACTGTTTTGTAATATAATTTGACACCTGATACTTCTAGGCCAAATTTCTTCATATATTTTTATTGATTCTTTTGATATTCTTAAATTTTAATTCTTCCTGATGAAATTTATTCTTTATTTTTTTCTAGTTCTATAAAATAATTTTGGTGGTTTGATAGAGTTGACCCTCAGTGAATTAATTTAAGTGGAATTGTCATTTTATTATATTAATTTTGCATACTCATAAACAGTTAAATTTTTCTAATTGTTTAGATTAGACCTTAAAAGTATGAGATTATTTCGTATTTATTTTCATATAAATCTTGGGTTCATCTTGGCAGGTAGTCTATCATCTGAAGCTTTTTAGTTTTATTTATTTATTTATTTGTTGAAGGCAATATAGTTAAATGACTTGCCCAAGGTCACATAGTCAGGTAACTATTAAGTTCCTGAGGGCAGATTTGAACTCAGGTCCTCCTGACTCCAGGTCTGGTGCTTTATTCACTGCTACACTCTTTCTCAGCTGAGTCCTGTACTTGGAGATCAAACTGTATGTTATTTCACTAGCAAAGTTTGAAAGTTCCCTGTTTCATTGAAAGTCCATCTTTTCCCCTAGTGGATATGCAGTTTTTCTGGGTAGTTGATTCTCAGATGCAAACCAAGATCTTTTGCCTTCTGGAATATCATATTCCAAACCCTATAAGCCCTTAATGTAGATGCTGCCAGATCCTGTGTAATCCTGACTAAAGAGCCCTAGTACTTGAATTGTTTGCTTCTGGCAGCTTTTAGTATTTTCTCTTTGACTTGGGAGTTTTGGAATTTGGTATAATATTCCTGGAAGTTTTTCTTTTGGGATCTTTTTCAGGAGGTAACTGGTGAATTCCTTCCATTTCTATTTTACCCTCTGCTTCTAGGATCTCAGGGCAGTCTTGCTATATTATTTCTTGAAAAATGAAGTCTAGGTTCTTTTCCTGGTCATGTCTTTCAGGTAGCTCAATAATCTTTAAATTATTTATTCTGGATATTTTTTCAAGGTCAGTTATTTTTCCAATGAGATATTTCCTATTTTCTTCTAATTTTTGGCTTTTTTTTGGAAGAATTTTATTCCTCCCTGATTTCTCACAAAATCATCAGCTTCTTTTAGTTCCATTCTGCATTTGAAGTAGTTGTGTTCTTTTATCTCCTTTTCCAGATGACCAATTCTGCTTTTTAAGGCATTCTTCTCATTTGCCTTTTGTGTTGCTTTTTCCATTTGGCCTAACTGGTTTTTAACATATTATTTTCTTCAGTATGTTTTTTGTATTTCTTTCACCAAGTTGCTAATTTGGGTTTCATGATTTATTTGCATCACTCTCATTTCTCCTCCCAATTTTTCCTCTACCTCTCTTAATTCCTTTTCAAAGTCTTTTTTGAGCTCATCCATATCCTGAGTTTATTTTCCATTTCTCTTGGAGGTTTTGGGTACAGAAACTTCAATTTTGTCATCTTCTGAAACTTCCATGTGACCAAAGTAATTTTCTATGATCAGATTCCTTTTTTTTTCTTTTGTTTTCTCATTTCCTCAGTCTATGACTGATTTACTGCACTTCCAAGGCTTTGGGGTCTTTTGGAACAACCACAGGGACCTTTATTCCTCCAAGGTCTCATAATAGGCTCTGACTGCTCTCTTGCCTGTGCTTTGGTATGTGGATGACCACAGGTGCTCCCCTCTGCCCTAGAGCTCTCAGGAGAGGACCTGATCAGGTATGATAATATAGAAGCCCAACCTGAAACCTGGATCTGAGTGTGGGCTAGAAGGCTGAGTGTGGGCAGCAGGGCTGCTCTGAAATCAGCATTTGCTCCACACTCACTCTGGTGTGACAGATTTCTCTCACCACTGTTTCAAGCCCTTCAAGCTTTACCTGGTGATCCCTGGGCCAGGAAGTCTATAAACTTCCTCTTCTGATAGGGACCTAGGTGACAAGTTGGCTGTGCCATGTCTGCAGCTATGCTCACAGCGGCTTTTTCCAACCCCTGACCCCAGTGCAACAGACCTTTCCCGTGGAAATTCTAAGTTGTCTTGGACTGGGAAATTTTATCACTCAATCTTTCTGTGGGTTCTGCCCCTCTAAATTTTAGCTAGAGTTATAACTTGACAGCTTTTGGAGTTTGAGGGGATTGAATTTCTGGATATTCCTGCCTTCAAGCTGCCATCTTGGCTCCACCCCTATGTTCAATTTCCTTCAGAAGGCCAGCATATTCAACTTTTTCTAAAATTCTATTCATTTCCTTAACTTATTTCTCATTTATTTTATGATTAGATTTACCTAGTTCTAGCTGTAGCAATAAGAGAAGAGAAAGAATTTGAAGGAATCAGAACTGGCACTGAGAAAGGAAAGGTCTCACTCTTTGCAGATGATATGATGGTATACTTAGAGAACCTGAGAAAATCATCTAAAAAACTCCTTGAAACAATTAACAGATTCAGCAAATTAGCAGAATATAAAATAAACCCACATAAATCATCAGCTTTTCTATATATGAACAACAAAGCCCAAGATCAAGAGATAGAGAGAAATTCTATTTAAAGTAACTATAGATGACATTAAATACTTGGAAATCTACCTCCCAAGCAAACTCAAAAACTATATAAACACTATTATAAAGTTCTTCTCATCCAAATAAAGTCAAATCTAAATAATTGGAAAAATAAAAAATGCTCATTGTTAGATCGAGCTAATAAAATAAAAATGAAAATTCTACCAAATCAAATTGATTATTTTGTACCATACCAATCAAATTACCAAATAAATACTTTACCGAGTTAGAAAAAAATAGTAATAAAATTCACCTGGAGCAGCAGAAAGTCAAGAATGATAAGCAAACTGAAGAAAAAAATGTAAAGGAAGGTGGCCTAGCTCTACCAGATTTAAAACTATACTCTGAAGCAGCAGTCATCAAAACTTCCTGGTACTGGTTAAGAAATGGAGCAATGGGGGCAGCTAGGTGGATAGAGCACTGGCCCTGGAGTCAGGAGTACCTGAGTTCAAATCCGGCCTCAGACACTTAACAATAACTTAGCTGTGTGGCCTTGGGCAAGCCACTTAACCCCATTGCCTTGCAAAAAAAAAGAAAAAAGAAATGGAGCAATGGATCTATGGACTAGGATAGGTTCAAAAGAAACAGTAGTAAATGACTACAACAATCTACTATTTGACAAACAAAACTGGTAGAAGAACTCACTATTTGACAAAAATTGATGGGAAAACTAGAAAATAGTATGGCAAAAACTAGACAGAGATCCATATCTCATACCCTATACCAAAATAAAGTCAAAATGGGTACAGGATTTAGATATAAAGAGTGATATCATAAATAAATTAATAGACCAAGAAATAATCTATCAGATCTATGGAAAGGAGATAAATTTATGAGCAAATAAGAATTAGAGCACAATATAAACTACAAAATGAATGTTTTTGACTATATTAAATTAAAAAGGTTTTACACTTATAAAATCAATGCTGCCAAAATTAGAAGGAAATCAAAAAGCTGGGGAAAGATCTTCACAACTAGGAGTTCTGATAAAGGTCTCATTGCCAAAATATATAGAGAATTGCATCAAATTTATAAGGTTACAAGTCATTCCCCATTAGACAATTTTCAAATGAAGAAATTAAAGCACTATATATGCATATGAAAAATTCTCCAAATCATTATTGATTAGACAAATGTAAATTAAAACAACAATGAGGTATGACCTCCCACCCAGAAGATTGGTCAAAATGAGATAAATGGAAAATGATCAATTTTGGAGTGGTTTTGGGAGGATTGGGACACTGATGCATTGCTAGTGAATCCAATCTTTCTGGAGAGTAATATGGAACTAGGCCCAAAGAGCAATAAAACTATTCATATTCTCTGATCCAGCAATTCTAATTCTAGGTCTATATCCAAAAGAAATTATGAAAAAGGTAAAAGTCCTACATGTTGCAAAATATTCATAGTAACTCATTTTTTGTAGTGGCAAAGAATTGGAAATTGAGGGGAGGCCCATCAATTGGGGAATGGCTAAACAAGTTATGGTACATGAATATTATAAAATATTATTATTCCATAAGAAACCATAAATGTTTGGACTCTAGAGAAGCATCGAATGAGTCACAGGATCTGATGTTGAAAGAAGGGAGCAGAAGCAAGAGAACAATGTACATATTAATAACAGTATTGTGAGATGATCCGCCTTGATGGATGCAACTCCTCTCAGCAGTCCAGTGAGCTAGGACAATCATATTAGCCCAACTATGGGCAATGTTATCCCTATCTAGAGGAAGAAAAATAAACCAAAACAAAACACACACGCAAAAGAACCTTTCAGAATTTAATGAACACTTTATAAAAATTATCTCTTATATATCTCTTTCCCTTAATCTTAATTCCTCATACATAAAACAACTAATTGGAAAAACATTTTATCAAAAATATGTATGTACAATGCTAACCTGACAATTCACCACTGATATGGGGGGGGGGGTGATGATAAGGGAGAATGGAAGGAAATTTTGTAACTTAAAAATATACATGTGTAAATTGGTTGAAAATCAATTAAAAATAACAAAAAAATATTTGTCTAGTTCTAAGAGAGGAAAATTGAAGTCCCTTACTACTATACTTTACTTTCTATTTCCTCATGGAAATCAATTAACTTTTCTTTAAGAAATTAGATGCTATTCCATTTAGTATATATATTTTCTTCATTCTCTAAAATACCTTTTAGTAATCTGTAGTTTGCCTATTTGTTTCTTTTAATTAGATGTATTTTTTCTTTTGCTTTTTCTGAGATCATGATCGCTACTCCTGAATTAATTTACTTTAGCTTATACTAAAGATTTTTTCCATCCCTTATTTTTTATTCTGTGCATGTCTCTCTCTTTCAAATGTTCTTGTAAACAACATTGTGTCAGATTATTGTATTTTCTCCATTGTTCTATCTGTTTCTACTTTATGGGTGAGTTAATCTCATTCACATGTATTCCCTTCATTATATTTCTCCCCTATTTATCATATGGTTGGCTGGCTGTCTCTGTCTGTCTCTATCTATCTCTATCTCTCTCCATCTCCCTCTCTCCCATTCATTTTTATGTGAGATAATTATTTCCATTCTACCTGTCCCTTTTCCCTTTTCCCAGTGCATTCCTTTTCCTATTCTTTAATTTTATTTTTTGAAATCATTCTAGTTGACTCACACCCAAATCCTCTGTCTATATAAACTCCTTAACTGCCTAATAATGATAATGTTCTTAAGATTTACACATATCATCTTTTCATGTAGTAATTTAAATAGTTTAAACTTGTAGAATCATTTGTGATTTTTCCTTTCTCTTTACCTCATCTTACTTTACTTACCGTACTGAGACATTTGTTTGAAAGTCAAATTTTCTTTTCAGTTTTGTTCTTTTCATCATAGATGCTTAAAAGCCCTCTACTTCTTTAGAGTCATTCCCTGCCACTCATACCTCTACTTCACACCCTGAAGAATTATATTCAGTATTGCTGGATAGGTGATTCTTGGTTGTAATCCTATTTCCTTGGTCTTCTGGGATATCCTATTCCAAGTGCTCCTTTTTAGGAGAATCCTGGTTTGAACCAGGGATTTCTAGATTTGCAGTTTAATGCTGAACTAAACAAGGCAGGGAGTCCTTGGGAAGAATGGGGTTGGAAACAGCATCAACAAAGTAAGGTAGCTACTACTAAAGACCTGTGCATCTCAACCTGAATTCACCATTGCAGTAAACATTGGCATCTTATAGACTATATTATTGTAAGGAAAAGAGAGAGATGGAATGTGAGAGTGATGGAGGCAACATGTAATGCAGTGGACTAATCACAGATTTATTCTCTTGAAGCAAAATTTTCACATTCAACTGAATTAGCAGACCCTAGGCAAAAATAACTACTAGAAAAATTTATTTCAAGAGATTTGATTGCTTCTCTGAGGGGAAATAGTCATTCACGTGGAAGGAAAGTTGGGCCAACACATACAGTTGGCAACAGGGGAGCAGAAAATGAGTAGGAAGCTTTTAGAGATTTGTTGTATTGCACTTCATTTGCTCAACTGTGTCAGAACACTTACAAGCATCGACTGGTTTGATAAAAATGATGGGGATATAAAGAAGCTGCTAAATGAAAAACGAGAACTCCAAGATTTACCAGTAGAAAAGTTCATAGATATCAAAGAGGGCAGCACTTAATTCTAACAAAAGTAAAGTACAGGTGAAGCTTAGAGAGATGCAGAATTCTTGGCTATGGAAAAAGTTTTATTGGATAGTAGCAATCCAAAGTGCTTTTATAATGCACTGAAGGCACATCAGACTGATTGTATTCTAGATGATATTTACAAGACAGAGACCCATTACTCATACAAAAACTGACTGAGGGAAGGTTAAGTGGCTCAGTGGATAGAGCACTGGCCTTGGAGTCAGGAGTACCTGAGTTCAAATCCGGCCTCAGTCACTTAATAATAACCTAGCCATGTGGCCTTGAGCAAGCCACTTAACTCCATTGCCTTGAAAAATCTAAGACAAACAAAAAACAAAAAGAAAACTGACTGAAATTTTCCAGGTTATATGGCATGAGAATGTTATCCCCAAGAGTTCATGGATGCCTCCATTCTCTCTCTCTATAAAAGTAAAGGGAATTGATTGCCCTGTAACAATCACAGGGATAGGGGCGGCTGGGTGGCGCAGTGGATAAAGCACTGGCACTAGAGTCAGTAGTGCCTGGGTTCAAATCTAGTCTCAAAAACTTAATAATTACCTAGCTGTGTTGCCTTGGGCAAGCCATTTAACCCCATTTTCCTTACAAAAAAAACTAAAAAAAACACAATCACAGGGATAATTCTCTTTTAGTCATGTCTAGTAAGATTCTTGCTAAAGTGCTCCCTTAATAGACTTGTCCTTCATCTGGATGATGGTCACCCACCTGAGAGCCAGGTCAAGAAATGGTCAAAGATCAGTCAAGATGGTATTTGTTGTCTAACAACTCCTAGAAAAATGCCAGGAGGAGAAAAGAGATTCACAAACATTTGTAGATCTGATCAAGGTCAATTGTGAGGGTTTATGAAAGATTATGTCAAAAATTGGTTGCCTGGAGAAGTTCATCAGTGTTGTACATCAATTTCATGATGGAGTGCTTGCTCAGGTTATGGCTAGTGAATGATGCTCTCACAATTTTCCAGTCGCCAATGGTATAAAAACAAGGCTACATTCTTGCCCCCATGCTTCAGTTATGTTATCGATTGTCTTCTTTGATCATGAATTCAGCATCAAGATCATCTTCTGCATTGATAGTAAATTCTTCAACTTGAAAAGGCTACAAACCAAAATTAAAATGGAGAAAGTATTGGTGCCTGGTTTTCTGTTTGATTGTGCACTCAAAGCAGCCTCTGAAGCGGAGATGTAAGAAAGTATGGATCACTTCATATACTTGTGCTAATTTTAGCCTAACAACACCAAGAAAGCACAGATCTCCATCAGCAAACATCACACTATCCATATGTGGAACCATTAGTTACATCAAATAGAGAAGTTTTGAATACTGTGGATAAGTTCTCTTACCTTAACAATGTACTCTCCTGGGAGATACATATTGATAATGAGGTTGAAACACACACTGCTAGAGCTAACTTACTATTTGGAGGATACAAAAGAAAGTGAGGTAGAGAGTTATTAGTGTGACTACAAAACTGAAGGGTTACATAAGTATTATCTTGATTTTATTGTTGTATGCTGTGAAATCTGGACAGTCTATCAGCACCTTGCTGACATGCTTTCATTTAAATTTTCTTAGGAAGATTGTAAAGATCACTCCGTCTTAAGTAAACTGCCAAGTATTCAAATGTTACTAAAAAGAATACAACTCCAATGGACTGGCCATGATGTTCAAATATAGTAGCAATTAGTAGATTATTAATAAATGTTTGCTGATTGATTGATTGTGCCATCACTAAGGTCCCTTTTACCTCTAAAAATTCTTTGCTCAAGTTCTCTCAACTCAACTCTAAAGAACTTTGCCTATCAGCAAAGAAAAAATGTTTGTGGTACCTATGAAAATTTTCTTTGAATTTTCCTTTCATTCAATTGTACTCTTTCCACAGTTTTTCTCACTGTCCTTGAATTACCTAACTGATTGAACTTTTGCCAAATCTTGTCCTGTGCCAGACCTCCATATCATTTTCTGATCTTTTTCTTACTATGCTGCCAATAGTCCTTCTATCATTCTCATTTCCCTCTAGGGAAAGAGTCCAGTGTACCCAGCGAAGAGAAATGAGTTTTGGCCTTGTATTGTTAAAAACTGAGTCTTGACTCCACTTTCTAGCTCATTTCCACACCTATACAGGTGTGAAAATGGCCTAGAAAGCATATGTGTGTGAGTGTGTGTGTCCATGCATACATACCTTATTTTCTTCTTGCTATTATGCATTGTTTTCCTCCATTAAAATATAAGCTCCTTAAGGAAACTATCTCATTGGATTGAATTTTTATCCAAAGCTTAACATAGATCTTGGCAATAGTTAACTCTTTTTTTTTTTAGGTTTTTGCTAGGCAATGGGGTTAAGTGGCTTGCCCAAGACCAGACGGCTAGGTACGCCACCTAGCCGCCCAATAGTTAACTCTTAATAATGCTTTATCTATCTTTCTATCCATCTCTATCTAATTATCTATCCATCCATCCAACCATCATCTCTCTATCTCTCTATATCTATCTTCTGAATCTCTGATCACAGCATAAGAAGAGCAATGTAAATTTTATTTTCTCATTAAGGCTACCCTTAGTACTCTAACTATCCTTTTCTTTGAGAGACAACACAACAATTTTAGAAATTGTCAGAATCAAAAGAACTATTTGTTTTTGCTCAGAACTTGCCTAGTGATTTAGCAATTGTTTGAAGACCTAGACTAAAAAATCTGTAGGACACAGAGTAATTGTCTCCTCCCTTGAGAGCTGACAATGAAATTTAGCCACGGAACCTGAATTCAATGCTTTATATTGTCAAAGGCAAAAGAGGGATAAGAAAAGATGAAGATATCTTTTTCAGAAATTATAATGCATGGGGCGGCTAGGTGGCACCGGCCCTGGAGTCAGGAGTACCTGAGTTCAAATCCGGTCTCAGACACTTAATAATTACCTAGCTGTGTGGCCTTGGGCAAGCCACTTAACCCCATTGCCTAGCAAAAAACCTAAAAAAAAAATTATAATGCATAATGGTCTTAACTTTATAAAGTATCTTACTATCAGTTCCCAGTTTTAACCCCTTTAGAGATAGCTGGTGGCATGGAAAGAAGGCTGGACCTGTAGTCAGGAAGAACTGAATTCAAATATGACTTCAGATACTTGCTTACTGTGTGACCCTAGGCAAGTCATTTAACTATTGCTTGCCCCTCATTTTCCTCAACTCTAAAATGGGAATCATAATAGTCCCTCCTCATGGGGTTTTTGTGAGAATCAAATAAAATAATATTTGTTAAATGTGTAATGTCTGGTACATAATAGAGATAATTTAAGTGATTATTTCCTTCTCTTTGATTCTTATTTTGAGTGAACTGTGTGAAAATCTCCAAGGATAAAAATCTCTAAGTAATACTTAAGCTCTATTCGGTTTATATATCCATTCTTGATTTCCATTATTTTCAAGTATAGCTAGCATTTAACTGGCATTTAAATAACACTTTAAAGGTTGGAAAACAAAATTACATATGTTATCCATTTGAATATAGGCAAATCACAGCTCTTCCCTTACAAGTGAAGCAGAGAGAAATGAAGTCATTGGTCTGAGCTCACACAGAACACCATAAATTGAATTTTATCAACTCTCACTTCTCCAATCTTCCACATTTGACTGCTTCCCTAGAGAGCTGAGGGTTTAGGAAGGTTGATTAAAAATGTGTCTATGTTATTGTCAAGAAGTCAGGTCAAGTCTATCATTCTGGAAGAATTCATATTCTTCCTAGGTCTGGTAGATAGAAAACTTTGGAGCCTTCTTCTAGGAGATATTTAACTTAACTGGGTTAGGTGTCAGAAGGCAGTGAGTAGAAGAAGGAAAGATGTTTTTCTTTTTATTAGTTTCCCTGCATTGCCTTCACATTTAGTCTTTGTCTCATTATTTGCCCTTCATTCTCAAAAACAACAATGGTATAAGAGAGATGATGCTATGACATATAAGTGAATTGAATTTAAGGGAGGGAGCACTGTGCAAAGTCACCAGTCTCACTCTTCTCCAGTCATCTGAGTCCAGTGGCCAGATTTGGATCAGGAAGACTGGAAATGGCCCTGGATGCAGTAGGAGACCTTGGGCCCTGTCTCAGAGCGAATGTAAATAGCAAATCCTGGGGGTCTTCCATTCTCAAACTGATTTTTAAAAATTTATTATTAGGTAAAAAGGGTCATTCTTTGTTACATTTCTTTCTGATTTAGACTTAATCACGGAATGGTCAATGCCTCAATCAAACTGAGATTTGTTGGAGAGCTTAGCTTAAAAAAGACCAGTCTCCCATTGCATCCAGGGCTCCTTTAGATGTTATCTGTATCTTGTCACTGGACCCAGATGACTGGTGACTTTACACAGCCCTCCCTCACTTAAATTCAATTCACTTGCATGTCAGGGCATCATCTCCCTATTGTTATGGTCCTCTGTAAAAACAAAGGACTAAATAACAGCAACAATTTTACAGAGGACAAAAATGAGGCAGAGAGAGGTTAAGTGAATTGCCCAGAGCAATGTAGCTATTAAGTGCCTGAGGCCATAGCATCCTAGAGATTATAGGATTTAAAGCTAAGAGAATACTATGTTGTTATTGTTAAAGTCCTGTATTACTCTTCTGATCCCATTTGTGATTTTCTTGGCAAAGTTAATGGAGTGTTTGTCATTTTTCTTCTCCAACTCATTTTGCAGATGAAGAAACTGAGGGAAATAGGATTAAGTGACTTGCAAAAAGCTCACCCTTAGTATCTGAGGATGGGTTTGGAGTTAGGTCTTCCTGACTTCAAGACCAGCTCACTCTATTCACTGCATTATCTAGATGCCCAAAAGAGGATCTATCAGGATCCTTTCATTTAATTCCTTTATTTTTTACAGAGGAAGAACCTGAGGATCAGAAACATTAAGTGATTTGTCCAAAATCCCAAAATTTGGGTTTAGAACCCAGGTTCTTTTTGTGACGTAGTGTTTTACAGTATTTTGTAATTTTAATATGTCTTTAGAGTAGGGTTTTTAGAATGCTTTATTTGGAATCAGAATTTGGGTCTGAATCCTGTCTCATATATTTACCAAGTCACTTAGCCTCTACCAGTCTGTTTCCTTTTCTGTGAACAGGGGATAATGATAGCACTTCCCACAAAGGGGTTTTTTTGAGGCTCTGATGACATAGATATGAAGGTCTTTGAAAAGTAAAGTCCCTTAATAAATGTTAATTAAAATTATTAACACAAAGGAATAACATGATGGATAAGGGAGGCTAATCACACATCATTCAAGAAATGAAGAAAAATCCTTGGCCAATACATTATCCATATGTCATTACTCAGTATTCAAAGGCCTACTATGTATATGGAAAGTAATTTTTTATTTGTCTCTTTCTGGACCAGGTTGGAGTTTTGGAGTTTCCTCTTAAAAATTCCATTTTTGGGGAAGCTAGATATTGCAGTAGATAGAACACTGACCCTGGAGCTAGGAGGAGCTGAGTTTAAATTTGGCCTCAGATACTTAATTGTTACCTAACTGTATAAACCTGGGTAAATCACTTAATCCCATTGTCTTGCAAAAGACTTTAATCCAATAAGCCCTTTGGAGTATTGTGTAGGTGCTTTATAAATGTGTTTAAATGAATTGAAAAATTGAATTCAAAAATTATGAAATGATCATATCTGGTACCATTTTTCATCATGAATAGACACTGGAACCCAATGCTATGACAATCAGTATAGCAAGTCCTTCCCTGATTCCTTTCTAAAATTCAGATTAACATCCCTTCTCCTGACCCCAAAGGACTCTCAAGTAGTAAAATTCATCAGTCACTTGAGTAATACTTCTAGCCTTGTCCAATTCCCACCTTTGAAAGTTTAGTATCCTATTCCAATGAGAGTGCCTAAATATAGTCCAGATTTCCTCTTCAAGGTATCTGTAGTCCTCTAGCAATAATTAGCTATCTTTCATCAAAGGTACTGGCTGATCAAGTGCAGTGTTTTCTATTTTCCAAATAATGAAAACCAGTCATTTCTGAGTTGATAAAAAAGATGTGAGTCTGAGGTTTTTCTTTTAATTACCTAAGCTAATACTACTTAAAAAATAACAGTTCCTCTTTCTACTACTGGAAAAAAGGCCTGGGTCTTGTAGTGATAACAGAAGAGTCATTGGAATTTGGATTGGATCCTGTCAGAGCTTATAACCATTTTAATTGCTCCTCCAGGCTCTTCACAATCCCTGCCAAATTATTCATTTTGAAAGAAGGGGAAGCTGCCTTTATAATTATATAGGTAAAACTTATATTACCTCAGTGTCTTTAAATGTCATTCTCTTAGAATGGAAACTCTAAGGATGCTCAAATCAAGTCATTCAGACCATACTTAATTACTTGACTAGAATTGGTGACATAGCCCTCTAAGTATTCGGTTTCTACATTGTTATACATACTGGTGTGGTGAACCCATAGTAATCCTAGGAAGAAACTAAGAGATCACTACTAGAGTTAATATCAGTACCAAATTGTGGATAGGGCTGAATGGGAATGACCAAAACCAAGGCTAAGACGGGGAGGATAGATTCAGGGCTGTGAGTTCATTCAGATTCAAGAGTACAAGCAAAATTTAGTGGTCAAGATTGCCTTCTTGGACCAACACTTAGATATTTAAGCCAAGTAAATAACAGAGCCAGAAACAAAGTCAACATAAGGGGCTATGTCAAAGTAAATGGTCAAAGACCTGAGGCATCAATAGGCACAAGTTCAAATATTTGAAAAGATTTTAGGTTAGGGGTCAATGTAGGGACAAAACCCAGGAATATTCCTATAAAAGTAGACTGGTGATGTTACTGGATCCAAATTGTAACAATTCTCAACAGTAAAACTCCCTGTGGCTTTAAATTGAAGACATCTGTCAGGGAGCAATTCACACATAAACACACACACACACACACACACACACACATACACACACAAAATGATGTTTTTGCCTTTTGTCCTCAAAGAAGACCATGACATCAGGGAGATAATGCAATGGCAAGCACGTGAGTTGGATTTGAGTGAGGGGGGTGCTGTGCAAAGTCATCAGGCTCACTTTCTCCCTTGGAGACATCTAGGACCAATGGCCAAATATGAAACAGAACAACTGTTGCTCGCCCTAAATTTCAGGCTATTAAAGTTAAGTGACTTGTCCAAGGTCACACAACTTACAGGATTTGAACTTAAGTTCTCCTGACTTCAGGACCAGTGCTCAATACAGTATACCATCTAGTTGCTCCTTAACAACACATCCCATAGCTAATATCATCCCTTACTAACATTGATCATCAGAGCAAAGAAGGAACAAGGACATGGTATTAGAGTAGGTGAAAAGTAGACTTGAAGAGAGCTCAATTGAAAATATGTTCTGGGGGTGGCAAGGTGGTGCAGTGGATAGAGCACCATCCCGGGAGTCAGAAGTACATGAGTTCAAATCTGGGCTCAGTCACTTAATAATTACCTAACTGTGTGGCCTTGGGCAAGCTACTTAACCCCATTGCCTTGCAGAAACCTAAAAAAATATATATATATATATATATATATTCTAAACAATGATCACTCAATTCCAAGACCAATAATGTAAAAATCCACATTTTTCCTAGGGTAAGAGAGACCTTTCTCCTGCTTATGATTTGAACAGTCATTTTTCTTCACTTGCTAAGAGACCTAACATAGAGTTCCAATCTTTGGAACTCCCCAACCAGAATGCTTGCATAATACTGTATGCCCCTGGGAATTCCATCCCCTAGTCCTTTGAGTAGGCTATATGTACACTTTATTGGTCAGAGTCTTTGACTAAGGGACTGTATCATGGCCAAGAGAGCTTGAATGAATTGGAAAATAAAGGGTAATGTAAGTATTATTACAGAGCAATAAATACTCTTTAGTAATACAGATTAATTCTAACAAGGTTATGTAGGGAATTAAAAAAAATCAAGTTACTCTTCTGAAGTAATGGAACTGATGACACCTACTGATGAGAATTGTTCCTCCACAGGATCAACTAAGTTTGTCTGACAGCATGGCTATGGAACTCTCCTATTTCTTATTGGTTTTCCTGGGAGAAATCAGAGGTAAAATACCATGTCAGTCTGGTGGGTATATATACTAGAACAACCCTGGAATGATGGTTTATCCCAGAGCCATCTCTGCCCTTAACATTCAGTAGTCATGCAAGTGTGAATATTTTACTGAAATAAGGATGTGTGAGTATCTTACTGAAGTATTTTACTGAAATAAGGATGGTTTCTCCAGATTTTGTTCATTGAGGGAAAAAACCACTCTCACTATTATATCATCATGTTTGATTGAAAGAATTATGACATTGAAGTAAAGTTGGTGAACTTTTCATTGTAATCTTATTTGAGTAAAAGTTCACCTTAGGGATTTGAGGGAGCAAACAAATCAAGATAAGATACAGGAACTTGCCTAAGGACAAAGTGATATGACTGTCAAGAATTCTTCCAGAATATGTGATTAGGGTTGGATAAAGGTGGGATATTTAAGGCAAATTCAGTAGATGTTTGGATTCAGTACAACTATCAGGTGACTTTTCAGAGAATTGCTGCAACCTAAATTTGAAGATTGCATATGGCACCCAACCACATATTTTTTTTTAAATAGAGAGATTTACTATGGTTTAAGGATTAGAAGCTATCATAAACTATACTTGGATTTGAAACAGATTAAGCTGGAAAATGTAATCATTTGTTAAACTATGTCAAAATGGAATCAGATTAAGGTAAGTATATCTATTTTTGCTAGTTTGTACTTGAAGTTTTTTTTAAACTAAAATAGTTTTGCATTTTAGAGTGATCAGTATTATATTTTGGATGATACTGTATGAATAATAGCAGTATGGTATTGGGCTGCAAAATGGAACAAAAAAGGACTTCTGCTTGAAACAACCTTTGGTTGTTTAGCTATGATATTATTTTTTTTAAATGGTCCCCTGAATCTGAGCCTGAGATTTTTCCATATAAAAAAGGAGGTAATGCTACTTATTTCTATTCTTAATGTACTGTTTAAGAGACAATGAAAAACAGATTTCCAGAAAGATGGTTGAGTAAATAGTGATGTCTGTACCCTGATGCACAAGAAATACACTAAATAAAATTCATAGAAAACATTATGATATTTTAATGGATCTCTGGTTTATATGGTTTTGTTCTAACAGTACAATTATAGGATCTTGGGTCCCATCAATAGAGGTACTCCCTCACATAATGAAAATTACAACACATTCATGCCTGCCAAGCTTTGTTTTTATTTTTTTTCATTTCAGAGCTCTCCTATAAATAATCCACAGAATTCTTGTTAAATTTGTTGCAAGTTGATGATCCCAAAGACCACAACTTCTTGAATGAGAACTCACTATTTGACAAAAGCCACTGGAAAAATTGGAAAGTAGTATGGCAAAAACTAGGTTCATACTCCCTCGAAATGGGTACATGATTTATACAAAAGGTATATATGTATGTATGTATGTATGATATGTACATAAATATAACACACACAGAGGGGGATAATTTATGACCAAATGAGATGGAGATGATTATAAAATGCCAAAATGATAATTTTTATTACATTAAATTAAAAAGGTTTTGCACAAGCAAAACCAATGCAGTCAAGATTAGAGGAATACAGAAAACTGGCAAACAATCTTTATAACCAGAGTTTCTGATAAAGGACTCATTCTGAAAATATATATATATATATATATATATATATATATATATATATATATATATATATATATATAAAAGCAAATCAAATTTATGAGAATACAAGTCTTTTCCAATTGATAAATGGTGAAAGCATATGAATAGGCAATTTTCAAATTTAGAAATTAGAGTTATCTTTATTCTTCTGAAAAATTTATCCAAGTCACTACTGATTAGAAAAATGCAAATTTAAACATATGTGAGGTAGCATCTTTCTCCTATCAGATTGGCTAACATGACTGAAAAGGAAAATGATGAATGTTGGAGGGAATGTGAAAATACTGGACACTAATGCATTGTTGGTGTTGCTGTGAACCTGATTCAATCATTCTGGAGAACAATTTGAAATTGTGACCAAATGGCTATAAAAACTGTGCTTACTCTAGGATCCAGCAATCTCCTACTAGCTCTTTATCCCAAAGATTACTTAAAAAGGGAAAAGGAATCACATGTACAAATATATTTACTGCAGCTCATTCTTGTGGTGGCAAACAAGTGGAAATTGAGAGAATATGCATAAATTGAGGAATGCCTGTGAAGTTGTGGCATATGAATATAATGGAATACTATTTTTGTATAAGAAAAAATTTTACAGGAAATTCCAGGAAAACCTAGAAAGACTCACATGAACTGACGTAGAGTGAAGTGAGTAAAACCAGGAGAACAATATACACCTTAAATGTAACCTAGGGTGATGACCAACTATAATGGAGTTAACTCTTTTCAGAATAACAGTAATCAAAGATAATTCTAAAGGACTTATCATGGGAAATGCTATTCATCCACTTCCAGAGAAAGCAATATGAAATCTGAATGCAGACCAAGTATTTTCATTTTTTAAAATTTACTTTATGTTCTTTTTTCTTTCTTATGATTTTTTCTTTTGTTCTGATTCTTATTTCACAGCAAGGCTAATATGGAAATATGTTTAACATGATTGTACATGTAAAATCTATATCAGATTTCTCAATGTTTTGTGGAAGGGAAGGAAGGGAGAGAGGGAGAAAATGTAGAACTCAAAATTGTACAAAAATATATGTTAAAAATCTTTAAATTTAATTGGAAAAATTAAATAAAAATTAAAAAACAATTATAATGGAATTAAGTATTCTCTAGACATCTTAAATTGGAGTATTCATCAGATATCCCTTGCTCTTATCAAAGAACTATCCCATTTTTTTCCCTTCATATATCTTATTTTACCATTCCTCTTGCATTTTCTTTATGTTTACCAATTTATATCTTGTAATTCCAATGGTGCACCCCTCTGTTGTTCTTTACATGATCCTCAAATTTATTTCTTTAGAAACTTTGAATTGTTTAGATTTTAGAGACTTTGTGATGTCTGCAAATACAGTGAACATATTGTTCCTTAAGAGAAGCTTGATATCTTTAGAAGCACTGCAAAATAAAAGATAATAGGCAAAAAAAAGAAGTGAGAAAAGAAAAAAAGCACTCACATGGAAATATGAAAAGAGATAAGACATAGACTAAAGCTGAATAAATATATATTAGGTCTTAACACAATAAAAAACTATTTTAAGTTAAAATTTTCAAAAGAATATGGGGAAAAATTCCATAAAGAAGCAAATAATATTACAGGAATAGCTAAATGAAATGAAATTAGCAACTGTTTTTTTAGTGGCAAAGAATTGGAAATTGAGGGAATGTCCATCAACTGGGGAATGGCAAAACAAACTGTGGATAAGTATATGATGGAACACTATTGTTCTATAAGAAATCATGAGGGATGAGATTTCAGAAAAGCCTGGAAAAACCTATATGAATTGATGCTAGGTCTCATGAACAGAGCCAGAACAGTAATGATCAATCAAGATGGTTCATTTCAGCAACACAAAGACAATTTTAAAGTACTTGTGATGGAAAATACCATCCATATCCAGAGAAGGAATTGTGGAGTTTGAATGATGATCAATGTTTATTATCTTTAATTTTTAAAAGTTATCTTATGTATTAACTCTTTCTTCTATTTGGATATGACTCTTCTCTCACAACAGGTTCAGTATAGATCCTTGTTTAGGATGGTTATAAATATAGAGCTTGTATCAGATTGCTTTCTGTCAGGAGAGGAGGGCAGGGACAAAAACTGTAAAACTCAAAACCTTGTAAAAATGATTGGTAAATGTGTATGGGGGGGATGGGAGTGGAGACAAGATGGTAGAGTGAAGGCAGGAATTCCTGGAAACTCATTCAACAAAAAACTTCAAAAGTCATCAAATTATGACTCTAACCAAAATCTAGAGGGGCAGAACATACAAAAAGACTGTGTGATACAATTTCTCAGTCCAAGCAACTTGGAAGCTCCTCAGGAAAGGTCTGTTCCACCAGGATGGGGGCTGGAAAAAGCGGTGCAGAAAAGTCAGCTGGGCGCCTGGGTCAGTGGCAGAGAAGGTGGTTTCCAGACCTCCTGACCCAGGAATCCGGGGGGGGGGGGGGCAGCTGGAAGGGGTGGTGAGAGAACTCTATGGCATCAGAGTGAGTGAGTTGCTGTGCTCCGGACTTAGAGCAGCTCTGCAAGAGAACCTACAGTGGGAGTTGATAGAGCCACCCAGCATGTGCAGAGCTCTCAGCCCACAGATGGTAAAGGGGGTGGGGGAGACTGAAGAGGTCTCTCTGCTCTCCTGGGGCAGAACTCAGCCATTTGCCCACACTTAGATCCAGGTCACAGTCTGGACAACCATGCCACCATGGAGGAGCAGGGACTCTCCTCACAGCTCCAGGGCATGGGGAGGGCTTGAAAACCAGCAAGAGAGCAGTCAGAGTCTTTCATAAGACCTTGGAGGAATTAAAACCTCTGTGGGCTGTCCCAACCCCCCCCCCCATAAAAAGGGTAGGAAGTGTGGTAAATCAATCAAAGGCTGAGGAAATGAGCAAACAACAGAAAAAGAAGAATCTGACCATAGAAAATTACTTTGGTGCTGGAGGATCAAAATACTTACTCAGATGACAACAAAATCAAAGCTTTTGTAATGAAAGCCTCAAAGAGAAATAGAAAATGGGCTAAGGCTATGGATGAGCTCAAAAAAGACTTTGAAAAGCAAGTAAGGGAGGTAGAGGAAAAAAATGGGAAGAGAAATGAGAGTGATTCAGATGAATAACGAAAACCAAGTCAGCAACTTGGCGAAAGAAATACAGAAAAATACTGAAGAAAATAACATATTAAAAACAAGTTTAGGCCAAATGGAAAAAGCAATACAAAAGGCAATTGAAGAGAAGAATGCCTTGAAAAGCAGAATTAGCTAGCTGGAAAAGGCGATAAAAAAGCTGTGTGAAGCAAATATCTCCTTCAAATGCAGAGTGGAATAAAGGAATCTGATGACTTTGTGAGAAGTCAGGAAGAAATAAAACTATACCAAAAAACCCAAACAAAACTTAGAAGAAAATGTGAAATATCTCATCGGGAATAATAACTGAACTTGAAAGGTCATGAAAGTCAGGACCAGGAAAAGAACCTAGACTACATTTTTCAAGAAATAATACAATAAAATGGACCTGAGATCTGAGAAACAGAGGATAAAATAGAAATTGAGGGAATTCACTGATCACCTCCTAAAAGAGATCCCAAAAAAGAAAACCTCCCAGGAATATTATAATCAATCTCCCAAACTCCCAAGTCAAAGAGAAAATAATAAAAGCTGCCAGAAACAAACAATTCAACTATCAGGGTTCTTTAGTCAGGATTACACAGGATCTGGCAGCATCTACATTAAGGGCTCATAGGGTTTGCAATATGGTATTCCGGAAGGCAAAAGATCTTGTTTGACAACTGAGAATTAACTACCCAGAAAAACTGAACATACTTTTTCAGGGGAAAAGATGGACTTTCAATGAAACAGGGTACATTCAAACTTTCCTACTGAAACAACCAGAGCTGAGCAGAAAGCTTGATCTCCAAGTACAGGACTCAGGTGACCTATAGAGGGGGTGGATAACATGGACTAACTATGAAGAACTTAATGATATTGAACTGTTTGTATTCCTGCATGGGAAGAAGATATATTGATAACTCATGTGAACTTTCTCAAAAGAGCAGTTAGAAGGACCATATATAGATAAGGCATAGGAAGGAGCTGAATATAATATAGTAAAAGATGGAATCAATGGATGATAAAGGAAAGTACTGGGGAGAAGAGAAAGGAGAGGAGGGATGTCTAAGATATTCCAAATAAGAGTCAAGTAAAAGCTTTTTCATTAGAGTGGAACAGGGGTAGGTAAAGAGGAATGAATGAGCCTTCATTCTCATCAGAAAGCACAGAGAGGAAATAGCATACACACTTAATAGGGTGAGGAAATCTATCTTACCCTGGAGAAAAATGAAAGGAAAAGGATGGGATAAGGGGGAATGGGGGGAGGGAAGGGGGGAAATAGGTGATAGAAGAGAGGGAAGATCATGGGAGAGGGTACTCAAATCAAACATACTTCTGAACAGGGACAGGATGAAAGGAAAGAGAGAATGGAATAGATGAGAGTGGGGAGGAATAGAGTGGAGGGAAACACAGCTAATAATATTAACTGTGGGAAAAATATTGAAACAACTTCTCTGGTGACTATGATAGGGAAGGCAACTCATCCTAGAGATAGAGCTGTTGGAATCTGAACACAGCCTTAATTACACTTTTTTTTCTCTCTCACTATTCTTGATGTTTCTCATCTTTATTTGGGGGAAAGGGAGATTTATAATTTCTCTCACAACAAGATTTTTTGTAATATTACAAAATAAATAAATAAATAAACTAAAAATAAAAAAAAATTGGTAAAAACTACCATTTCATATAGTTGGAAAGAACAAATGAATAAAAGATTTTAAAAGTATATGAAATGAGAAAAACTTATAAAGTTCACAATTGTTTAGAAACAAGGAAATAATTAAAAGAAGATACCTAAAGCTTTAAGACTGAAAAGCCAAAGAATTGATTACTTTTAAAAAGTGAAAATGATTATTTAGAAAAAAAAATTAAATGATACAAAAAAACTGGTGGGCCCACTGAGAAAAAAAAGAAAGCGAAAGAGAAAACATGAAAATTAACATGCCAAAGCACAAATTTCAGAGAAAAAGCAAGTCATAAAGATAGAAAGAACTTTTGAGATCTTTACAAACAAAACAAATAGACCTTGAAATAAAAAAGACTGACAAGCTAATATGAGAATCATTAGTTTCCAAGAAGACTCTAATGTAATTTTTAAGATAATTATATAAAAACACTACCTAAAATTTTTAGTAATAGAGGGCTAAATGTACTTGGCCAGATTCCACAGGATGCCATAATAGGGAAACCAAAATTTTAGCTCATTCGAAAATGCAGTTTTCAGGTTCCAGAAATTTAGGCTCAAAAGAGAAAGCTTTTGAAGCTGTCAGAGAATAGTAAGTTCAGATAGCAAGTAACCATCAATTCAAATGTTGCATAATCATCCACAATGACAAGAAAAGAAATGGAATAAATAAATTTAAAAATACCAGTTTCCATATCATTATATAAGGTCATATAGCACTGAATATGCATCTCATGAAAAATTAAGAATCTTTTTTATAGGTTTTTTGGCAAGGCAATGGGGTTAAGTGGTTTGTCCAAGGTCACCCAGCTGTTAGGTAATTATTAAGTGTCTGAGGCCGGATTTGAACTCAGGTACTCCTAACTCCAGGGCCAGTGCTCTATCCACTGCACCAACTAGCCTCCCTGAAAAACTAAGAATCTTTAAAAAGATCACAGATATTTATACATTCTATTAAAAAAGCATAAAGTTTAAATGGACTCTTGAAGCAGAAACTCCAAAAATGGAGAAAAAAGAAAATTAAATAAATCTTTATAGCATGAAAAATTAGGTAATGACTCCATTTTTTGATTATAAAAGAAAGATTTTATTTGTCTTGAATTTAAAAATTTTCCCCCTAATCTTGTTTCCCTCCCCCCCCCACCCACAGAAGGCAGTCTGTAAGTCTTTACATTGTATCCATGGTATACATTGATCTAAGTTGAGCATGATGAAAGAGCAATCATATCCTTAAGGAAGAAAAATAAAGTATAAGAAATAGTGAAATTACATAATATGATAATGTTTTTTTTAATTAAAAGAAATAGTCTCTGTTCTTTGCTCAAACTCCACAATTCTTTCTCTGGATACAGATGGCATTCTCCATAGATACCCCAAAATTGTGCCAATTGTTGCACTGATGGAATGAGCAAATCCATTAAGGGTGAGCATCACTCCCCATGTTGCTGTTAGGATGTACAGTATTCTTCTGGTTCTGCTCATCTCACTCATCATCAATTAATGCAAATAATACCTGGCTTCTCTGAATTCCCATCTCTCCTGGTTTCTAATAGAACAGTAGCATTGCATCACATCATACATATACCACAGTTTGTTCAGTCATTCCACAATTGATGGACATTGACTCAATTTCCAATTATTTGCCAACACAAACAGGGCAGCTATGAATATTTTTGTGCAGTGATGTTTTTACCCTTTTTCATAATCTCTTCAGGGTATAGACCCAGTAGTGGTATTGCTGGATCAAAGGGTATGCACATTTTTGTTACCCTTTGGGAATAATTCCAAATTGCTCTCCAGAAAGGCTGGATGAATTCACAGCTCCACCAACAATGTATCAGTGTCCAAGATTTCCCACATCCGTTCCAACACTTCTCGTTGACCTTTCTGGTCATATTGGCCAGTCTGAGAGGTATGAGGTGGTACCTCACAGATGCTTTAATTTGCATTTGATTCAGAGCAATTTTTATCTGACTATGGATCACTTTGATTTCCTTATCTGTAATTTGCCTTTGCATATCCTTTGACCATTTGACAGTTGGGGAATGACTTGCTTTTTTAAAAATTTGATTCAGTTCTCTGTATATTTTAGAAATGAGTCAGAAATACTAGTTGTAAAAATATTTCCCAATTTACTACATTTCTGTTGATCCTGGTTACAGTGGTTTTGTCTGTGCAAAAGCTTTTTAATTTAATGTAATCAAAATCATCTAGTTTGTTTTTGATGATGTTCTTCATCTTTTACTTGGTCATAAAATGCTTCCCTTTCCATAGATCTGACAGGTAAACTATTCCTGATCTTCCAGTTTTCTTATAATTTTACTTTTTTATGTCAAAATTTTGTATCCATTTTGATCTTTTCTATAGGGTGTGAGGTGTTGGTCTAATCCAAGTTTCTGCCATACAAACTTCCAATTTTCCCAACAGTTTTTATCAAAGAGAGAGTTTTTATCCCAATAGCTGGACTCTTTGAGTTTATCAAACAACAGGTTAATATAATCATTTCCTGCTATTGCACCTAGTGTATTCCAAAGATCCTACTCTATTTCTTAGCCAATACCACACAGTTTGATGACTGATGTTTTATAATATAATTTTATATCTAGTAGGGCTAAGTCACATTATTTTGCACTTTTTTCATTAAATCCCTGGATATTCTCAGTTTTTTATTTCTCCATCTGTATTTACTTATATTTTTTAACTCATTAAAGTAATTTTTTAAAATTATTTTTTGTTTTTGCAAGGCAATGGGGTTAAGTGGCTTGCCCAAGGCCACACAGCTAGGTAATTATTAAGTGTGTGAGGCTGGATTTGAACTCAGGTACTCCTGACTCCAGAGCTAGTACTCTATCCACTGCGCCACCTAGCCAACCCTTTGAATTTTAATTGGTGGGGCACTAAATAAGTAGTTTAATTTTGGTAGAATTGTCTTTTTTTTATTATATTAGTTCAACCTATCCACAAGCAATTGATATTTGCCCAATTATTTAAATCTGATTTTATTTGTGTGAGAAGTGTTTTGTAATTGTTTTCAAAAAGTTTCTGAGTCTGTCTTGGCAGGTAGACTCCCAGGTATTTTATATTGTCTGAAGTTATTTTGAATGAGATTTCTCTTTTTAGCTCTTTCTGCTGCATCTTGCTAGTTCTATATAGAAATATTGAGGATTTATGAGGGTTTATTTTATATCCTGTGATGTTGCTAAAGAGGCTAATTATTTTTAGTAATTTTTAAATTATTTTTTTAGGATTCTCTAGTTAGACCATCATGTCATCTGCAAAGAGTGAGAATTTTATATCTTCCTTCCCAATTCTAAATCTTCAATTTCTTTTTCTTCTCTTCTTGCTGAGGCTAACACTTCTAACACAATATTGAATAGTAGTGGTGATAATGGGCATCCTTTTACACATTTGATCTTATTGGGAATGCCTCTAGCCTATCCCCATTGCAGATGATGCTTGTTGATGGTTTCAGATAGATACTCCTTATATTCTAAGAAACAATCCATTTATTCCTATGCTTTCTAGTATTTTTAGTAGGAATGGGTATTGTATTTTGTCAAAAGCTTTTTCAACATGTATTGATATAATCATATACTTTCTGATAGGTTTCTTGTTTTCCTAATATTAAACTAACTTGGCATTCCTGGGATAAATACCACTTGGTCATAATGTATTATTCTAGTGTTAATTTGCTGTAATCATTTTGCTAAGAACTTACTTAAGATGTTTGCATCTATATTCATCAGGGAGATAGGTCTATAATTTTCTTTCTCTGTTTTAAGTATTCCTGGTTTAGGTATTAGCACCAAATTGGTGTCAAATAAAGAGTTAGGCAGAGTTCCATCTTCACCAGTTTTTCCAAAGAGTTTATATAGAATTGGAACCAATTGTTCCTTAAATATTTGATAGAATTCACTTGTGAATCCATCTGGCCCTGGAGATTTTTTCTTAGGGAGTTCAATAATGGCTTGTTGAATTTCCTTTTCTGATATAGGGTTACTTACGTATTTAATTTCCTCTTCATTTAACCTGGGCAACTTATATTTTTGCAAATTTGTCAGTTTCACAGATTATCAAAATTTATTGGCATTGAGTTGGGCAAAATAAACTTGAATTATTAGTTTAATTTTTTCCTCATTGGTGGTGAGTTCATCGTTTTCATTTATGATATTAGCAATTTGGTTTTCGTCTTTCTTTTTTTTAATCAAATTGACCAGAGGTTTATCAATTTTATTGGCTTTTTCATAATGCCAACTCTTGGTTTTATTTATTAATTCAATAGTGTTTTTGCTTTTGATTTTATTAATTTTTCCTTTAAATTTTTAGAATTTCTAATTTGGTACATAATTGGAGTTTTTTAATTTGTTCTTTCTCTAATTTTTTAGGTGCATAGTTACTTCATTGATTTCCCCCTTTTCTAATTTATTTATGTAAGCATTTAAAGATATAATATATCCCTTAGTAGCTACCTTGGCTAGTCCTATGAGTTGGGAATGTTGTTTCATTATTGTCATTACTAGGATGAAATAATTAATTCTCTCTATAAATTGTTCTTTGATCCACGCATTCTTTAAAATGAGGTTATTTAGTTTCCAACTACTTTTGGTACTGTATCTCCCTGGCCCAATATTTCATGTGATTTTTATTGCATTATGATCTGAGAATGAAGTATTCACTATTTCTGACTTTCTGAAACATATTAATAGGTTTTTATGCCTAGTACATGGTCAGTTTTTGTGTAAGTGCCATGTACTGTAGGGAAAAAAGTATATTCCTTTCTATCCCCATTCAATTTCCTCCATAGGTCTAGCGTGTCTAGGTTGTCTAACAATCATTTACCTCCGTAACTTCCTTCTGGTTTATTTTATGGTTAGATTTATCTAAATCTGAGAGTGGGAGGTTGAGGTCCCCCACCAGTAGAGTTTTGCCAACTATGTCTTCCTGTACCTCCTTCAACTTCTCCTCTAAGAATTTGGATGCTATCCCATTTTTAAGGGAGAGTTTATCCCATTCACATTCAAAGTTATAATTACTAACTCTTTATTGCCCTCCAAGCTATCTTCCCTCTGTTTGTATTTTCTCCCTTTTTTCACCTTATCCATATTCCCTGGTATTTTGTTTCTGAATACCACCACCTTCCATATGTTTGCTCCCTATATCCAACACCCTCCCCTTTCTTTCCACTTTCCTTTTGCCCCTTCTTCCCTCCCTTCTTTCCATTAGTTTCCCCTTTTCCTCCCCTCCCCCTTTTCCCTTTTAATACTTGAAAGGTAAGATAAGTTTCTTAACTTAACTGAGTGTGTATATGTTAACTTTAAGCCAAATCTGATAAAAGTAAGCTTTGAGTGGTTTTCAACTCTTCCCTTCTTCCCCTCTATTGCAATAGGTCCTTTGTACCTCTTAATGTAATGAGATTTACCCTATTAAGTCTCCTCCATCCTCCTGTCTCCTTACTGTCCCCCTTTATAAGAAGGTATAGTTTTTAAATCATTCTATTTGAGTCACAGAAATATCATGTGTGTCCATCACTTCTGGCTAAGTATATTTTCTCTAATAGAGTTACAATTCTTGAGAGTTCTGAGAATCTTTCTCCCAGATGGGAATATAGCCAGTTTCATCTTATTGGATAGCAGCTTATTTTTACACTCTTTTTGTTTTAACCTTTTCATGTGTCTCTTGAATCTCCTGTCTGATGTCCAAATTAGCTCTGTCATTTTCATCAAGAAATGTTGGAAGTCTCCCATTGTGTTAAATGTTTACCTTTTTCCTCTAGAAGAGAAGGTGCAATTTTGTCAGTGGATTTTTGGCTGCATTCCAATCTTCCTTGTGCTTTGGAATATCTAATTCCAGGCCCTTTGATCCCTTAATGTTGATGCAGCCAGATACTGAATAATTCTTACTGTGGCTCCTTGGTATTTAAATTATTTCTTTCTGGCTGCTTTCAGTATTTTCTCTTTTACTTGATAATATTGGAATTTCATCACACTATCCCTTGATGTTTTGATTTTAGGTTCTCTTTTCAGAGGAGAGCAATGTCTTCTGTCAATAAATATTTTGCCCTCTGGTTCCAAGCTATTATGGCAGGTTTTTTTCTCTTTAGTATTTTCAGGAAGCCCAATAATTCTTAGTTTGTCTCTTCTTGATCTATTATCGAGGGCATTGTTTTTGCTGATGAGGTATTTTACATTTTCTTCTATTTTTTTGATCTTTTGCTATTGTTTAACAGAATCTTTTTGTCTCATGAAGTCATAAGTTTCCATAGATTCCATTCTTTTTTTAGAGAAGAATTTTCTTTATTTACCTTTTGCAACTCCTTTTCCAATTGGTCAATTCTATTTTTGAAGGAGTTTTCCATTTGCCCAAGTTTTGAGAGAATTAATTTCTTTTTGCATTTGCCCAATTGAGGATTTGAGAGAATTGTTTTCATTTTGTATTTGTCCAATTGCATTTTTGAATTATTTGTTTGCTTTTTATGAGATATTAGTTTTCTCTTGCAAGGTGTTAATTTTCTCTTGAGTTTCTTTTCCCAATTTTTCCAATTGTTTTTTAAACTCTTTCCTGATTTCTTCAAGGAATTCAATTTCCTTGAAATTTCCTTCTAATTCATAGTCTCCTCAGAAGTTCTATATATCTCTGGGTTAGGATCTGTGACTTCAAAATAATAATCAATGGGCCCCCTTTTCTTGTGGCCTTTCTTTATTTTGGGGAGGATTTTGTGTCAGAGAAGGGGCTGGATCTGAGGTTTGCTTTTGAAAACCCTGGAGACTTTTTTCATTTGGCTAAGTAACACCAAGTGGGCCAGTCAGTAAGGGGTGCTGATTGCTTTCTCTGGAGTGTTTGAGGCCCTCTCCCTAGGCCTGGAGGTAGTGACAGGCAGTAGCAGGGTCTGAATTATCCTTGAACAATGTAGGCTGGGTCCTGGGGGAAGTGGTTAAGCCTGAGCAGGTGTGGAGGAGGCTGTTACTTTTGCTCTGGGAAGAGGGCTCTCCTAAAAGTATCAAACTCCGTGCCCCTGAGCCCAGCAGGTCAATGTCCAGCTGTGCTCTGCAACTCTGTGCTGGAAGTTGCCCTGAAGCCCTGGCCAAGAATCATTGGACTCCCATTCCTGCAGCCAAAGATTCCATGGCTAAAGTTGGTCTGCAGACCTGCCACTCACCAAAGCCTCCACGGCTAAGCCTGGTCCTCTGGCTTTACCCTGCCTCCTGCTGGCTCTCTCTTCCCGGTTCACCCATGGTCCCTTTAAACAGATCTTTTGGTACGTGTTCTTCTCCTTGCTTCTCTTTCTGGGTTTTGGTGATTGAATTTCTGTTAAGAGGTTTCTTTTATCTTATATTTAATGGGAAATCAGGAGACCTTAGCACAGTACCTGTCTTCTCTCTGCAATCTTGGCTGGAAATCTAATGACTCCATTTTAAAATACTAGACAGTAGACTTAATATATATATATATATATACTTTCATCTTATGATAGAGTCATTGACTAAACAATGACTACAATAAATAACAAAGGGCTGATCCCATGCAGGTTAATTATTAGAAAGAATTCCAAAGGATAAAAATCAAAGAAAGTATTTATCAAAATTGAGGTATCACAAGTGAAGTTTGCTTAACCACAAAGAGGAAATATGGATGTATAAATAATGGTCGGATAAAAGAAAATATCATAGATATAATAAATAGCATTGTTAAAGAGAATGAATACTTCCTACCTGTGTGACACTGAAGAAGTCACTTAACCCTGTCTGCCTCAGTTCCTCATCTGTAAAATGAGCTGGAGAAGGAAATGATGAGTCACTTCAGTATCTTTAGCAAAAAATTCCAAAATGGGATCATTAAGATTCAGACATAACTGAAACCACTGAACAATAAAAATAGAAAGACTTTAATTAAATAATATACTATATTTTGTGAAATATAGCTTAAGATGTCTTCAAGGGAAAATATCACTGAACATATTGACAGAAGACAAAAATATAGGCTAAAACTATGAATCTAAAAACTTCCTCAAAAAGAAAAAAAACTCACATTGATTTCAATTCAATTTTAAGAGTTAAATACATGAGAAAGCAAAACAACTTCTAATTTTGCAATAAATATAAAGTTATTTTATTTCAAAGGAATAGCAAATAACTATTTTGAAGTGACAAAAATATAATTGTTATCAAGATAAAATGAGAAAGCAGAGTTCAAAAATAGAGAGGAAATAACATTGACAGCAACTTTTAATTCAATCATATTTTAACAAAGCTGAATTTTAAATGAATGAATATCTATCTAAAACTAAAATACACAAATGTATAAAATAAGAGATTCAAAATCTAAACATCTTAATCTTAGAAATGTTGAACAATTAACATATCAACTCTATACTTCCCCAAATTGTCCAGCAATATTTACCTGGATTTGAATTTTCAAATGTTTAAAAACAAGTCATCTTTATACTATTTAAATTGTTTTTTTAATGAAGATAACAATCTATAAATAATTGTTCCATGAAATAAATGAGATTCTGAAGAATTCCAAATCAATGCAAAATAAAGCAGAAAATGAGACCTTACATTCATGCCCATGGAATTTCTTCTCTTTTTTTAATTAAATTCATTATTCTAGTCTTGCAAGAACTCTTTTGATCCAAACATTGCCCTTCAATGCATTGCCTCTCTCTATTTTCATAGTATCTATAAACTTGGTAAGTGTTCTATTAATGTCTTTATGTAAGTTACTAACAAAAATGTTAAATAATACAAGTCCAAGACTAGAACCCTTGAACACTCCAGTATAATCTTCCCACTAGGTGTATATTGAACATTATTAACTGTACATTGTTCCCAAATAACCAGTCAGATCCAACTACCTCAATGAATTATTTTCTGGCTCATCGTGGTAGGATAATGAAGGACTGACTCTCTAGCTCAGTCCTTATAAGTATGTACAGTGTTTTTGAGACAATTTCTCATGTGAAAGAAGCTGGGGGATCAGATTCTAGGAGAATTATCATAATGTTTAATATGTGTCTTGAAGAAACTTGGGAGCATGTACAGATAGTCTATAACTGGTTCGAGTTTACTTTCCATAATTAGGAAGAGGAAGTAGAACTAGGAATGCATCAAGAAAGTGCTATTCAGTCTATTCCCCATTTCTCTTTGTCTCAACCATTTCTGCCCTTAGTATTCTGATGAAACAATGGAGGCAATATGGTAAAGGGAGAGGCCTTGAGTTCTCAACAGCCCAGGCCAACATGTAGTCCATAAAATGGCCTCAATTATGCCTTGATACTAGTTCTTTTGTTTAGCATGGGGAAGATTAATCTAGAGGTTACAACTTTGTGATTTTCAAATTTGTGATTACAAACCTTGTGATTTTCAAAAGGTCAGGATAGGGAGTCATCCAAAGTCCAAGAGTGGAGTCCACACCACTTTTTGCAGAATCAGTATCCTGAGATACAGTAAGTAACTATTGATTTTTTTTGGATCCAGCCCAATAATAGTTTGCATGAGGACTTATTTAGCTGAATGTAATATAGTAAACTTAATACTGTATAATGCATTAAGATGGTGCTCACTCTTCCCAGAGATCAAACTTGGTTATGGTTCCCCTGAAAGAAGGGACTGTGCTTTCATGCTTGATATATTTTGACACTGATTGATATTTTATAGTTGTATAGAAATGGAGTCTTAGCAGCTGGAAAGGGGGCTCAGTCAAGTGGCTTTAGGGAAAGACTGCAAATTCTCAGGTGTCTTCTAGAAAATTGAAGGAAAGATGTCACCAGTCTAGTTCTGGAACTGTATTTTCAACATATATTTACTTCATTAACAAGCATAACATATAAGATTTTATCATATATTTTGCTAATGTAATCTAGAGTATTCTAATCTAGCAGGCTAGCAATCATGTCAAAAAAAAAAGAAAATTAGCTTAGGAAGGTACTTGATCTAGAATTTTGCTAGAAATTAAAGGGAAGGTCATTAGTCTCTAGTTTTAAAATTCCTTTTTTCTTCTCATTTTAGAAATCCTGTACAGCATATGCCCTTTTCCAATCTTGTACCCTCTCTCCTGGTCTTCTTGAGCTAATAAAGTTCACTGACCTCTGGCTAAGCAAAAACCTGTAAGAGGTTGAATTTTTTTTTTGAGTTACATTGCATGAACCTTGTGACTTAAACTTATTAAGAATCACCAAAAGGGCAGTTAGGTGGTGCAGTGCATAGAGCACTAACCCCAGAGTTAGGAGGACTTGAGTTCAAATCTAACCTCAGACTCCTACTATTTACCTATTTGACCTTGGACAAATCATTTAACTCCTTAATTCCTTTGCTTTACAACCCCCCCCTCCAAAAAAGAGTTACTAAATGTTTTCTTACTGTTTCCTTAATTAGCTTAGGCATCAATATACTTTTTAGGTATCTTTCTCCATCCTTTCTACTTCAGAGATTTAGCTGACTCTTCCTTCTCTGTTGCATTATCCTATTCACTCCAAGTAGTGGTACTAGCCCTTTTCTGCTAGCCCTCATCCAATGCAGTTTAACAATAACAATATCAACAGCAACAAGAAGTTTTTTCTGTTTGCTTTAGTATGCCTTGACAGTCACTGTTCATTTCAAACTTAGTACTCCTGATACTGCCATGCTTTTATATTAATCTTCTACTATCTTCTATTGTTTCCATCATATAAAGATAATGAAAGATTATATATATATATACATATATATATATATATATATATATATATCTTTTTAAAAATTCTAAGTTGTTTGGTGACTTCTTTCTAATTCTCAAATTGTTCTTGATGAAAAGATTTTCATTTTCTTCCTCATTAGAAATGGGTGCTTTGTGTATCTTCAGAAATTCATTATCTAGTGCTTTGCAATCCTGAGTTTATTTTACCTGCAGAATTTTAGTCAATGGGATCCTATATATCTTTCTCTTGATTTTAGGAATTCTCTCCTAAAATCTAGAATGCATGTTGGACCATTTCAGTTTTTCTCTCCTCTCTCAATTATTCTAAAATGACATGGATAATTCTCTAAAATATTTTCATTACTGTTACTTCAGGACCAGTTCCCTGATTTTGGCTAAATATCAGATCCAGGATGGAGGTCCTCCTAGTTAATTCCTTCAATTTTTGAAGGATAAAATAATCATTAATGGCAGACAATAAACTATTAAATGCACCACTTGAAATAGTGTAAGACTGCCAGTAAATGTTCAGAAAATTAAATTCTTTTGGCATCATTATATTTTGCTCCTATACTGTGCTTTTAATCTCCTAAACTAATTTAATTCTTTATTCTGTTTCAGTGATTTATCAAGAAATGAACATTTATTAAGAACCCACTATGTTCCAAGCTTTACAATAAGGATTTCCACACAAATTTTATCTCACTTGATGCTCACAATTTGAAACATTAGGTAAACCTATTTTCCCCACTTTTATAGTTGAGGAAACTGGGGCAAACAGAGGTTGAAGGACTTGAACATGGGCACACAACTATTGTCAAAGGTTAGATTTAAACTCACCTCTTTGTGACTTTAGGTCCAGTGTTCTATCCACCACTAATTATGGATAGAGCACCAAACCTGAAGTCAGGAGGACCTGAGTTCAAATATGATCTCATACATTTGATACTTACTAGTTGTGCAAGTCACTTAACTGATTTTCTTGCATCCATGGTCATCTCTAGTCAAACTGGTTCACTTCTGGACTCTCGATCCAGTTGGTTCTGGAGGAGAAAGTGAAATATGTGACTTAGTAGAGCATCTCTTCATAAATCCAGTTCACATACTTGTCATAGCATTACCTCCTTTGTCATGATCTTCTTCAAAAATGAGAGACAAACATCATATCATTATCTACTGTGTCACTAAACTGCCTATTATATATATATATATATCTCAATAGCAATAATTATTCTAATTCAATGCTAAATACTCCTCATAAGTCTCAAATAAATATAAAGACTACTAAATATCCTACATAAGGGTTTCAATGCACCACCCACTGAGTTAGTTTTAAATGTAATGTTATCTCTAGATTTTTGTACTTTAAAATTATTTTGATCAATATTTCTCAATTGCATTTTAATCTTATTCTGGCCACATTTGTATGTATATTTTTCACCTCTGCTCTCCATCAAGTTTTCCCTTCTGATTTCTAAATTTTCTTACCTGAGCTTGTCTTCACATTATAAATTATTTTGCTTCATATTTTATGTAGTCCATCTATTTTAAATAACTATATTCTTAAAGAACTATATTCTTCTCTTATTCTTAGACTATATTAGAAGATTATGTCATTTACAATTGTAGATAGAAGATGGACATGAGATGGAAGAGATGACTAAAAAGAAATAATTTTATTTATTGAAAATCTAAAACATTTTGCACAAAAAATCAATGCACTTAAAATAAGAACAAATAAAGATTTTCAAAAAATCTTTTCATAAAAAACATGTTTATGAGGTTTCTCTTTCCCCTTCCAGCCTATTTTATCCTCTTTTCTTTCTTTTTTTTTGTTTTTGTATTTTTATTTTTATAGGTTTTTGCAAGGCAAATGAGGTTAAGTGGCTTGCCAAGGCCACACAGCTAGGTAATTATTAAGTGTCTAAGACCAGATTTGAACCCAGGTACTCCTGACTCCAGGGCCGGTGCTTTATCCACTACGCCACCTAGCAGCCCCCTTTCTTTTTTTTTTTTAAACAAACAGTTCCAACCTGGTTGATAAATGATGATCTCTAGTAAATTAATATGTCTAGTTCTGTTTCTCAGGCTCTAAATGCCTCACAGATACTAGTAACTTTCCCCTATGGCAGAGCAGAGCAAATTCATCCCCTTCTTTGTCCTGTGAATAAACCAAAGGTATTATTATTTAAAAAAAATCTTTTCATTAAATATTTCTGGAAAATATGATAGCTAAAATCTATAAGGAATTTGTATAAATATACAAAATTAATAGTCATTTCACTTCAATAATATCCTAGGTAAATTTGTTCTGGAGGGGGAGTCATAATACTTCTTTCACTTCCTTTGAAGTTAAATCCTCTACCTATTCTAGATAATACTCCCTATTTTATATTAGTCTCTAGATGCTTCTCCCTTTTTCCTCAAATATTAAGCACCTGACTTGTAGATTTTCCTTTCCAACTCCTGCCCTTAACACTATAGGACTTCAACATTTAAAGTTTCTAAATTCTCAAATACTTGTTTTCTTTAAATCTTATAATTTACTTCTTCACTCCAATTCAACCACATGAAGGAATGGTTATACAGTGACTCTCATCACTATACTGTGTTTCATTTTCCTATTTAATAATGGTGGTTTCTCTATCTGGTCATAATCTTCTAGCATGTTATTTCTCCTTATGCTTCACTACTGCTGGCAAAAAATATATCAAAATTCCAGTTCTTCCACCCATTGGTATTGCTCCAAGCCATTATAGCTGCTTGGAATCTACTTTCCTCCCCTCCAACTGTGACCCATATTTAGCCCATTCAGCTGTGTCCTCTACTCTTCTAATCCCTTGTCATCTAATTCAAACTAGTTCAGGACTTCTAGCTTTTAATTTTCCCTAATTGATTCTTTATCTTACTTCTGACAAAGCTTTTTCTAATTTTTTTCTTTCCTTTTCAAAATTCTCACACATCCACCTCCCACTTCTCACATAGTTGAGGAACTCAATTAATTTACTAAGAAAATTAAGGTCATTTGTTTTGAGTTTCCTCTTTTACCTATATATTTATCTCAAAATCTCTAGGAATTATTTTCCACATCCGCTTCCTTTCCCAAATTGACAATGTGGTAGTAAATTTTCCTACTTGTCAAGGGCAATATTATTACATGCACCCTTGATATCATCTCCCTTTGTTCTCTGTAGCACACTACGAACTCAAACATTCATATTCCTAATCTTCAACCCCTCTTATTTACTGCTCTTTTCATTCTTCCTTTAAACTTGCCTAACTCTTAATAGTCTTACCTACACCCTATCATTCTTTTTTTATTTTAGGTTTTTTGAAAGGCAAATAGGGTTAAGTGGCTTGCCCAAGGCCACACAGCTAGGTAATCATTAAGTGTCTGAGACCGGATTTGAACCCAGGTACTCCTGACTCCAGGGCCAGTCCTTTATCCACTGAGCCACCTAGCCACCCCTCACCCTATCATTCTTTCATGCTTTCATCTGTCCTTCCTTTCCTTAATCAAATTCTTAATTGAACCTATGTATACTCACTACCTACACTTTTTCTCCTCACTCATCCCTCAATTCTTTGTAATATGGCTTCCAACCTCATCACACAACTGAAATTAATCTCTTCAAAATTTTAATTACCGAATTCATTGCCAAATGTTATTTTTGACTTCCATAATAAATATTCTCCAGGTTCTCTTCCTACTTGTAGAACCTCTCCTTCTCAGTCTTCTTCATTACTTCTTCATTCAAATAAATTATATAATCAAGGCTGTCCATCCTCTTTTTTTATATTCTTCCTTGATCTGGAGAACCTTATCACTTCTCATGGGTTAAATTAATATTTTTTCCCTATCTATACAGGCAGAGCTCTTCCTTGTTGTATACAAACAAGGTAGAGTAATAACTTTAAAAAATGAAGTATTGCAGTTAGATTGTGTTTGTGTTTAAAGTATGATATATAATCTTCATCTAGGAAATGCCTCCCCGCCAATTTCACTAATATGAGCTTTAATGATAAAGATCTTTTCAACTGTTTGAAAAAATAATAAATATATTACATACATGTTTACATATAAACACAATTCCATGAATATATAATGAATAATCATTTAAATTTTGCTCATGGAAATATTGTATATACACATTTGTACCCACACATGTATGTATGAATGCATATATGTACAGATGTTTGTATCTATATGCAAATATACACTTACAAAATATACCTATGTAACATACATTAGATTTTTTAGCTCTTGTCAGAAGGCCAAATGATTTCTAAATTTGGGGACATGGAAGGAGGAAAAAAGGGTATGATCCCAAGGCATCTATGATCAACCAATTTCAAGGTAGGAAAATGGGTCACATCTCACTTCCTCTGGTCTCATACCTAATAGTAGGCTTACACACCATCTCTAACCTTTGATACTTTATAACTATTCATATTTTCACCATTCCAATTTAGTCTCTTATCATCTTTTCCTGAACCATTGTAATATTCTCCTAATTGTTTTCCCTATATAAATTCTCTCCTAAATTAATCTGAAGTAATAAAATTAATTGTATCTTTTTAAATTGATTGTTTATAGTTAATTGATTTTGTCCTAAAACTGCCTATGTCATGATTCTTTGTCTCTGAACTTAGTTCAGAAATTCAGTGTCATGAGTAAAGTTTAGAAATCCAGTTCTCTACATAATCATCAGTTTTTTTTTCTTGTGTCAAGGAAATCTGCTGCCTTTGAAGAAGGCAGGTGAACATCATGGAATCTGATCTAGTATCTTTATACCACAAAGTTATTCTCCAAGACTATTTGGTTTGTTTTCCAAAGAGGTCTGGTCCTTTATCTCTAATCTTACAGGTGGATTCTAAGAATGAATATGCATTAGCCACAGGAGGGAAGAAGGAAATTGTTGTTAGTCCCTCATTTCCAGTTTTTAATCAATTATTTTGTGCCTATTCCCATGAAGATATATGCTCTGTAATCAAATGCATTGTTTTCTTTATCTTCCCATATTTGTTCTTTGTTCTCTCATACTATTTCTAAACTGTATAAAGGGGAAATAAACCTTCATGGTCTATGGCCACCAAGAGTAGTCATTGACACAATTTATTGCTTACTTCTAGCCTAATAAATTGAGCATGCTCTATTGTCTCTCAGTTTACCTTAATTTTCAAATATAACAAATCCATCAACTTCACAGCTGCCAAAGTGATTTTCCTAAATCTGTTCATGTTGCTCACTTTCTCAACAAATTTCAGTGACTCCCTGTTGACTCTTAGATCCAGTATTATTTCATCTTTGTCACATCTGTTAAAACTTACTATTTTTGTGTAATTTTTATAACAAATATAATATAGATTCATGGATATAACATACATAATTAAATATGCATGTATTAAAAAGGTATGTCCTCTTTTTTAATGATCGGGTGGGTAATAAATTTTAAGGACTTCATAAAAAATTTTAGAGGCGACATAGGTTGGTGATGAAAGTTATCATTTTCCCCATTTTATAGATATAGAAAAGGAGACTTTTGAAAATTATATAACTTGCCCTTGAGTCATAGAACATGTTTTATTACTAAAATTTTTATTTTTTTCTAAAAGGCACATGTTAGTCAAGCACAGGCTACAGCAAATGATCAGAGAAGAGCTCAGCAGAAGTGATAGAAGGAAAGTCATCAGAGAAAGGGACAAATAGAAGGAGGTGCATCCTGACATAGAGAAAACTGAGATTCCAGGGCAGACAGCCTGTGAGGGACAAAGGTATCTATGCAATATCAAAAAATGTGGAGGAAAGCTAGTCATATGCTGTGGACAAGATGAAAAGGTGTGGATGGATCGCAATCTTTATCTCTGGATACATTTCACTTTTCGACAGATTCTACAAATCCCAAGTATTGAAGTTTCCTTCCTCTACTCCCCTCACTTTATCTCCATGTTACGAAGTTGTCTTGTTTATTGGGGTAAAGACTCAAGGGACAAAAATGTATAAAACTCAGGTGCAGAAACAAAAGAGGGTGCAGGGGATCTTTGAAGCTTTTCTGGGGAAATGTCAAAGTCTAGACAGAGTCGAAGGAACAAGACAGGAACTATTTCAGGAAGGGGTCAGGCAGGGCTAAACTCCTAGAGATCTGGGCACAGGCAGAGGCCTCCAAATGTAGGAGGGAGTTTGAGATGGGGGAGCGGGGGCACAGTTCCAAGGGACATAGCCTCACGGATCAACTGAGGAGTCCTGTTAGTTGTGAACCTCAGATTTCCTTTCTGACTCCTCTCCTGCACAATGAGGCCAACCCCCAAGAAGATCAGCCCCAGCACCAGGCCCCAGACTCCATCCAGTATCTTACTCTAGGCAGATTAGATTGTGCTTTCCTGTCCAAGATGATAGTTTTCATAAGGATGGAGTGCTCCACATGGCAGGTGTCGACATCTCCAGGCTTGGGGTGTGGGGGTGGGGGGTAATTTCCAGCATCACCAGGATCTGGTAGGTCCAGTCTCCATTGCTGAGCACGCTGTGGACACAACCCTAACTGTCTCCTCCTGTCCATTCAGGGGCTGTCTGACCTCAAGATCCCCAGAATAGAAAGCAGTGACAGAGCAGACAAGCAGGTTGTGGCATCCTATGGTTGCCAGCTTGGATGGAACCACAACCACCTTGGCTTCCACACTCCTGCACATTAAGAAGGGCTCACATATCTTGTAGTCGGGGCTGCACCCAGTATCCGCCAAAGTCCGGAGGCACTCCATGGAGCCCTTCTGGCTGTTCCAAATCTCAGCAATCTCCTGCCCCAGCTCGGTCACTGCCACTCGGTACTCCCCCAAGTCATTATCGAAGAGCAAAAACTCCTCCCCGTTATGGATGTGTCTCACCACAAGGCACACGTGTTGTGTCCCCTTCACGAAGCAACACTCACCTTCCAACTTCTCCGAGAGGTGCAGTTGGAGAAGGGGAGCTTCCAGGGGCGGGTCAGTGTTAAAGAACACCCCCTCGAATAGAAGCTGGTCAACCCCAGGCTCCCCTTCCTGCTCCTGCTCAGCCCTCTGAGATACAGAGACAGGTAGTAACTTCCCCTAATTCACACCGCAAATCTGGAATGGAGACAGGACTAGAACTCAGACCTCTGCTGTCTCTCTGCTGCATCACAGCTGTCTCTCAACTACCCCCAGCAAACACTCCCAGGATATTTTAACAAGCTCTCAAGTTCTTCGCCCCCCACCCCAATTCACCCTCTCTCAAATACTATCCCTCCAATGCATCTTTGAGTCATAGAATTTCTTGTGAAGAATTATAAATTTGAACTCAAAGCCTTGGATTCTAAGACCAGAACTCTTTTCACCATATCAGGTAACTTCCTAGGGTTAAGGACAACATTTCCAATTTTCTGTTATGGTTCTGCCTTATCTCTCTGTGGTATGATTTATTTCAAGTTCCAAAACCTATAGGTTGGATTTTTTTTTGCATGGATTAGAGAGGGTGTCAAATGATTCAAACTCCTTAGGTGGTGTTTGGAATCAGTGTATTGGCCTTTTGAATGCCAACCTAAGTTATAAGTCTCTTCCCTGGATTTATACAAATCACACATGAGCGTCAGGTGTTATTAACAGGGGAAACAACTTTTTAATGAAATATGCTCTTTAACTTCTTTTTATATTTGGTAATATCCCCAACTCTTTATCCAAATGAAGCATAAAGCACTTACAACTGTGTTTTGCCATTGCACTGACCGAGGAATATATTCATTTGCAGTAACACGGGATTCAATGGAGTGGAAAATAAGCTCTGAAAATTGCTCTTGCCATGAAATTGTATCAATAAATAGGAAAAACCCATTTAGATTTCTCTGGCCAATCTCCCCTGTGTGACGAAAATGAATGTGGCTGGATGTTGGAGGTAAAGGAAGCAAGAGGTGCCTGAGCCTAGAGCTAGCACTAGAGGTCCTGACCAGAGTGACTAATTTCAAAAACACAGATGGAAAGGAGAAGTGGGGAAAAGAAGGCAATGGAAAACAAGGGACTAAGAGGGTATAAGTGAAAATCTGGGAGCCATCTACCACTTTCTTCTATTACTTTTATTTAATCTGTAGACTGAATGAAACCCTTCTCCCAAACTATATAAGAAATTAAAGAGGCAAAGGAAAAAAAAAAAAAAATATATATATATATATATATATATATATATATATATATAGAGAGAGAGAGAGAGAGAGTTATTTTACTAAGTGGAAGTGGGGAAAGGTAGTTGTCTGCAGATTTGAACATTTATTTCATATTCTTATCATTAAATTCTATCAAATAACCCAAAAATGCATTAGTATTTTGTCTTTTTTCATATCAATATGTTCATTAATGACATAAGTTCAAATGTAAAATAGGTATGCTTGAAAAAAAAGATATGCTTAATATTGCAAATGTTAGGAAAATAACCTTTATAATGACTTATATAAAGTTTGAGGTTGAGTTTACTAAAGAAAATAAATTTCATAATTGATATATTAATTTTTTTGAGAATTACTTTCCAGATATGGCATCAGGATCATTATGATGTACTAGAAAGAACTGTGTCTGCAGGCTTGAAGTCTAGTTCTAGTTTTTTCACTAATTAGTCATGTGATCTTGGAGAATTGCTTACATTTTATGGGTTTTAGTTTCCTCAGTTGCATTAATAGAAACATAGTATCCAGAAAGAGATAAGTACAACATTCTCCTGTTCCATGACATATTCTGCCTGAGTCAACTTGAAAATCATTAAAAACTGAAATGAGCCCCCAAAAGGACCACCAGAGTGTCAAGATGACTTTCAGTTACATATCTACTCTATATAAGACCATGCATTAATAACACCAGATGAGAAATTATAACATTTTTATTTTTACACAGTGGATAATTTAATAAGAATATGTAAAAATAATATTACATGTGTTATGAGTGTTTAAAATAAAAATTTGCTTTATTAAATCAATTGCTTTAAAAACAATTAACAAATAAATACAATGAGATCTTGTAATCACTGTATATTTCAGTCATTTGGGTGATAATAAAGATGTGATCTACTGTGGAATATCTCTTGGATTCTTGGCTCAGTAAAAAGGCAGATGAAATTCAGTTTTATAACGATAGGAACATTCCAAAATACTTTTATGATGCCTTGAAGGCTATTTAGAGGCCAAAGACCTAGAATGCATCTCAAATACTCATCAATGATGAAGCAACATTAATTAGTAATATTGGCATGATCCTGAAAAGATAGGCTGTACACTTCCATAGTGTTCTTAACAATCATCAATCAATGATTCAACCATTGACCATATGCTTCCAGTTCAAGTCAATCCCTCTTTAGCCAAATTTTCACCTTAAGAAGAATTTTGAATGACCTTAGGCTCCATTCATATGGCAAAGTTCCTGGAGCTAATTCTATTCCAGCTGATATATGCAAGGCAAGTTGTCCATTGCTCATACAAAAACTGATAGAAATGTTTTGGGTTACAAGGGAAGAGAATATTATACCCAGGAGTTTAAGGATGCCTCCATTGTCCATCTCTATAAAGGTAAAGGAGATAGGTTGTCCTGTGACAATCATAGGACAGTCTATCTCTCTCTGAAACATTGTTAGCAAGATTCTAGCTAGAGTACTTTTTAAAAGAATGATCCTAACCTGAGAGCTTTAGAAAGTGTAGAAGAATGGTCCTTATGGTGTTTGCTGCCTGACAACTCTGGAAGAAATCCTAGGATCAGCTCTGTACACAATATTTATCAATCTGACAAGGCTGTTGATACTGTTAGTCAAGCACTTGTGAAAAATTATGTCAAAACTTCATTTTCTGCAGATGTTCATCAATATTGTGCATCAATTTCATAATGGCATACCTGCCCAGGTTCTGTATAATGGACTCTCATGTTTTCCCAATCACAAATGAAATGAAGGAAAACTATGTGCTTGTTCCAATTATGTTTTAGCTTGATGCTTTCAGCAATCTCCAACATCTCCAACAAGGACAAAAATAATCAATGTCAGCTACCAAACTGATGACAAATTATTTAACTTGAAAATGCTACAGGTCAAGACTAAAGTGGAGGGTGAGTTGGTGCATGTTTTTTTCCTTCAAAGAGGATTGGTACACTATCTAGGCTCTCAGATTGAGATGCAGTATTATGTAATAATTCTTTGATACTTCAGCTAACTTTGATCTAATTATTAATACCAAGAAAACACAAGTTTTCTAACAGTCATTACCACCATCCGTATATGGATCCATTGGTTATAGCAAATAGAGGAATTTTGAATGCTGTGGATAAGGTCACTTACCTTAACAGTATACTTTCCATGGATGTACACATAGATAATTAGTTTAAGAAATACATTTCCAGAGCTATTTCAGTGTTTAGGAGACTCCAAAGGAAAGGTTGGGAGAGAAATTATTAGACTGCCTACCAAACTGAAGGTCTACAGAACTGTTGTTTTTTTTTGTGCTGACCTTATTGTTGCATGTCTATGAAAATCTGAACAGACACTAGAATCATGCCAGGCAATGGAATTGTTTCCCATTTAACTTGTCTTAGGAAAATTCTGAAGATCACTAGGCAAGATAAGTTACTGGACACTGAGGTCCTTTCTTAAGGTAAATGGCCAAAAATTCAATGAAAGTGAAACTCTGAAGGTATGGCCACATTATTCAAATGCCAAAAAAAAATTAGCCTAAAAGACTGTTTTACAGAAAACTGACAAGTTAGGTACTCACATGGTGGTCAAAAGAAGTGAATCAAGGACACTCTCAAGGTATCTCTGAACAATGTTGGAATCGATTGTGTGACATGGGAGACATTGGCAAAAGACTTTCTAGCAAGATGTACCCACATTAAATAAGGGAGTGTGCTCTATGAGTGAAGCGGAATTGCAGTAGCTCAAAAAAAAATCCATGAGATGTACAAATTTAAGAGACGTCTACACTAAAAATGTTTATGTAGATTATTTGTGCTCATCCTGTGATAGAGCCTTCTGAGATTATATTGGTCTGATCAGACACAGTTGGACATGTTATACCTTTCCTCAAACATAGTGTTGTTACTTTGGCTCTTTTCATGAACAAAGGACAACAGTTATTTGATCTCTTGAAAATTATTGCAACATATGACTGAGAGATAAAACTAGGAGACATATATTTATCAGAATTGCAGAGAGAAGATAAGTTCCTCCAGCTGCATCAGATTTTTGCAGATGACATTATGCTACTTGAATCAGTTGATTAAGAATTTGAATGACCTTATGAGAATTTATAATTGTCCATTTAAAAGAATTTGAACTGGTCAATTATAGAGGAAAATCAAGTGAACAAAGGAAGTCTATTGCCTTGATTATTCTATTCAATTAAATTAACAACCTGTATAGTCTGTCTATTTATAGATAGATGGCTATAGTTATTATGATGTAAATAAATAGATTCATATGTACCTATATATCCATATCTATATTTATATAGTAATATTCACTTAGAAAAGCATAGAGAGGAAACTGGAACAAGCAGTAATAAAGTCTTTTGCCCATTATCCTAAAATTAGTAAATTTTAAGAACAGATTTGATCTCAGTGATTCTTCACTCCATAGCCAGTTAGATTTTATTTTCCATAGTACATAGGTAAATTAGACTTGCAATGAACTCATCGTAAGATTTAAAAACAATATCATCAATGATCCTGGAAAGATCCTGGAAAGCTGGAGAGAAATTGTAAGATTAGCACATATTATTACCCTGATTTTCAAAAATTAAATGGAAATAAATTTTTAAAAGATAATAAACTTAATTTTGATTTGACAAAATTCTAGAGCCCTTGATTAATGGAGGGACAGAGTACTTAGAGAAAGGCAGCATGTTTGATCAAGAACAAGTCATGTCATACTAATATTATTTCCTTTATTGAAAAATGATTCAATAATAGATCATTATTGTTGTAACTTTAATTTATTAAGATTTAAGTTAGAGAGTTTTTAAAGAATCTATTACTTTACCAATTTACACAAAAATGAATCAATGAAATGGTACAAAAAATCTATGAAATAATACAAATAGGTATAATTTGGAATTGGTTAAATAATGAGTCTCAAATAGGAGTCATTAATGGTCTCACATAATCTTGGAAAAAGGTTTTTAATGAAGTAACTTGAAGATCTATACATGGATCTGTGCACTTAACATTTTTATCAGTAACTTGAATGAAAGAATAGATGTCAAGCTTTTCACATCGATAGAAGATTAAAAAGGTGGGAAAGATTACTAACACATTGGATGACAGAGTCACTATTTGAAATAATGTAAATGAGCTTGAAATTTAGAGCTGATCTAATAAAATTAAATTTGATGGGGAAATGTAACACTTTGACAATTGGTTCAAAATAGCTACTTGATAAGGACAAGTGGGAAGGGTGACTAGAAAACAGGTTGTAAAAGATTTAGATCTTTTATTGGACTACAAATTTCAAGTGACTCAAAGGATAAATGAACCAATGGATTTATGCTTATTATACACCAAACATTGTGTTAAGCACCAGTGAAATATATTTTTAAAGTTAGTCCCTACTCTCAAGGATTTCACAGTTTAATTCACAGCCAACTTGTAAAGCAGAATTCAGGTACAAAGTGAATAGAAGGTTCGCAAGGACCTAAGGATTTGACTGAAATTTCCCTAGAATGATCATAAACTAAATTAAGGTGTCATTGCTTCAGTGTCAGAGTGGAGAGAGTATTTTGGGTTTTCTCTCCCCATTTTGAGGGTTCAAAGTCTGAACAGGAAGGGGAAAGACAGGAATATTCAGGTGATACTTATAAAATATTACCCTTCTTCCTTGGGTTTCTACATAAGATTCATTTATGGGAATCTCTTCCCCTTCTACCAAAATTTCTGTAAATAGTTTAATCTGGGAAATAGTGGTTAAATTAAAAGATAAAAAGTTAATTTAATTAGAACAGGTTCCTCCCTCCCTCCCTCCCTCCCTTCCTTCCTCCCTCCCTTCCTCCCTCCCTCCCTTCTTCCCTCCATCCATTCCTTTCTTCCTCCCTCTCCCCTTTCCTTCCTTCCTTCCTTCCTTCCTTCCTTCCTTCCTTCCTTCCTTCCTTCCTTCCTTCCTTCCTTCCTTCCTTCCTTCCTTCCTTCCTTCCTTCCTCCCTCCCTCCCTCCCTCCCTCCCTTCCTTTCTTCCTTCCCCACTTCCTTCCTTCTTTTCAGTTGTTTTGCAACCTGGGCAACTTGTTTATACAGGCTACTTAAATTCATCCATAGGGGTGGCTGCAATAAGACTAATTAGAGTGGACACAGTTCAAGATAAAACATACATCAGAACTATTAGTAAAAAAAAAACAAATCAAGGATTAAATGACAAGAAATCATACAGGAGATTCTAGGACCCTGGACAGCTCAGCAAGGATATTATTACCCTAGGTTTAGCACAATGTTTACAAGGATTGTCATTCAAAGTGAACTTGAATTTTTGTTCCAGATTCTGGCTTCTGGGAGAAGAGGATCAACTTCATTTTCTAGTACTTCATAGCATTATATTCAGTGGTAATGCTGTATCATCTGACCCAGCAGGAGATCTTAAATTTCATGAAGTTTCTATTATTTGGATCTTATGAGGGATAAAGTAAGGTTTGACTGAATATGGAAAAGATTTCCTCAGAGTTGTTATTTCTTAGAGTCCTTATGTCTTCTAAGCAAGAACTACAGTTCTGGGCATTGCCAATCATTTCCCATCTTTATGTGTCTGTTTTATCAATTGCAAAATTATTATTAGACCATCTGTCTCTTACTTACACTCTATCCCAACCTCAAAATATGGGAATTGTACAAAATAATTGAATAATGGTATAAAATTATTATGTTTCCTAAAAAGTAAGTGGGAAAAATACAGAACATGATGAACCCAAATTCCTTTTTATTTAAATAGAAAATTGCATGCTTATTTGACATTTACCATATGCTTTATTTTATATATATTTTTAAAAGTTACAAACATTAATAAAGTAAAAATATTTTTCTGGTAATCTTTTGCCTCATTGCCAATAATTACTGAACTGATATAAGTGTATCGAAATAACTACATGCAATATTAAATATATGAAGCTTAATGCACATGGTACTAATGATATCACATTTTGTAGACTGTAACACTCATGGTCAAATATCCATAAACATCTTAAAATTCAAAGAGAACTTCTTCCTACCTACTTAATATTTTATTGACCCTTTTATAGTCTTCCTTTGTTTTGTTTCACTATAATATCTCTCTGAGATGAAAGGGGTCAAACTTCCTTACTATGAAATTCTTTCTAGAGATTTTTTTTTGTTTTTCTAGAGAGTGCAAAATCTGTGCTTAACCTTCACCCCTCTGATTTTTCATCTGTTGCACATTTAGCCTTTATTTAGCTTCTTCTCAGGATTTAAGCCTTGGCATTATTAACCTGAATAACGATAGCATTGATGATGATGGTGATTCACCACGTTGAATGTTTGGCAACACACAAGTCAGAAAGTCCTGAGTATGAATCTCACCTCATATATTTAAAAACTGACCCTGGAAAAGTCATCTATGTCTCTTCTTTGCATTTTCTTCATATAAACCATAAAATATCTGGACTTGACAGTCTCTTTCTAACTATTAATTTCTGATCTACAACCTTGAATAATGCCTTTATCTAAGGCATTGATCCCAGGTTCTGATTCCAGTCCTTTCTGGTTTAGTTGCCTTATTTTATCCATGCTTGGCACCTTGCAAAACAAATAATAATAAATTGGATCAATCAGACTTGCTCATGGTAAGGACTCCCTAGTAGACTTAAGACATTAACCTTTCAGTTTATAGTTGAAAAGTTTTATCATGGAGCTGGCTACATTTCTACCCTAAAATTTTGGTTCTTTTTGGCATCTTTTGTCAACAAAATTGATATTATGTTCATATATTAGAGTATTAGACCCTCCTAAAGATATAAAATCCTAAAATGTTTTACTCAAAATACTAAGCTGTTGGAAGATTTTAGTTCCCTCAGAGGAAAATAAAATTTATATGGAATGACTCAGTTTCTCTAATGACTTTATATTTGAATTATTCATAGAACCACAAAACCATAAGTTCATCCCTCTGTCTTTAGGTAGTTCTTCACTCACACCATCCCAGAGTCACTTGACTCCATTCTGTCTTTATAGCCCTCTGGAGGAAGGCATTATTCAAGGCCCCTCATCATAAGCAATTCTGACATTTAATAACCCTTCTTGTCAGAAGGTTCTTCCTTATATCTTCCCTAAATCCCTCATGTAGTAATTCAAAGCCATTTCCTCAAGGGAAATGGAGAATAACTTGTCACTATTCTCTGTGCTCCCACAGCACTTAGTAAAGTTCTGGATAAATAACAAGTGTTCAATAAATACTTGTCTGCTAACTCATCTCTTTGACTTCAATTGTCCAGTTGCCAAATCACAGCAAGCTTGCCTCTTAAAAGCAAAAGAAGGAATTATTCCCTTCCCCACTCAAAGTTCCCCTGTCTGCTCTAAAAATGAAGTTATAGGGGCAGTTAGATAGTGCAGAGGGGAGAGCACCAGCCCTGAAGTTAGGAGGACCTGAGTTCAAATCCAGCCTCAGACAATAATTATCTAGCTGTGTGAACTTGGGCAAGTCACTTAACCACATTGCCTTACAAAGCAAAATGAAGCTATGCAGAAGGCTTTTGTGGTCATTAGACAAAGTTCTGATTTGTACAGTCAAGCTGTTTGAAGCAGGATCTCTCTGTTCTTGCCTTACTTCTACTAATTTCTTGCTCTTCTCAACTTGTTCATTCTGCTGAAACTTCCCAACCTCTATATCTAAATGGCGCCTGCCTCATCCAGCCCCTCTCAATAAAATATTTACCCCTTTCCTATATTGGGGAGTCTTGCTGTATGAAACTGACATATGCTTGCTGATACACACACACACACACACACACACACACACACACACACACACACGGGAACAAGTGGTATGAGTTATGTATAGACTTAAAGGCCAATCCAAGTAGTTGCCTCCCACATTAACATCAGTCTTCTTCCTTCTTCCATGATGGCCTTAAATTCATCTCATCCAAAATCTTCTAGACTATCAAAATAATAGATCCTTGTTGTCAATTAAGAAAGCAAGTTTTTCTTCTTCTGATACATACTTATCTTTCCTTCTTTCCTTTTCTCTCACCTTTGCTGCTCTTTCTTCAACCTTACCCCTAATCCCATTCTCAGATTATACGCAGTCTAAGGTAAAATGCCTTAGTGACAAAGTTCATTTTTAGTGTTACTGACTGGTTCACATCTGAGAAAATGTCTTTAAAAACAACTGGGACAAATGTATCAGGACACATAACCTCTCGCTGGAAAAATGACCAAAGTCTCTTGTCCATTTGACTCTTCCAATTCTAATTTTGTTTCTTTGCTTGATTTCCTGCCTTATCCCATCTGCATTTTTAGCCACTATTTCATCTAGCTTTGTCTTAATTTCATCTCAACATCTCTTCTTTTCTAACCTCATTATTTGACTTTAAGGCTTGCTCCTTAATGTTTCAGTGCCAACTATTTCTGCAACTTTGGCAGTTTGATTCCATTCCACCTAACCTATTGATTCTGCAGTCTCAGTTTCTGACATGCCTCCCTAGTAATGGATGTAGTAGCCATTCTGGTCTCAATCATCATTGGTATAGAACTTTTGTGTTTCCAATTGACCATTTTCTTCTCACAACCTTTGAAGCAGATTGTAAACAAAATGATGTCATGTTTCCTAAGTTTTATCCATTTTGAGACCTTTTCCTATATTCTTTCCAAGTCTTCCAAGTAAAATATGGGAGATTGTTCCAAAGAATTTAATACAGGGGTAGAGAGGTCCAAATGCTAAGTAGAACCTCAAAGACTTCCTAATAATAAGGGCTTGTAGAGAAGACAGATGGCTTCTTTAAAACCTAAGAGATTTCTACTCACTGAACATTTGTGATAAAATTGAAAAGTATTTACTCTGGGAAATCAAATATATGCTTTTGAACATTTTTTATGTTGTTGAAGCCAGGAAGACCTGCACTATTTTGTCCAATATTCCTCTCTATTCCTTATTTCTGTCATAATACATATGCTCCTAAAGAAAGCACTTATTCTGTTTTATGATACTTTTCTTTATTATTCCATTACTTATAATATCACCAGAAGTGTCTGAGACACCCTAACCATCTTAGCACCAATATTTCATATAGCACAATTCTAAAGGGAGTCATTTTAGTGTAAAGGAAAACTAGATGGATGTTTCAGAGATAGAACTCTGATCATTGTATTAGCAAATATGGGTTAGACTATAGGGTATGGTATTACCCCTGTGACTTTGGGCAAGTCATTTCATCTCTTTGAGCTTCATGTTCCTTATCTGGAAATATTCACTGCATTTGCATAGCAGTTTTATTGTAAGGAACAAATAAAATGATGTATTTACCACAATGGATATTAAAAATAGCAACAAAAATTTTTGATGAACAGGGAAAGGGTATCACAAATGATATGACCAAAGAAAGGAAATTGAGCAGACATAAACAATTATCAGAGTTTTATTTTTAATTATTTCTATCAATTTTAATGAAAAAATATATTTATTTAGTGTCCTTACAAAAGAACATGTAAAGAGAATAGATAGACTTTTGTATTCTCCTATATAAGGATATAATTCCTATTACAAGAATTAGTCTTTAAAATTATACAGAATTCAGTTAATTGTATTGTTTAATATTTATACTATTATCATCATTGTGAAATCTATTTCTTAGTTCTATTTACTTTACTTTTCATTTGTTCATTAGATATTCCTACATTAATCTGATTTCTTGCATTCATAATTTCTTATGGCATGATAATATTAATTACATTTATTTGTCACAATTTTCTTAATCTTCAAACAATGGACACATGCTTTTTAAAAAAAATTATTATTTGCCATATGCCAATAATATCCAGTGTCATTTTCAGCCCTAAAATGTGATCCAATGATCTCTACATAAAATGGATGGCAGGATTTTATCAGATATTTCATAAGATTTTCCTCTGTCACCACAATTGGAAACACCTTGTTTATATCACTGAAAATGTCCATTTGATTATCCGTGAAAGCTAATTTATCCTTTGTTTGGTTAGGAATTACTGTCCCATGGGGCAGAGTCAAAATGGCAGAGAGAAGCCAGGAAGATGCCTGAGCTCTTGCCAGTTTCCCACAGAAACAATGTTAAGTCAGGCCTCTAAAAGAATGCTGGATTGACAGAGCCCACAGAAAAAGATTGAAACAATTTGTCAACCCAAGATAACTAAGAAAGTTGTCAGGAAAGGTTTATTTCATTGAAGTAAAAGGGTAGTGGAGCCAGCCCAGGTGATATCTGTGCAAAACAGTGGGAGGACTTTAGTCATAGCACAGACCAGCCAAAGAAGACTATCTGTGAGGCCTCCACTCCCACCAAATTACACAATCTACCAACCCCAGAATCCAGGGTAAAATAGGAGGGACTAGGCCAGATCACCTTTGTTCAGCAGACAATGTTAGACATAGAGGCCCTAGTGCAAAACTCTTGGTGCAGTGTACTCTGAACACCATGAGCAGAGCTCAGTTTAACAAAATGAGCAAAAAAATCAAAAAAAGCCATGACCATAGACAGATACTATGATGACAGGCAAGATACAAACACAAACTCAGAGGAGGATCGCAGTGTCAAAATGTCTACCCACAAAACCTCAAATGGGAAGATAAATTGATCTCAAGCCAAAAATATCCACTTGGAGGAATTCAAAAAGAATTTTTAGAACCAGTTAGGATAGGTAGAATAAAAACTGGGAAAAGAAATGAGAGTTTTACTGGAGAATTATGAACAACTTAAAAAAGAAAGCACAAAAATTAAATGAAAAAACAATTCCTTAAAAAAATTGAATTGGTCAGATGGCAAAAAAAAATCCATTGAAGAAAACAACTCCCATAAAAATAGAATTGGCCAAATAGAAAAAGAGATACAAAAGTTGCCTGAAGAAAATAATTACTTTTAAAAGAAGATAATGAATCTATGAGATATCAAGAATAAGTCAAACAAAATCCAAAGATTGAAAAAAGTAGAAGAAAATGTAAAATTGCTCATTGAAAAATACAACTAACCTGGAAAACAGATTCAAGAGATGTAATTTAAGAATTTTTAGACTACTTGATAACTGTGATCAAAAAATATCCTGAACAGTATCTTTCAAGAAATGATAAAGTAAACTCTCCTGATATCTAGAACTCAAAGGCAAAATAGTCACTCAAAAAATGTTCTAGTCACCTCCAAAAAATGATCCTAAAATGAAAAGTCTAATGAATATTGTAGCAAAATTCTAGAATTATCAGGATGAGGAGAAAAATAGTGTAAGCAGCCAGAAAGAAACAATTCAACTATGAAAGAACCACAGTTAAGATTACATAGTACTTAGTAGCTTCTACATTACAGAATCTAGGTCTTAGAATGTGATATTCCAGAAATCAAAGGATTACAACCAAGAATTAACAGTCCAGCACACCTGTTCATATTTTTTCAGAGTAAAATATGGATATTCAATGAAATAGGGGACTTAAAAAATTTCTGCTGCAAAATTCAATCAGAGTTGAATCTGATCTTTGAAGAAATTATTTATTTATTTTTCATCCATATGCACATCTATATTTTTAAGTTACAAAATTTCCTTCAACCCTCCCTTCCCAGCCCCCTCCCTTTAGTGGTGAACAGTCAGGTTAGCATTGTACACTCAAATTTTGATAAGCATGTTTACAGATTAGTCATTTTCAGTATGAGGAATTAGGATTAAGGGAAAGATGCATAAGATGCATTTTTCTAAAGTGATCATCAGATTCTGAGGGTTTTTTTTTTTTTGCTTGTTTGTTTTGTTATATTTTTCTTCTTTTGGATGGGGATAATATTATCCTTAGCTGGTCTAATATGGTTGTCCTGGTCCTCTGAACTGCTGAAAAGAGTTGCTTCCATCAAGGTTGATCATCTCGCAATGTTGTTGTTAATGTGTATATCATTCTATTGGTTCTGCTTCCTTTGCTCAGCATAAGAACCAATAAGTCATTCTATGTTTTTCTAGAGTCCAAAAATTTATGGCTTCTGATAGAACATTAATATTTCATAGTATCCAAATACCATAAAATATTTAGTCATTCCCCAATTTTGAGGCATACCCTCAATTTCCAATTTTTTGCCACTACAAAAAAGTTGCTATGAATATTACATAACATGTAAGACTTGTCCTATAATTTATAATTTCTTCTGGATATAGACCTAGTATTGGAATTGCTGAGTCAATGGGAATGAACAGTTTTATTGCTCTTTGGGCATATTTCCATATTGCTCTCCAGACTGAATTTGATCTTAAAACACAAACACCTTTGCTTTCTGAAATATCACATTCTAAATTAATAATCATAACTATAAATGTGAATGGGATGAACTTTTCCACAAAACAGAAGAAGATAAAGAATGAATTAATATCAGAATTCCACATTATATTATTTACAAGTAACACATTTAAAGCAAAACACACAGAGTAAAGGTAAAAGTCTGGAGCTGATTACATTATACTTCAGCTTAAGTTAAAAAAAAATCAGAGGAAGAAATCCGGATCTCAGACCAAGCAAAAGCAAAATAGATTTAATTAAAAGAGATAAGGAAGAAAACTATAACTTTCTAAAAGGTATCATAGGCAATGGAGTAAAATAAATGATAAATATTTGTGCACTAATTGATATGTTATCTAAATTCTTAGATGAGAAGGCAAATAAATTGCTGGAAGATATAAAGAGCAAACTAATGCTTGGGGATGACCTCAACTTCATTCTCTCAGAATTAGATAAATCTGACTACAAAATAAACAAGAAGGAAGTGAAGGAGGTGAACAGAATTTTAGAAAACTAAGATATAATATGCCACTAGTGAAAATTGAATGGGGGGGATATACATATATATATATATATATATATATATATATATATATATATATATATATATCTTCTTATGGTACATGGCATCTACTTAAAAATTTACCACATATTAGAGCTTGAAAAGTCACCATCAAAGACAGAAGACACAAATATTTAATGTGTCCTTCTCAGTTCATGATGCAATAAAAATTGTGTGTAATAAAGAACCACAAAAACATATAATGAAATTAATTGGAAACTAAATAACCTAATTTTAAAGAATGATTGAGTCAAACACAAATCCTAAAATTAATCAATAATTTCCTCCAAGACAATAACAATATCGGGACAACATCCAAACTTGAGAGATACAACCAAAAAACTTATTACAGAAATTTCTCTTATATCTGAATGCTTTCATGAATAAGAGAAAGGCAAGACTAAAAAACAAGGAAAAGTAGAAATTAAAAATATCCAATTAGATAACAAATTTGTAATTCTGAAAGTCAAAGGAGAAAATAAAATTGAAAGAAAATAAAATTATCAAACTAGTAAATAAACTAAAATTTGGTTTTATGAAAAAAAAATTAACCATTTAATCCTTTGGTTAAGTTAATTTTAAAAAAAAGAAAGAAAAAAAGCAAAATTACCAGTATCAAAAATTAAAAGGTGATTCACCACCAATGAGGAAGAAGTTAAATAAAAAATGTGGAATTATTTTTGTCCTACTATATGTCAATTTAGCTGATAATCTAAGTGAAATGGATGAATATTTACAAAAATATAAATTGCCCAAATTAACAGAAAAGGAAATAAAATACTTAAGTAACTTCACTTCAGAAAAAAAAGAAATTATGCAAACCATCAATGAACACCTTAAGAACAAATTCTACAAGGCCAGATAAGTTTATAAGCAAATTTTACCAAATATTTAAAGAATAAATAATTCTATTTCTAAATAAACTATTTGAAAGATAGATGAAAAAGGAAACCTGCTAAATTCCTTTTATGATACAAATAAATGTTGATATTTAAACTAGGAAGAGACAAAGTAAAGAATATTATAGACAACCTCCTTAATGAATAATGATATAAACATTTTAAATAAAATATTAGCAAAGAGATTACAGCAATTTGATATTAGACTACTACACTATGATCAGGTAGGATTTACAGTGAAAAAAATCAGCATAACCTTTTATATCAATAATAAATCTGACAGAAATCATATTATGATGTCAGTAGATGATAATCAACAAAATACAGCACCTATTCCTATTCAAAACATTAGAGACCAAAGGAATAAATGGCGTCTTCTTTAAAATGAAAAGCAATATCTATCCAAAACCATCAGCAAGCATTATAGGTGATGGGATAAGCTAGAACCCTTCACAATAAGATCAGGGATGTCCATATTTACTATTATTATTCAATATTATACTAGAAATGCTTACTTTAGCAATAAGAGAAGAAAAAGAAAAAAAGGAATTAGCATAGGCAATCAGGAAACAAAACTATCCCTTTCTACAAATGGTATGATCATATACTTAGAGAATCCAAGAGAATCAACAAAAAAAAATCTACCAGGAACATTAACAACTTTAGCAAAGTTGGAGGATGTAAAGTAAACATACACAAATTGTCAGCATTCATATATTTTATCAACAAAATCCAGCAGTAAGCCATAGAAAGAGAAGTTCCATTTAAAGTTATTTGTAGACAATATAACATATGTGACAGCCTACTTGCAAAGGTAAATCCAAGATTTATATGATCACGATTATATTTTTCACTCAAATGAAGTCAGATCTAAGCAATTGGAAAGATGTAAATTGTTCATGGGTATACCAGGTTGATATAAAAATTATAATTCAGGTTACATTAATTAATTTATTCAGTGTCATAGAAATCAAACTACCAAAAATTTTTTGTAATAACAAAATTCATATGGAAGAATATTAAATCCAGAATATAAAGGAATTAATAGAAAAATGCAAAGTAAGTCATCTTGGCTGTAATAAATCTAAAACTGTATTCTAAAGCAGCAATTATAGAGCTTTTTCATACCGAATAAGACATAATGTGAGGGATCAATGAGATAAATTTGGTATACAAGACACAGTAATAAAAGACTATAGAAATATATTTTTTGATAAACCCCAAAACTCCAGTTCCTGGTAGAGATCTCACTATTTGACAAAAACTTCTTTGAAAACTGGAGAATAACATGGCAGGAAGTAGTTATATACCAAAATTTCACACCAAGTTAAAAATAGTTACATGATCTAAACATAAAGAAGGAAATCACAAGCCAAATAGGAGGGCAAAAAAACAACTTAACTGCTAGATATATTTAGATGGAAGCATTTTTGACTAAAAATGAAATGAAGAAAATTATGAAATGCAAATTGAATAATTTCAATAAAATTAAATAAAAAAGTTTTACATAAAAAACTAATGCTATCAAGATTTAAGGGAAAAAAGGGAAACAATTCTTAGAATCAATGTTTCTGATAAATTCATCATTTCTCAAATACATAGAGAAATGAATCAAAGTCATAAAAATACAAGTCATTCCCCAGTTGATGAATGGTCAAAGGATATTAACAGGCAGTTTTCATATGAAGAAATCAAATCTATATACATATGGAAGAAATGCTTTTATAATTTTTATTTTATTTTTTAGTTAATTTTTATTAAAGATATTTGAGTTTTACAATTTCCCCCCCAATTTTATTTCCCTGCCCCCCCCATGGAAAGCAATCTGTCAGTCTTTACTTTGTTTCTATGTTGTACCTTGATCCAAATTGGGTGTGATGAGAGAGAAATCATATCCTTAGAGAAGAGACAAGAATTCCAAGAAGTAACAAGATCAGACAATAAGATATCTTTTTTTTCTAAATTAAAGGGAATAGTCTTTGAATTTTGTTCAAACTCCACAGTTCCTTATCTGGACACAGATGACACTCTCCTTTGCAGACAGCCCAAAATTGCTCCCGATTGTTGCACAGATGGAATGAGTGAGTCCTTCAAGGTTGATCATCACCCCCATGTTGCTTTTAGGGTATACAGTGTTTTTCGGGTTCTGCTGATCTCACTCAGCATCAGTTCATGAAAATCCCTCCAGGCTTCCCTGAAATCCCTTCCCTCCTGGTTTCTAATAGAACAATAGTGTTCCATGACATACATATACCACAGTTTGCTAAGCCATTCCCCAATTGAAGGACATTTACTTGATTTTCAATTCTTTGCCACCACAAACAGGGCTGCCATAAATATTTTTGTACAAGTAATGTTTTTACCCTTTTTCATCATCTCTTCAGGGTATAAGCCCAGAAGTGGTATTGGTGGATAAAAGGTTATGTACATTTTTGTTGCCCTTTGGGCATAGTTCCAAATAGCTCTCCAGAAGGGTTGGATGAGTTCACAGCTCCACCAGCAGTGTAATAATGTCCCAGATGTCCCACAACCCTTCCAACAATGATCATTGTCCTTTCTGGTCATACTGGCCAATCTGAGAGGTGTGAGGTGGTACCTCAGAGAAGCTTTAATTTGCATTTCTCTAATAATTAATGATTTAGAGCATTTTTTTCATATGGCTATGAATTGCTTTGATCTCCTCATCTGTAAATTGCCTTTGCATATCCTTCAACCATTTGTCAAGTGGGGAATGGCTTTTTGTTTTAAAAAATATGAGTCAGTTCTCTGTATAATTTAGAAATGAATCCTTTGTCAGAAACATTAGTTGTAAAGATTGTTTCCCAATTTATTACATTTCTTTTGATCTTGGTTACAGTGGTTTTATCTGTGCAAAAGCTTTTTAATTTAATGTAATCAAAATCATCTAATTGGTTTTTGGTGATGTTCTCCAACTCTTCCTTAGTCATAAACTACTCCCCTTTCCATAGATATGACAGGTAAACTAGTCTTTGATCTTCTAATTTGCTTATCATATTTTTTTTTTTTATGTCTAAGTCCTGTAACCATTTGGATCTTATCTTGGTAAAGGGTGTGAGGTGTTAGTCTAATCTAAGTTTCTTCCAGACTAGCTTCCAATTATCCCAGCAGTTTTTATCAAAGAGGGAGTTTTAATCCCAATGGCTGCACTCTTTGGGTTTATCAAACAGCAGGTTATGATAATCATCTCCTCTTTTTACACCTAGTCTATTCCACTGGTCCACCACTCTATTTCTTAGCCAATACAAAATAGTTTTGATAACTGATGCTTTATAATATAATTTTAGATCAGGTAGGGCTAAGCCACCTTCTTTTGCACTTTTTTTTTCATTAAGCTCCTGGCAGGTCTTGACTTTTTAATTCTCCATAAGAATTTACTTACAATTTTTTTCTAACTCATTAAAGTAATTTTTTGGAATTTTCATTGGTAGGGCACTAAACATAGAGTTTAGTTTTGGTAGAATTGTCATTTTCATTATATTAGCTCTACCTATTCATGAGCCATTGATATTTGCACAGTTATTTAAATCTGATTTAATTTGTGTGAGAAGTGTTTTATAATTGTTTCCAAAAAAGATTCTGAGTCTGTCTTGGCAAGTAGACTCCCAAGTATTTTATATTGTCTGAGGTTACTTTAAATGGGATTTCTCTTTCTAGCTCTTCCTGCTGTATCTTGCGAGACATATATAGAAAAGTTGGGGATTTATGAGGGTTTATTTTATAACCTGCAATTTTGCTAAAATTGCTAATTGTTTCCAGTAGTTTTTTGCATGATTTCCTTGGATTCCTAGGTAGACCATCATATCATCTGCAAAGAGTGAGAGTTTTGTCTCCTCCTTCCCAATTCTAATTCCTTCAATTTCTTTTTCTTCTCTATTTGCTGATGCTAGCATTTCTAATATAATAATGAATAGTAGTGGTGATAATGGGCACCCTTGTTTCACCCCTGATCTTATTGGGAATGCCTCTAGCCTCTCCCCATTGAATATAATGCTAGTTGATGGTTTCAGATAGATACTACTTATAATTCTAAGGAACAGTCCATTTATTCCTACACTCTCTAGTGTTTTTAATAGGAATGGGTGCTGTATTTTTTCCAAAGCTTTTTCAGAATCTATTGATATGATCATATGATTTCTGATAGGTTTGTTGTTGATATAATTGAGTATACTAACAGTTTTCCTAATATTGAAACAACCCTGATTTGTGGAATAAATCCTACTTGATCATAATGTTTTATCCTAGTGATGACTTGTTGCAATCATTTTGCTAAGATTTTATTTAAGATTTTTGCATCTATATTCATCAGGGAAATAGGTCTATAATTTTCTTTCTCTGTTTTAACTCTTCCTGGTTTAGGTAACAGCACCATATTTGTTTCATAGAAAGAGTTAGGCAGAGTTTCATTTTTCCCTATTTTTCCAAAGAGTTAATATAGCATTGGAACCAATTGTTCCTTAAATGTTTTGGTAGAATTCAGGCCCTGGAGATTTTTTTTTAGGGAGTTCAATGATGGCTTGTTGAATTTCTTTTTCTGATATAGGGTTGTTTAGGTATTTAATCTCTTCTTTATTTAACCTGGGCAACTTATATTTTTGTAAATATTCACCCACTTCACTTAGATTATAAAATTTATTGGCATAGAGTTGGGCAAAATAATTTCAAATTATTACTTTAATTTCCTCCTCATTGGTGGTGAGTTCACCTTTTTCATTTATGATACTAGCAATTAGATTTTCTTTTTTTAATCAAATTGACCAGAGCTTTATCAATTTTATTAGTTTTTTTCATAATACCAATTTTTGGTTTTATTTATTAATTCAATAGTTTTTGCTTTCAATTTTATTAATTTCTGCTTTAATTTTTAGAATTTCTGATTTGGTATTTAATTGGGGATTTTTGATTTGTTCTTTCTCTAATTTTTAGGTGCATGTTTAGTTCATTGATTTCCTCTTCCTCCAATTTATTCATGTAAGCATTTAGAGCTATAATATATCCCCTGAGAGTCACTTTGAATGAATCCCATATGTTTTTGTATGTTGTTTCATTATTGTCATTATCTAGGATAAAAATCAGTAATTCTTTCTATAATTTGTTTTTTGGTCCACTCATTTTTTAAAATGAGGTTATTTAGTTTCCAATTTGTTCTGGGTCTATATCTCCTTGTCTCAGTATTGCATATGACTTTTATTGCATTGTGATCTGAGAAAGATGTATTCACTATTTCTGCCTTTCTGCAGTTGATCATTAGGTTTTTATGTCCTAGTACATGGTCAATTTTTGTATAAGTTCAATGTACTGCAGAGAAAAAGGTATATTCCTTCCTATCCATGTTCAGTTTCCTCCATAAGTCTACCCTATCTAATTTTTCTAACAATCTATTTACCTCCTTAACTTCTTGCTTGTTTATTTTATGATTCGATTTATCTAGATCTGAGAGAGAGAGGTTGAGGTCTCCCACTAGTAGAGTTTTGCTGTCTATGTCTTCCTGTAGTTCTTTCAGCTTCTGCTGTCCCACTGGGTGTACATATATTCAATATTTAAATGACTTTATTGTCTATGGTACCTTTTAGGAGGATAAAGTTTCCTTCCTTATCTCTGTTAATGTTTTCTATTTTTGCTGCTGCTTTGTCTGACATGAGGATTGCTACCACTGCTTTTTTTTACTTCAACTTTTTACCTTTACTCTATATGTATCTCTCTACTTCAAATGAGTTCCTTGTAAGCAGCATATTGTAGGATTCTGGTTTTTAATCCACTCTGCTATTTGCTTACATTTTAAGGGACAGTTCATCCTATTCACATTGAAAGTTATGATTACTAATTCTTTATTGCCCTCTGTGCTATCTTCCCTCTGTTCATATTTTCCTCTCTTCCCCCCCTTTATCCATATTCCCCAGTTTTTTGTTTCTGAATACCACCCCCTTCAGGGTCTTTGCCCTCCTATATCATCCCCTCCCCTTTCTTTCCCCTTTCCTTTTTTCCCTTTTCCCTTCCCTTCCTTTTGCTATTGCCCCCTTTTCCCCCCACTCTCCTTCCCTTTCTCTGTCTCACCCTCCCCTTTTCCCCTTTTAATACTTGAAAGGTTAGATGTTTTATAAGTTAAATGAGTCTGTGTAGGTTGACTTTAAGCCAAGACTGATGAGAAGAAGATTCGGGTGTTTCTCATCTGCTCCCTTCTTCCTCTTTATTACCATAGGTTTTTTGTACCTCTCAGTGTAATGAGATTTACCCCATTCAATCCCCTCCCTCCACCTGTCTCTTTCCTGTCCCCCTTTTTAAGTAGGTAGTGTTTTTTAGATCATTCTATCTAAGTCATAGAAAATTCTGAGTGCCTGTCCCTTCTAGTTCAGTATATTCAATCAAATAGATTCAAAATTCCTGAGAGTTATTAGAGTCTTTCTCCCAAGTGGGGTTAAAGTCAGTTACATCTCTTGAGATAGCAGTCTCATGGATAGGGCATGAATGTCCATCATTTCTGGCTAGGTATATTCACTCTGTTAGAGTTACAATTCTCAAGATTTATGAGAATCTTTTCCCCATGCTAGGATATAGCCAGTTTTAACTTACTGGATAGCATTTTTTTCCTTTTACCACACCCCCCTTTTTTTACCTTTTCATGTGTCTCTTGAACCTCCTGTTTGACGTCCAAATTTTCTGTTTAGCTCTGGTCTCTTCATCATAAATTTTTGGGATTCTTCCATTTCATTAAATGTCCATTTTTTTTCCCTGGAAGAGAAGGCTCAGCTTTGTGGGGAAGTAGATTCTTGGCTGCATTCCAAGCTCCCTTGCTCTTCAAAATATCTCGTTCCAGGCCCTTCAATCACTTAATGTTGATGCAGCCAGGTCCTGCATGATCCTTACTGTGGCTCCTTGATATTTAAATTGTTTCTTTCTGGCTGCTTGCAAGATTTTCTCTTTTATCTGATAGGGAATTTGTCCACAACATTCCTTGGTGTTTTCATTTTAGTATCTTTGTCTGGTGGGGATCGATGTACTCTTTCAATAACTACTTTGCCCTCCAATTCCATGATATCAGGTCAGTTTTTTACCACTAGATCTGTAATATTAAGTCCAGGCTTTTTTTCTCTCCAATGTTTTCAGGAAGTCCTATAATTTTCAGGTTGCCCCAACTCGATCTATTCTTGAGGTCAGTGGTTTTGTTGATGAGGTATTTTACATTTTCTTCTATTTTTTCTATTTTTTAATTTTGTTTAACTGACTCTTGCTGTCTCAAGGATTCATTAGTTTCTTTAGACTCCATTCTCTTTTTGGGTGAGCAGTTTTCTTCATTAACCTTTTGCAACTCCTTTTCCAATTTGTCAATTCTACTTTTGAAAGAGCCTTCCATTTGACCAATTGAAGTATTGAGAGAATTATTTTCTTTTTGCATTTCCCAATTGAGGATCTGAGAGAATTATTCTCATTTTATATTTGTCCAATTGAGGATCTGAGAGATCTATTCTCCTTTTGGATTTGTCCAATTATACTTTCTAAGGTTTTGTTTTCTTGTTGCAAGGTATTAATTGTCTCTCCCAAATTTTTAAGCTCCTTCCTTATTTCTTAGAGACTTAGAGACTTCCTTAGTCTTTCTGTGCTGAAGATCAGATTGTATTCTCCTCAGAGGTTCCAGGGTTCTCTGAGTTCGGGTCTTTCCCTTCCAGGAATTTTTCTATGGATCCACCTTTCCACTGACCCTTCTTCATTTGGCTAATACCTTGAGTTGAGGGCTGGCTGGTTCACAGGGACTTGTGATCACTAAAGGCTTTACTCACTGAGTGTACTTTCTCTGGCTGGCCAGTAGGAGGTGTTGGTTGCTTTTTCTGGAGTGTTTGTGACCTTGATTGAGGCCTTCTCCCTTTGCTTGAAGGGAGGAGTTGGAGCTATTGAATTTTTCGCCTTCAATCAATGGTGCTCTTTACCCTGGCCTGATGTCATTCCTCAGCTGGTCTAGTTCTTCTGCTCACACACCTGGGCCTGAGGCAGAAGTAGTCTGCATTGGGAAGAGGTCTGAGCTGCAATGGGACTCTGAGTTCCTCAGATCAGAGGAGCCCAGGGATGGTGTCCATAGCTCTCCTGCTCCAGAATTCTCCCCCCAGCCCTGTCTGAAGGCTCCCGGTGACAGCACCAACTCCAGTGCCTCTACTCCCTAGTTGACTCAAGCCCCCACCATCTAGCCCTACCACTGATCCAGCAGGTCTGTCTCTCCGGCCCTCAGACTCCCAGGTCCGATTCAGCTGCTAATCTCTCTGACTGGGGCTGATCCTCCCTCTGAGGCCAGAGTCACCTGCCCAAATTCAACCAATGCTGCTGCTGGGGGAGACAAATCCTGAGTAGATGTTCTTTCTCCTGACTTTTCTTTCTGGGTTTTGTGGGTTGGATTTCTTTTAAGAGGTTTGTTTCATATGATTTATAAGGGAAGATAGGGAGACTTTAGAACTGTGCCTGTCTTCTCTCCGCCATCTTGGCCGGAAGTCAAGAAATGATTTAAAAAATTATTGATTAGGGAAATTTAAATTAAAACAAGTACTGTTTCACACTTATCAGGTTGGCTAAGTTGATTGAGAAGGAAAAAATGAAATGATGGAGAAGATGGAACTGTGAACTCATCCAGTCATTCTAGAGAGCAATTTGGAACTAACCCCAAAGGTCAATCAAACTGTACATAGTCTTTGTTCCAGTAATATCATTACAAGCTTTTAACTCAAAGGATTCACACAATGACAAAAGACCTATTTGTATAAAATATTTATAGTAGCTTTTTATGTGGTGACAATGAATTGGAAATTGAGGGAATATCCATCACATGGGGAATGGCGAAACAAGTTGTGGTATAGAAATTGAAATATTATTGTGCTAGAAGAAATGATTACACGTGGATTTCAGAAAATCTGTAAAAATTATATTAACTGATGCTGAGTAAAATGAGCAGAACCATTGTACACAGAAATGCTAACATTGTGCCATGATAATCTATGATTGACTTAGCTTTTCTCAACAAGAAAATTCCAAAAGACTTGTGATAGGAAAAAACTATCCATATTCTGAGAAACAACTATGGAGTCTCAATGGAGGCCAAAGTATATGATTTTTATTTATTTTTGCTTTTTGTTTTTCAGGGCTTTTCCCTTTTGTTCTATTTCTTCTTTTGTAACATGACTACTATAGAAATATGTTTACATTTTTGTACATGTTAAATCTATATCATATTTATTTCTGCCTTGGAAAAAGGGGATGGGAGGGAGAGAAAAAAAATTTGGAACTCAAAATTTTATTAAAAACGAATGATGTAAATTCCCTTTATAGGTAATTAGGGAAAATATTTTTTCAAAAAAATTTAATCTTCCCCTAGGAGAAAGTCAATATGACAGCATGCAGGTAAGCAACTTATCTGAACACTCCCAATATTTTCCTGCAAATAACTTTAAAAGTAACTTCTCAAATCAAATTTTGGTCAACAATGCGAACTAAGATAACATAAGATGTCAGAAAGAGAGCTTCCTGACACCAGAAAGAGAGCAAACATGAAGCAAGGCAGGAGCACTAATGGTGGGCCTTGGATGTGACTATGACTTATAACATATACTTTAGGAACGCATGGATAGCTTTAGAAAACTAGTTGGAAAAAGATGACTTGAGACCCTTACATGGCATTGGGTAAAGCTGATTATCCCATAAGCAAATCTGGTTTGCAGTTCCAGGGAAGGAAAGAGAATTTGTATTTGGTCAAAAAGAAGGTGGGTGAGTGGAGCCAAGATGGCAGTGTGGAGACAGAAATTCCTAGAAACTTATTTTCCAAAAAACTCCAAAAGTCATCAAAATATGACTCCAGCCAAAATCTAGAGGGGCAGAACTCACCAAAAGACTAAGTAATACAATTTCCCAGGTCACAACAACTAAAAAGATCTCCAGGTCAGGTCTGTCCTACCCAGACCAGGGATTGGAAAAAGCTGTAGCACAGCTGCAGTCACAGCACAACACAGTCAGGCTGGGAGCCTAGGCTAGTGGCAGAGGGGGAGGTTTAATCATCAGGAACAGTTGAAAGTGGTGGTAAGAGAAGTCTACTGCACTAGAGTGAGTACAAAGCAGAGCACCAGCCTCAGAGAAGTCCTGTGGTGAGAATCTGAAGCTGGTGTCCACAGCACCACCCAGCACATCCAGAGTTCTCAGCCAGCAGACAGTAAGGGGGTTGGGGGAGTCTGCAGAGGTCTCTCTGCCCTCCCTGGGGTAGGAATCAGCTGATTGTCCACTCTCAGATCCAGTTGCACTTTGGTCTTCCAATCACCATAGCTGAGAAGGGACCCTCCTCACAGATCCAGGGCAGAGGGGAGGGCCTGAACACAGGCAAGAGAGCAGTCAGAGCCTCTCATAAAACCTTGAGGAATTATGGTCCCTGTGGGTTTTCCCAAAAAATCCCCCAAAGCCTTGGAAGTGCAGTAAATCAGTCACAGGCTGAAGAACTGAGCAAACAACAGAAAAAGAAGAATTGTACCATAGAAAATTACTTTGGTCCCTTGGAGGAACAAAATAGATACTCAGACACTTAGATGATGACAAAATTGAAGCTTCCATATCCAATACCTCCAAGAGAATTAGAAAATGGGCTTAGGCTATGGATGAGCTCAAAAAAGACTTTAAAAAGCAATTACGAGGGGCGGCTAGGTGGCATAGTGGATAAAGCACTGGCCCTAGAGTCAGAAGTACCTGGGTTCAAATCCAGTCTCGGACACTTAATAATTACCTAGCTGTGTGGCCTTGGGCAAGCCACTTAACCCCATTTGCCTTGCAAAAAAACCTAAAAAAAAGCAATTACAGGAGGTAGAGGAAAAATTGGGAGGAGAAATGAGAATGACGCAGATAAATCATGAAAATCAAATCAGTAGCTTGGTGAAAGAAAAATAAAAAATACTGAAGAAAATAATATGTTAAAAAAAATTTGGGCCAAAGATTGAAAAGAAAATAACAAAGCTCTCTTTAGAAAATAACTCTTTCAAATGCAGAATGGAACTAAAGGAAGCTGGTGACTTTGTGAGAAATCAGGAAGAAATAAAACTGTACCAAAAAAATTAGAAGAAAATGTGAAATACCTCCAGGAGAGATAATTTATAAAATAATGGGCTACCTGAAAGTCATGACCAGGAGAAGAGCCTAGACTTCATTTTTTTCAAGAAATAATACAGCAAAATTGCCCTGAGATCCTAGAAGCAGAGGGTAAAATAGAAATTGAGGAATTCGCTGATCACCTCCTGAAAGAGATCCCCAAAGAAAAAAGCTTCCAAGAATATTATAGCTAAACTCTGAAACTCTCAAATCAAAGAGAAAATGCTAAAAGTTGCCAAAAACAAGCAATTCAACTACAGTGGCTCTAGAGTCATGATTACACAGGATCTGGCAGAATCTACATTAAGGACTCATAAGGCTCGGAATATGATATTCTGGAAGGCAAAAGATCTTGATTGACAACCAAGAAACAACTATTCAGGAAAACTGAACATCCTCTTTCAGGGAACCAGATAGATTTTCAATGAAACAGGGGAGCTTTCAGACTTTCCTACTGAAACAAACAGAGCTGAACATAAAGTTTGATCTCCAAGTTCAAGACTCAGGGGAGCCATAGAGGGGGGTGGATGAGAAGGACTAATTATGAGGAACTCAATGATGTTGAACTACTTGTATACCCACATGGGAAGAAGATACTGAATAACTCATATGAATTTTCTCATACATAAGAGCAGTTAGAAGAAGCATATAAAGACAAGACATAGCAAGGAACTCAATTTAATGGTATAATATAGCAAAATATGTAGTCAATGGGTGAAAAAGGAAAGTACTGGAAGGAAGAGAAAGGAGAGGATGAAGGGGCTAAGATATTTCACATAAGAGTCAAGAAAAAGCTTTTTCAATGGAGTGGAACAAGGGAAGGTGAGGGGGAATGAGTGAGCTTTCATTCTCTTCAGAAATGGCTCAGAGAGAAAATAACATACACACTTAATAGGGTATAGAAATCAATCTTACCCTAGAGAAAAATGAGAGGAAAGGGATAGGATAAGGAAGAACAGGGGGAGGAAAGGGGAGGAGTAGGTGATGGAAGAGAGGGAAGATCATGGGAGAGGGTACTCAGATACAACACACTTCTAAACAGGTACAGGGTGAAAGGAGAGAGAGAATAGAATAAATGATAATGGGAAGGAATAGAGTAGAGGAAAGTACAGCTAGTAATAGTAAGTGTGGGAAATATATTGAAGCAACTTCTCTGGTGGCTATGATGGGGAAGGCAAGTCATCCCAGAGACAGAGCCATTGGATTCTACACACAGACTGAAGTACAATTTTTTTTTCTTTCTCTCCACCTTTCAGACTTTTCCTCATTTTTGGGGGGGGGGGGGATGGTGGTTTATGATTACTCTTACAACAAGATTATTGTAACAATATAAAATAAATAAATAAACAAAAAAGGAGGCAGGGTACTTGGTCATAGTCCCAGTGTTAGGAAGAGCTCTATAGCCCTATTAAGAAGGGGCTTTAAAAGTGTGCATATTCTTTGACCCAGTAGTATCAATATTAGGTCTTTACCCTAAATAGATCAAAGAAAAAGGAAAAGATACTATGAGTACAAAAAATATTTAGAATTGCCCTTTTTGTAGAGGCAAAGAATTGGAAATTGGGGGATACTTATAAATATGAAATGAAGTGTGGCATATGATTATGGTGAAGTATTACTATGCTACAACCTATATAACTGATACATAGTAATATGAGAAAAACTAGGAGATCATTGAGCACAGTCACAGGAAATGTTTTAATGATGATTAACTGTGAGAGACTTGGCTACTTTGATCAATACTGAGCTGACATTTCCAAATAACTCATAATGAATGTTATGTACCTGAAGAGAGAGAAGTGATGAACTCTGAGTGAAAATTGAAATATAATTCTGATTTTCTTAATGTTTTTATTTTTATTATATAGCAAATACAGAAAAAAGTTTTGCATAATTTCACATGAATAAATAAGTGATATCATTTTCTTCCTTTCTCACAAGGAAAGGGAGGAAGAGAATTTGGGACACAATGTTTAAGAAAATTAATCTTTAAAATAAATATTAAAAAATAATTCTTCCCCTAAACTTATGTTTCAAGTGAATTTCTAGCTTCCCTCCTGCTATCTCTTCCACCCTGTATTTTTAAGCATGTGACATTTTATATTTATAATGAGTATATTTAGACTACTTTGTATAAAATTTTATTTTGGGGGAGTACTAAAATGTCTTACCAATTTATCCAGTTATTTTTTCCAAGGAAGGAATACTTGGATTATTCATGTTATTTGGCTTACTGTAACCTAGACTTTTGTATTTGGTTGTATCTTATTTTTGTTTATGGTTGCTAGGTCACTGATCTATTTTTCTATTTTTTGAACTGGTATCAAATTTCAAAAATGACAACTGAACATAATTTGATTCCCAGATGTGCTATTTTCTTTTCTGTCTTACATTGTTTTCTTTATTTCTTTTGATATTCCAGACTTTTCTCCCCTCCAAATGTAATTGATTTGTATAGCTTTATAAAACAAATTTGTAGTATGAAGTAACACTTAATCTGTCTAATATAATCAATTTTATTATATTGGCACAATCCAACCATAAGTAATTATGTACACACACACACGATTGAATATATTTTGATTGCTTGAATACAACATAATTTATAAATTTAAGTTATTTTGAATGATATTTTCCTTTCTATCATTACCACTAAGCTTTTGTTATTGCTATATGGAAATACTAACCATTTTATTTATTGATTTTGCATTCTTCTAATTTATTGAAGGTATTGTTGTCTTAATAAATTGCTCTAAAATTTATAATTCATATTATTGGCAAACAGATATTTCATCTTTTTATTGCAATTTTAATGCCTTTAATGTATTTCTTTTAGCTTTATGTTATTTTTAGTATTTATACAATTATTTCAAATAATAGTGGAATAGAGGGTATCCTTGCTTTAACATGTATTTTTTTGAAAATCTATTGTTTCTTACTACAAATAAGGCTAGCTTTTGTTTTAGACAAAAAGTTTTATAATGTCAAAAATAGCCCTTTATGTCTAGGCCTAAATATCTTTTAAACATAAGAGCTAAACTTCTTCAAAGTCTTTTTTCTCTTGCATTTCTTCATATAATCATTTCTATTATTTTAATAATTAATATTTTCATGTATTAAGTTTTAAAAATTACTTTATACAGATTTTCACATATGATACTCAAATAATCTAGTGAAGTGGATTTTTTTTATTAATTCCATTTTATATTTAAAGTACCAGAGAATAAGAGAAGTCTCATGAATTGTCCTGAGTTACACTGTCAGTAAATGTCTAAGGTTCAAGCTCAAGTCTTCCTAACTCCTTGTCCACCTGATATTTCCTTATTTTTGCTTTATTGTTTTTGCTGTTTGTTTGTTTCTTTTTAATAGGATTATTATGTGAATTATTTTACTAACTTTGACCCATTTTTGTATAATTAGCATAAATGGAAGGGTCATAGCCACCAATTTTTGAATATATTAATATAGTCATATTCAGTAGAAATTTATTTTTAAATTTTTATATAATATTGATTAGTGATGTTAAACTATGGTTCTTTTTCTATATTTATACTTCCGGGGGAGGCTAGGTGGTACAGTGGATAAAGCACCAGCCCTGGAGTCAGGAGTACCTGGGTTCAAATCCGGTCTCAGACACTTAAGAATTACCTAGCTGTGTGGCCTTGGGCAAGCCACTTAGCCCCATTGCCTTGAAAAAGAAAGAAACCCTAAAAAAAAAGAAATCCTATATTTATACTTCCTTAGTTAATTATCAGACAATATTTTCATTTTCAAGGAATTTGGTAAAGTTTTTTATTTTTTAATTTACTGATAACAGTATATGGGAGAAGTGTTCATTTTAGATAGCAGAGCATAGTAGATAAAGGACTGACCTTGGAGTCAAGAAGACCTGTGTTTAAGTTTTGCCTTAGATATAATACTGGATTTGTGACCTTGAGTAAATCATATAACCTCTTAGTACCCCAAGAAACTCTGTAGTACTATTCCTTGAAAAGAAGGTTTCCATCACTATTGGTAAAGAAAATTCCTGAGTGCAAGCTTTACACATTTTTGCAATTTTTCTCTAGAAAATAAAGGTTCATTCCACAAAGAATTTAAATTTTGTGATGTTTGTTTTCTGATATTGCTGATACATTTATATCACTCTTGGATATTGTCAATATTTATTTCTTTAAGGCTATTAGGTTGAAGAATTGTGTTGAAAAGGACACTTGCTGGTTATATGAATTAAATCAACCTACATCTTTACCATTACAATTAACTGAGATTGGGAATTACATAAAAATATATGATTATATTTTGTTTCTTGTTTGTTGATTGACAATGTGTCTTACAGTAGTATATAAGTATGTGTGTGTGTGTGTGTGTGTGTGTGTGTATATACACATATGTATCTGTATATATACAGACACACATGAGTGTATATGTGTGTTTTATGTGTGGATATATATACATATGTATGTGTGTGTGTGTGTGTGTGTATGTGTATATATATATATATATATATATATATATATATATATATATATATATATATATGCTGTGCTTAGAATTTGATCAGGCATCAATGATGCCAAGGTCATCCATTGCATCACGGCTATCTTGACTTTTGTTCTGCCACTGGACTTCAATGACTCAGGAAAACAAAGTGTGGCTTTGGCTTTGGAGCAACCCTACCTCCTTTAATTCAATTCACATTCAAGTCAAGACATCATCCATGATGTCATTAGTCCTCTTCAAAAATAAAAAAATGAGCAACAACAGCAACAGGTCTATAAGATTTCTTAATTGGTATAACAATCAAATCAATTTTATTCAATAATTCTAAGATCATCATTAGACAAAGCATATATATATATATATATATATATATATATATATATATATATATATGTTTCTCAGAGGCATTTTTTTCATTAACAAACTATTAAGCACACAGTTTAGTTGGAAGATCAAAGATCTTCCAAGTGTTCCTTTTTGTGATGACACTGAGTTGATTGTAACAAAACCCGGAGTCAAAACACTCAGAAGAGATTGGTTTAACTATCCACAATGCAAAAAACCCAAATGGATAAAGAGCAAAGGTCATCCATTAGCATATTATAGGCATCTTAAAAAGAAATTTTATATGACTGGTGAACTGGGTCAAGAAACAAGGAGAACATAATACTGTATGGACTTCAGGATGATCTCTGGAAATAATCTTTCTTAGATTGATGTTCTTGCAGTTATGGTATATTGCTATGAATTATGGAATACTATAAACTCAGGATAATCAAAATTGCATGTTACTTAAAGGGACACCAGAGAGAGAGACATAGCATATGTATGGAGAGATTATCCCTAATCATGACTTTTATGCCAGAAGTTGTTTAAATAACCAAGGAGATGACTAATTGGAAACCAGTATGGGCTATTCATGCAATCAGAGGAAGGGATAAAATCTTTGTACCACATTCATTTCCATGTAATGTTAAAATACTTTTCACTTTAGGTGAGCTCTCTTTATGGAGAGGTTATTGAAGGGGATAAACAAGAGTGATATAAGATAAGAATTTATGGGTTGTGAACTAACCCTTAGAAACACAGAGTACCCATATCAGTGAAATAATAATTAAATGAAGTCAGTTGTGGGATTAAAATAAATTAACAACTGGTTTGCCCAATTCAACATAAAATTAAGTATTGGTTCTGCCAAACCAGTGCAAACTGGCTGAATTCCATCTGTGGAGACCCCTGATTACAAGTGCCATTTTAACATCTGGTTTGCAGAATTCAACATAAAATTAGGCATCAGTTTTACTGAACCAGTGTGAATTTATGTGAACCAACCAAATCCTAACTGAAAACCAATTGAGTGAAATAGTAGTAGCAGTGGTAGTAGCAGAAGCAACCACAGCAGCAACAACAACAAAACAACATTATTTGAAACATTCTTTGGATGATTTATTCCAAGATAACCAAATACTTAGACATACAAACTTGCACTTATAGCTTGAAAAGACCTTTAAAGTCATCTAACCCTACCCTTTCCTTTTAATGTCAAAGAAAATGATGCACATTGAAGTTTTATAGAGATAGCTTTCAGATATGAGCTGAAGTAGAGGACTTTTGAGTTTCCTATGAATTCTCAATTTCTCTGATTTCATGAAATGACTTGCCCAAGGTCATAAAGTAATAAGTGGTTAAGCTAATATTTCTAATCCCAACTCCAGCTTTTAATTCTAATTCTAGGTTCAGCAATATTTTTTTTGCTATATCATTTTATCTTCCAATTTAGATGTTGTTTTATCAAACATATTAATTTGTGGTAGAAGAGATGCTAACTTAATGTCTCAGATACTTGTGTCCTTTATCTAGAGAATTCCTTGCCCATATCAAGGTTCTGGGGAAAGTGAATTCATATTCAAATAGCTGCTTGATAAGCATGGGATCAGAGCCAAGGGAGTTGGATGGCCTTGAGAGATATTTCACTTAAACTGTGGTAGAGTTTGATAAACTATTCCCCATTCTATTTTTTCTGTTCCTCTTTCCTAATGAGTAGAATATGCTTCCCTGCCAAATATAGTGGCATAGACAATGCTGGGTAGATCTGAACAAATCCCAATTCTGTAATTCTTCCTTCTCTGTAAGATTCGCATAGCAAAAAATCTTTTTTTTAAAGAAAAATTATGACAAGACTCCTGACCTTGGAATTTCTAAGATTACAATTTGTCATTTGATTGTTTTGTAAGTGAAATGACATTCTTTTAGTACTTTAGGGTGAATGTGTAGATTTTGAGTCAAAGAAGCACAGAATTAGATAACTGGGAAGGGACTTCAGTTCATATAGTCCAATCCATGCAAAACTTTCCAAGGAGTTCCATTGAATTCATATAATAAAAGAAAGAACATTATGCTATTCCATGGGGATACAAATACAAAAAAAAAAGTTCCTGCCCTGTAGGAACTAATATTCTAATAGAGAGAGACTACACATTGAGGAGTCATATCTAGGGAGGGACATTTTGTTTGAGAAAGTTATGGAAATGATCCAACTAGAGAAAATGATAACAACAGTTTGTTTAACAGTTCCAGAATTATAAAAGTTGTAGTTGGACCAGTAGATGAAAAATATAGGCAGTGTAATGGAGACATGATGGCTGATGAGCTAAAAAGGGAATATGGTGAAATGTAGCTTGTGTAAGTTTAAAATGTATTGGACAACTGAGGCAATCCCAATCAGCATAATGGGAGCCCAACCCAGCATGGGAATTAAAGACATCTACTTCTCAAATAATCTTGAGTCTGGATTCAAATTCTGACTCAGCTTCTTAATCTTTATGTAACATAGTGTAAATCACTTACCCACTTTGATTCAATTCTTCAAAAACTGGAGAATTTCTACAATCTCTTACAAATCTAAATCAATAAACAAATGATATTATGATTCTATATTAATCACAGTAATAACTTTTCTTTGTCTGCCACTTTATCTTTACAAAGCCTTTCCCATTTTATTTCCTTATATAGGGAGGCACCTTAATCTCCTAAGGAAACTATCTCCAAATCACTAGGCAGGCCAGGTGACAACTAATCCCATTCTTGTCAACTTCAATTACAAAGAGTCAAACTTCCTGACATCATCCTTTGATTGGGAGGGTCATTTTCTTTTTTTTTTTTTTCAGCCCTTCTGGCCCTCTTTATACTGCCAATAGGAATCATAGTTTCTGATTCTTGGATCATAGAGTTATTTGTATATTAATACATATGTAATAATGTATAATATAATTAAACTATATCATAATATTTTAGATATAATAATTATGTGATATATAACAATGAATATGTTAATGAAAATAAGAATTAATAAAAATCCATATTTGCATGGTATTTCATAGAGGCAGAATGCTACAGTGAATTAAATTAAATACATGAATTTAACAGGACCTGGCTCCAAAGTTTTCCTCTAATACCCAGAATACTTGTGACCCTGGGCACATCTCGTAGCCTCTGTGTACCTTAGGCAAGTCCCAAGGACTTATTTACTAAGTCAGAGATAGACTAAGAAAATCACAGTTCCTTTGCATATTTCTGTTTATCATTCTTTAAGGTTTACAAGTCATTTTCCATCTAGCAATCATGTATTTCCCCCCTGCACACCTGCAGGTTTCTCTAAGGATTAAAAAAAAAAAAACAAGGAAAAGGAGCCCTATTCAAACTTGGCCCTTACCAGCTGCCAGAAGAGTAGTTTGGGACTTACAGGGAGAAAAAAAATATTTAGAATATTTTTGGAGCATGAAAAAATTAAACACAGTGCAGCAAGCATGATTTCCTGATGCGGATGGATTTGAATGTTCTAAGGGAGTAACCACTTGAACAGCATCTGTGCCTCTCTTCCTCCTCTACTGCTCTGCTTCCCTTCGAGGCCCTGGGAAATGAGATGACTGAGGAAATTCAGCCATGGGTCTTGGAGTGCTAATCTCTCAAGAACTTTCTCCTCTCTCCTGAAGTAAATTAATGTTGAAGAGCCTTCCAAAGTGCAGGTGTCACAAGGGACTGAAACCACAGTAGCTAATCAACAGACAGTCAATGAAAGCTGAAATTCAGAATGTCCAGGACTTTTCCTTTGGGGATTTGAAATGGAATTCTTAGTGAGCTGTGCAGCCCTCCTGCTTTCAGAAATTACTAAGTAATAGTGTACAATCAATCAATCAACAAGCATTTATAAAGCACCATATATAAACAAATAATGGTCTCTACAAGAAAAATATTTTTTAAACTTGTGTTTAGGACTGGATATTCAATGACAGAATTGATGAGTCCCTGATAGTGAGATTACTTTCTACATGTGATTGTATTCTCAGCTTTGTATCCAGTTTGAGAAAATCTGGAGGCTCTTGCCCATGAACGTTTAGCCCAAGTTTTGTATATGATGTCCTCCATCCTTGACCCCACTTCACCAGAAAATGTGTCTCAATATCACTTGTGACTCCCCCATAAGTCCATAGAGAGAAGGGCACCATGGGGTACTCAATACAAGCATTATTATGAAACGTCTACTATCTGTTAGGCAATGTGCTAAAGGCTAGAGATACAAAATAAGGGGGAAAACATCAACCAGGGAGCTCACACTGTAATGATAAAAAAAAGTATACAAAATGTGTAAATGATGATGTAGATAGAGATGATTTTGGATGACTCAAGACTGACTAGTCAACCTGATAGTAATACAAAGAAATTTTCTAAACTAAATATTGTTTTAAGATTTTGATCATTTAGCTTTTTATACAGTTTATCTGGATTATTTCAGAGTTGGAATCAGAGTTCTAAAGTCAGATTTGGAAAGGAACTCCTTCACAGATTATTAATTCCAATTTCTCTATCTCCAAAAATGCCCAAGATTTTACTACCAGTAAGAAGCCATCCTATCTTTTCTGTTATGTCTTTGTGAGAGGGACCCCACTGCTTCTATTGGCAGCTCACTCTACCTTGCTATACCTTTAGCTGTGAAATTTATTTTCTCCTTTACTCATAGACTAAGCCCAGCTCTCTGAAGTTTTCATTGCTTGTTCCTAGTTCTACTGTTTGAGATTGAGATATCCCTGTCTCAGTAGCTAAACATATGCAGTTCCTTTAATCCCTCTAATTTTAGCAGGACTCATTGAGTTTTCTCACTTTCCTCGTGATCCTCCTTTAGATGCAACTCTACTTTTTTTATAACTTTTCAAAATTTTTGAAACTCCAAACATAATAACCTATATGTGTTCTGACCAGACAGGACAGAGAACTACAGAATTAATATATCCATAGGTTCAAAATCACTTTGGTAATCTTACAATGTTTACTCATACTGTGCTTGCAGCCCACTGAACCCAATAGTAACCTCTCTCCCCTAAATCCCAGCCACTGTTTTTTTTTTCCGGTTTTTGCAAGGCAAATGGGGTTAAGTGGCTTGCCCAAGGCCACACAGCTAGGTAATTATTAAGTGTCTGAGACCAGATTTGAACTCAGGTACTCCTGACTCCAGGGCTGGTGCTTTATCCACTGTGCCACCTAGCCAACCCCCAGCCACTGTTATCAGGCTATTTATCTCCATTCTATATTTGTGACATTGGATTTTTTGAACCCACACAAATAACTATACATTTAACCCTAGTAAATTTAATCTTATTTGATTCAGGTTATCCTTTGAGTGTGATAAGGACTTTTTGGACATAGACTTTGTCAATCCAGTATATTAGTACTCCCAGCTTCAATTCACCTATAAATCCAAAACATATCTCTTTTGTGACTTCATTGAAGTCATTGAGAAAGCAAATAAGTGACTGGTCAATAAGATTCTAGTGATTGCTGTTGTTCAATCATTTTTCATTTATCCTCAACTTTTTGTGCCCCCATTTAGGGTTTTCTTGGCAAAGTTACTAGAGTAGAAATGAAGTATTTTCAAAGTTACAGACAGTTTTGCTTTCACTTTTATATTCCCATGTCCTAATATAGTGTCCTACCCATAGCAGGCACTTAATAAATGTTTACTGACTTAAATTGAATATTGTAGAATCTCTAATAACCAAAATAAACAATCTTGGGATTTTAGTTTCTATCTTTATCTAAATAATCAGATCACTGGATCATCCCATCTAGTTCATGGTGGCCCAAACAATTAATAATGGTCCAATGGGATGCACCTGTCTTTGATTAGGGAATCTTATTATTGTAATCTTTGCTATGAGTCTTTTCCAGTATCTTTTCACATGGCAGCATGCCTCCAAAGTGTTTGTAAATCCTGACATGCTGCATCATTCTTTATTCATCACATAGTCCTGTAAAGAGGTTTTTATATCTTGTTCTTTCTATCACATGATGGGTGACCTTAAATTTTGCTCTAATGGTGGATTAGTCTTCTGTTGTCAAAGCTATTTAAATATTTCTGCCCTTGTCTGTAGGGATATTGACTCATTGATCAAAATTGTGTCAACATGGCTGAAACTAATCCATGAACATGATGTAACCTGGTTGAAGTTAATGAGTATGGTACATGAATTCCACCATATCCTTCTTCTCTAAATCAACTATACAGACTGGATCTTGCCTCTGCTTCAGGTTATTTTGGCTCAGATAAGATGCCATCAACCATCTGAAGATAACTTAACCTTACTTAGAGGGTGATCAGTAGAGCTCCATAATACCTCTTTATCCTCCAAAAATCAAAGATAATAAGATGATACTGTCATAAAATATTAATTGGCCTCTCTCTCTCTCTCTCTCTCTCAAAAGCGTATGAATTCTATATACTAAAGAGAGAAGTAATGGAGTGTCTACTGTTGCAGGTTCTATGTATCCTCTGGTCTTATACTTCTGCCTGACAATAGTACCACAATCAAACTATAGACTAATTATCAATGTACTCAACTGACTAGGGTTGACTGTTAACACAGAAATAATAGCAGGGGCCCCATCAACTGACTTGATAACTTTTTGACATTGTGAAAGCAAGGGTATCACTCTTCATGGTTCTAGTGCCAGGCCACACTTCTCTTCAAATTTATTATAACTATACACATAACCATATAGATCCCTCCACTGTGGTAGTTTTCATGTAATGGGTGGAGCCATGGGAAGGTGGGGTGGGGGTACAAATGTCCTGAATAGCATGGATACCTGAGGATACTGCCTGTATAAGTACTGACAGAGTGTTCTAGATGATAATTTGGTTCCCAGGAAAACCACTGAAAATTATTTTTTGGTTAAAAAAAAGATATTATTTGTTCCTCTACTGAAGAACTGTGTCGACAAATTGCTTTTGAAGCAGTGGTTGTCTATAAAAGAGATGAATTTCCCAAATGTGGTGATTAGTCATCATTAAATTACCACCATTCTCTTACTTCCCTTGTTCTTTCTAGGGTGATTATTGTCCTTTGTAATCAAAGAAGACCATGACATCAAATGAATGATGGTATGACATGTGCATTATTTTCATTATAGTGAGGAAATTGTTGTGCAAAGACAGACTTTTTACCACCTTTTCCAGAACCATCATACCATGACCTGGGATTTAATAGGAAACAAAACTTCTGGGGATGACCTGGATGCTGTGGGAGTCCTTAGTTTTAAGGATATGGAATCCTCCCATATTAATGAGACAACTTGGTGCTCCAGCAAAACATCAGTATAAGTTTCTGGTGACATATTGGTGACAAACGACATCCAAACATGTCTCTCAAAAGTCTAATGGCTTATATACTCCACACACCCACTTTCCTGCCCCACCTCCCCTAACCCAAAGACTTTGATTTCCAGGAAATAGCCTGGTCATGGGAATAATGCAGTTAAATAGCTACTCTGCATTATTAATAATTGGAACCATGATGGAATCTGATAGTCTTTGAACCTCTGAATTTCTTTCTTAGTGATCTATCTTTTCAGTTCAAGAATTTCACCTCTAGCTGCATAATACCACAGACTGTACCTCTTAATCATGTTCTGGTTCTGAAAAATCAATAAAATAGAACTGGGGTCCTATTCCATTATTCCCAGCTGGGGTATCCAGGTGACTTGAGCATAGTTTTACTATTCTATATTTTTTCCCCAAAGCAAATGCTTCAGGCCATGCAGGACACTCAATTAACAGCATTGAAGGGGCACAGGCTGGCATAGGTGATGGTTTGGTTTGGCTCTGAGACTGCCAGCCCAATCCTAAGATCCAACTATGAGCTTTTTAACTGCATCAACTTTAATATATGTAATTGGAGCTGGAATTATCACAGCTTCTGGCACCAAACTTGCTTCCAATGGATTCTCCTGAAAGGATTTCAAGTGTTCTCATTCCAATTATGGGACTTTGAAACAGTCCTCTTTTGTAATTTTTTGTCACTCCTTCCCTGGGTCGGGAGTGGGTAATTTCTGTGCCTGCTGCTATCCTTGGATATGGTAGGCATTTGTCAGGCTCCTTCTCCAAATCTAACTGATTCCCATGACCTGTGGATACCATGTATGATACATTATTATGACTATTTTACCAATGAAGAAGTCAAGACATACAGAGGGCAAAATCTGTCTCAACTATCAGCAACAGTAAACTCATTTTTCTGTAGGGTTTTCAATTTTACTTTCCTTGAGGAATTGAAAAATTATAAAAGTCATTTTCAATTATACTTTCCTTGAGGCCTGCCTTAACTTTAGCTTCTTTAGTATTCCCAGTATTTAGCACTATGAGTGGCATAAACTAAGAGGTCAATAAATGCCTTTTCTCACTGGTAAACTTCCCTACTTGGGGATATAGTAGAGGGAAAGTAAGTATTGCTTAGATAGCGTTTGCTACTTGCCAGATACTATGCTAAAAACATTTCATAAATAGTATGTAACTTGTTCCTCACAACAACTTTATGAGGTAAGGTTTATTATTATCCTAATTTTAGATTTGAGGAAACTGAGGCAAACAGAGGTAAAATTACTTATCCAGGATCCTATAGCTAGTGACTTAGGCTAATTTTAAACTCAGATCTTCCTGATGAGAAATGCAATTCTCTTGACTCCAACAAGATCTGTCCTTGATCTCTTTCTCTTCTTCCTTTTTTTCCCAAAATACTCAGGTTAACCCTTGAAATATCATGAATCAACAAAACACCAGACAAGAGGTTCAATAGATTTGGATTGGAAGAGTCTGGTGGCCTTTTATAAGGATATTAGTAACAGTGATTACCTTCTTGCTCCATACGTTGACTGATTTTTCTGATTTTGCAAAAGTAGATTATGTTGTTCTTTCTAGTTCTCTCCAGAACTGTGAAATTTTTCCCAGGACCCAACCTCTGTGTATTAATGCCTAGTCTCCAATGAAGGGATTTGTTTTAGCCTCAAGAAGAAATGACTAAGGAGGAAGAGAAGAGCTGGAATGATTATTTCTGTCTTCACATATTTGAAATCCTGTCATATGAAAATGGGATTCTGGGGCAGCTAGGTGGAGTAGTGGATAAAGCACTGGCCTTGGAGTCAGGAGTACCGGGGTTCAAATCTGGTCTCAGACACTTAATAATTACCTAGCTGTGTAGCCTTGGGCAAGCCACTTAACCCCATTTGCCTTGCAAAAACCTAAAAAAACACATGAAAATGGGATTCTGTTTATTCAGCCTGGACCTCCAGTGGGACAACAGGTAAAGACTGAAGAGCATTCAGAAAGGAATAAGGTCTTAGCTAGGATAAGGACTAGGTAGTGATAGAATTTGTAATTTCATTATTATAGGGAATTTTTGGGTGAAGAAAAATTCTTCTAGTATAATCACAACATTGAGTTTTTAGAAAGTCTTAGAGAGTATTCTTAAGTATCTAGGAGACAAGAACTTCTTACCTCCCCAGGGTTGCACAGGCATTATATGTTATAGGTAAGACTTGAACTCAGATCCTCTTGAGCTTCAAGGCTAGCTATAAAAAAATGAATAATACAATATTTTTAAAAAATTGTAATTTAATATTTTGTTTTTCCCCAATTACATGTATAAAAGTTTTTTTAATAAATTTTGAGCTCCAAATTCTCTCCATTCTTCCCTTTCTTTCCCCCATCTCCCACACCATTGAGAAGAAAAGCAAATTGACATAGATTATACATATGAAGTCATGCAAAAAATTTTAGGTAAATCATGCCATGAAAGAAAACAAATGCAAAAAGAACTCAAAATAATGAAAGTAAAGAAAAAAGATTTTTTATCTATATTCAGTCTCTATCTACCCATTCTTTATCTGGAAATGTCATAACTTTCATCATAACTCTTTTAGAATTTTCTTGGATACTTGTATTACTAAAAATAGCTAAGTTATTCCCAGTAGATCATCATACAATATTGCTGCCATTAAACAGAATGCTCTCCTGGTTCTGCTCATTTCATTTTACATCAATTCATAGAAATCCAGGTTTTTCTGAGAAAATCCTGCACATGTGACTCAGTATTGGGGGGAAGGGGGAAGAGACTGTTCTGTTATGCAAACTCTTATTTTTTGCTTTCTTATTTAGTAAATATTTAATGATCACTAATTAATGGTATCTTCTCAGTTGATTTTTTAAGCATAATGATTGGTACTCAGAAATTTCGGTTGTAAATAGTAGATGTTTAGCTTCCCCACATCAGAATTGTGCCTAGGACAATGAAAGCAAGTAAGGAGTATGGTCTACCCTCTGGAAACCTCTATCCTCCTCAAATCCATCAGTGTGTAGGGTGAGCAGAGTAAGATGCTACTTAATTTAGAGAGAAAGAAGAATTGGGGAAAGGGTGTGATGCCTTATGCACATTACATTGACAGGTTAAGGCAGTTTTCCAGAAAGAGGAGATGAGTTGATTAAGGTATTGGCATAGAGGTAACCTTGAGCCCCTTCTGACAGAAATCATTTGACCTGGAGGCAGTATTTTATTTTTTCCAATTACATAAAAAAGATTTTCAATATACATCTTTTGAAAGATATTGAGTTCTAATTTTTTTTTCCTCTCTCCCCAATTCCCTTCCCAATATGTTCAATCACACAAAACTTTTCCACATTGGTCATATTATAAAAGAAGAACAAAACAAAAGGGAAAAACACCAAAATGGAAGTAAAAATAGTAGACTTCAATCTGTCTTCCAACTCCAGTTCTTTCTCTAGATGTAGATAGCATTTTCTATCATTAGACTTTTGGAATTTCCTTGGATCTTTTTGTTGCTGACAAGAGCTAAGTCAATAATAGCGGATTGTTTCATAATGTTACTATTACTGTGTATAGTGTTCTCCTGGGTTCTGTTCACTTCATTCAGCATCAGTTCATGTAAATCCTTTACAGGTTTTTCTGAAATCTGTAAGACTAGCTTTCTATTCTCTATGTCAGTGTCAAAAGTTCAGCCCCTGGTCCACAACACTCACAATTGCTACCTGAACTACCTAAAATAAAAATTAACAAATATTTAACAAAATAAATAACAAAATATAGATATTATTACATTTTTAAGCTAAATCAATTTAAAACTATGTCAATAAGTCAATATGCTACCATCTGCCAGAATCTTTATGAATAGCTTGGTAGACCCAGTTTCTATTTGATCTTGATGCTCTATCACTCTAGGATAATAGTTTTGCCTTATAAAAGTTTCTATCAGGGCAGAGAGATGACACAATTGGTAGAGCAATGACTGGAGTCAGGAGGACCTGAGTTCAAATTCCACCACAGATTGGCTAAAAGATGCTGGGCAAGTCAGTTAGTTTTGCAAAATGAGCTGGGGAGGAAATGGCAAATCATTCTTGTATCTCTGCTAAGAAAACCCCAGATGGGATAACAAAGAGTCAGACATGATTAAAAAATCAACTCAACAATAACAGTGAAAGGAAGTAGGGAAATAATAGGTCTATAATATGTGTGAGTGTGTGTGTGGGTGGCTATGTGTATGTGAAAATTCCAATGAAGCAGAGGATAAGTATGAAATTCAAACAGAAATAGAAAAGGGTGTTTCTGATAATAAAGTTTTTCTTAATTTCTATTTCTGAGTAGAACTAGACCAGCTCCAAACTACTTTTATTCTTTTAGTTTAATGTTCTGGGATCCTCTAAACCTTTTAACTAAGAATTGGGGTGAAGAAAGGAAAGATATTAATTAAGAGTATAGTAATGATAACTGGTATTATATAGAGATTCATGCTTTGAAAAGCAATCGACATGTATAGGAAATAGTTCAGGTAATTATATCCTCATTTTCCTGATGAGAAAACAAAGGCTAGGATCAATTAATTGAATCAAAAGAAGTCACTGAGTAACTATCTCATGTGAAATTTGAACTCAAGAAAGCCCAGATCATCTGGTTAAGCATCAGTCACAAGGTCACTGGCCATGTGATATTTTCCTTGCTTGGAAGGAGGACCAGTGGGAATTCCATAGAATTTAAAATAGTGTCTTTTTAGAATTCATTTTGCCTGAGGAGATGAATGGATGGTTTAGCAGAAAAGGAAAAAAAATGTGAAGTCTGTTTCCTCCTTCTGCTCTTCTCACTGTGTCCTGCCCTTTGTCACTGTATCACATCATCCTATCTCCCACTCTTTCACACACTTCATCTCTCACTCCCCCAAGCTATTCCCTGCCTGTTGCTTTCCCTGACTGTTCTGATTTTATATAATAAACATGATTTTTTTGAGATCTTTCCTTCATTTCTTTGGGTCCCCATGTGTATTGACCTGAATGCATCATGTTGGAGACTGATTTTATACAAACTATGATCTCCAGTGGTTAAAACAACCAAATTCCAAAGAAATGGGTCCTGTCACTTTAATTCCTCTGAGTTTTCTTTGGTATATCTTTCTGACCTACCTTGTGTGACAGAGAATGGGACCATGGGTAAGAGAATTTTTCCTAACTAAAGGTAGAGAATTCCTTCCTTTCTCCTTCTCCATCAACAAGCATGGATGTTCTTAAAGAATTCCCTAGAGAATTTGAGGCTAACTGACTAACCAGTGTTACCCCATCATTATGTGTCAGAGTACAATATTGCACCCAAGTCTTCTTGGCTTGGAAATCAATGCTCTATCTTCTGCACCATACTGAATTGCAATGTGGCAGAGGGGTAGATTATTTTCAGTGTCGTGAAAAACTTTCTATCGATTAGAACTTTTCAAAAGTGGAATTAGCTAACCCAGAGGGTCATGTGTTACCTTTCCCTAGAGATCTTTGCATAAAATCTTGAGGATCACTTGTTAAGTACATTATGTAGCAGATTTCTATTCAGATGTGGACAAGAGATACCTTCCCCTTTGAGCTTTTGTGAGATTTTCCCTTCTCTAATTTGTCACTTTCTTTAAGTATTAGTAGTCTTAGTATACAACAGATACCATGCTTGGTGCTGAGGATTCTCCCTTAACTTTCAAAACAACTTCAGTATCACATGCTCCTCAGAGCTCTTCCTTGTCCTTGGTCAGTGATATTTCTCACTAGAATTCTTGCCATCTCAATACCTGGGTTGCTAACTATTAACTATGCTTCACCTATGATATGAAGGAAAAACATTTTCTTCAGCCTTCTTTCATTACTTCTTGTCTCTATTGCTCAGAATACAGTTTTTGTTGCTTCAACTCCTCCTAGTTCAACTTGGTTTTTGGACCTGACAATACCTCCATTTTCAGTTTAATTCAACTCAGTATTAATTAAGTACCTGCTCTATGTTTGTCTCTGGAGATATAACAAACCCTGTTCACCAGTTTACATTCTGCAATGGGAAACAACATATACACAAATAGATGCAAAATATACAGAAAATTAAGGGGTGGGGTAGTGGACAGATAACTGGATTTGGTAAGGTTTATGTATAATAATAGTACTTGTCCTTATCCTTGATGGAAGTAAGGGATCACAAGAGGCAGAGGTGAGAAAGGAAAGCATTGTAGGCATGAAAAAACCAGTCCTAAAATATAGAGGTAAAGATAGACAGGTCAGGTGAAGGTTGACTATTTGGCTGTAATGTATTGAGGCATAATTTAAAAATAAGTCTAGATAAATTGGTTGAAACTAGTCTATAAATACTAGTCAGAAGAGTTTGGATCTTATCCTAGTGACTTTAGGGAAACCTTGAAATTTCTTGAGCAAGTGAGTGACATGCATAGACTTATTCTTAAGAAATATCACTTGTGGGATAGGCAAAGGAAAGGAGAGTTACAAGGGAAGCAGACCAAGTAAAAGGTTATTGTAATAGTCCAAATAAGGTATGAAGAGGGCATGAACTTGAGTGGTGATTAAATGAGTAGAGAGACGAGGATGGAGTAAGATGTGGAAGTAGAATCGTCAGGACATGGTATTTGGTTGGATCTCTAAGACATAAGGTGGCAAAGAAGATAGGATGGCTCCGAGGTCATAAATCTATCGAACTGAAAGAATGATGCCAACCTTGAGAGGGGATGAACAGGTTGAGGATAATTGACTGACCTCAAACTCATTGGTGAGTTGGGAGGGTTTCTACCCCAAACATGTAAAGACTTTCTCTGATTTGGGGCAACTGTCTCTCATTTAAATTCAATTCATGAACAAGTCAAGAAGTCACCCCATGATAGAATTTGAAATGAAGTACAAATAACAAGTTCCCAGTAAATGAGAGTAGGAGATAATGGAGAAAAAGTATGGGCCATTCCATCTAGAAGAAATGGACAAATTATGTCATATTCTTAAAATAAATATCACCACTCAGTTTTTTGTCCTTACTTTGTCTTGAACCCAAGGGATTGTATGAAGGACCAAAGCTTTAGTCTTACCTGAAAATAACTTCCTAAGGATACTTCACCTAGCACACCATTGTGACAGATTGTGTTGTTCAGTCATTTGTATCAAATGCTTCATGGCCCAATTTGGACTTTTTTTGTTTGTTTCCTTATTTGGGTTTTTCTTTGTTTTTTTTTTTGTTTTTTTTTTTTTGCTTTTGGCCAAGAAGTATACTAGAGTGCTTTGCCATTTCCTTCTCCAGCTCATTTTTTAGAGATATGAAACTGAGACCAACAGGGTGAAGTGGCTTGCTTAAGGAAACAGAGATAGTAGGTATCTAAAGTCAGATTTGAACTCTGGTCTTCCTGACTCTAAGCCCAGAACTCTATCTACTGCAAAACATAACAATTTTGTGACATAGAAACCCAGAAAATAATCAGTGAGATCAAATTGGGTAATCAGCCTTGCTTCCTATGGAGAAACACTTTCCTCTGGCTACCTTTTTTATTTTCACATCTCATTTCTTTAGTGATTCATAATACAACAAGTCCATTCTCTGGGATGGCAGAGGTTCACATAGTTTACAAAAAGGCTTGGGTGGAATGGTGGGGAGAAGGTAATGGATGGAGCTTTAAAAGTTCCATTGAATTCCTTGGTTACCGAACTTGAAACATGCAAACAAACCCACCCTGATAGCCAAGTTATGAGTTAAGCTAATGCAGCAGGGATAAGAAAGGGAATTCGCCTTTAAGTGAAGGGCAAAGGTCCTAGAGCTTGGGAGTGTGGAATCTTTCAGAAGTGAGAGATGGTCCCATCTGGCTTCATTAGTTCCAGCACTGGCCTGGAACTGCAATACTTGTCCTTTACATGGAGGCTTAAGGAATTAATAAACCATGGCTCATGACACTAAGAAGCCTAGATGGTGAGCCGTACCTTCTTTGGTTCCCCTGCCTAGGAGCCTGGTAGAAGGTTTTCCCTCATTTGCTTTTATCAGGTAACTGGCAGTTAACTCATCCCTTTCTGAGAGGCCACCACTATTTCTGTAGTGGTGGATTCAGATAAATAAATAGCCTGCCTCACTGGCTATTCTTCATGCTGTGAAGACTTTCTCCTCACCTTCAGCTCCTGGTTTCCCTTCAGCTCCTGAGTTTCAAGACTCAGCTCAAATCCAACTTTCTGCAAGAGGTTTTATATAGTCTCTCCCTCCTTCCCCAAACAAAAATAAGATAATCTTTCATTACATTGTATATATCATCTATGTACATAGTAGTTTACATCTCGTTTCCTTCATTGGAATGCAAGCTCCATAAGGATGGTGATGTGTTTTTCGCCCTTTTGAAATTCCCAGAATTTAGTAGAGGGCCTGGAATATATTATGGACCTAATAGATGCTTATTAAATGACTGACTAACTGCTTGGAGGAGTCCATAGTTTAGGGAATAGAATTCATCAAACATTTTTATAGACAACAGTCATGACAATTTAAAAAAATCTGAAAGAGGAAAGACTGCATATTCCAAGCTGTAATAACTTACATGGCAGGAGAGTTGAACTTGAATTTTTCTGGGGCACCCAGCAGCCCTACCTTTTTCTTATTAGGAATAGCAATTTTAGAGGAAATTCAATTTTTTTCACCTACTTGGTGAATGACCTTAGTTGTGAATCCAACTTTGTTCTAGGGATGCTATAATAGCAATAGCCACAACCACAACTGTAACTGCTCAACTTGTAATGCATTAATTTGGACCTTGACCTCCATGTGATATAAGTACTATGGATATTATCCTCATTTTACAAAAGAGGGACAGTGAAATACAAATGATACAAATGACTTGACCATAAATGCACAGCTAGTGCTAGGTTTTCTTGCTTCTAACTCTATTAAATATTTCCTAGAAATTCATGTCTTATTTTGACATTCAGTTAAAGTGATAAAAATGAACTAAGTTCACCTATAGTATAGAATAGTGATATCCCTAGTGACTGATTCTTGGTACAGGCAGAGAAACAAAAGAATATCAGTCAGCGATTGGAAGGTAGATGACTAAGAGAGAACTAGAGTCAAACTAGAGTCAAACTTGGTTCAGTCCATTCTTCTACATTGCTAAAGCTTTGACCTTTAATAAGTTAAAGGCAGGACTGCACAGTGGAAAGAGTGAGTAAATTAAAGTCCTGGGACCAGGCGTTACAATTCAGGCTCTTCTATGTATAGTGACCTCTTCCACATCATGACTTTTTCCATCATGATTTCAATATATTATGGGTTGACATAAGAAATTAGATGGGAACTGAGTGAAGGAATATTGTGGAAGTCACAGATGAAATGCAAAGGTTAGCAGATAACTCAGAAAAAGTTTAGAAACTCAGAAATGCATAAAATAGATAGAATTATAAATCAGCATATGCTATCTTTTAATAAGATAATAATTCAGATTTCTCTGGGGGAAAGGGTCAAAAAATTCTATGCAGAATTTCCAGTGTACTCTTAACCCCTGTGATATGAAAGGGATAACAGTATCAATTAAGTAACTAGTGATATTTAACCATTCTCAACCTCAGTTTCCTGATCTGTAAAATGTCAGGATTGGATTGGATCTCTATAAAGTCTCATCCAGCTCTAAATCTAATGCTTTATGTTAAGGGAACAAAAAACGTAGGGTCCTGAGCAGATGGTCCATGAAAGAAAGCACTGAAATTGTTGGTGAGAACTTTGCCAGTTGGAATTTTGCCTGAGTGACAACTCAGTATCTGTAAGCAAGAGACCTTATTACCAAAATGAATTCCCAACATGCCAAAATTAAAGTATTGGAGAGAAACATAAAAATAGATTTACAGGACACAGATCATCATATGCTTCAGAAAAAGGAATTCAAGTTCATTACAAGTGTTAGCATACAAAACTTATTCCTTATAATTGAATGAACAAATGAAAAAGCATTTATTAAAAAGCCTTCCATGTGCCAAGCTCTCCACTAAGCTCTGAGGATAGAAATAGAAAACTTAAGATAGTCCTTGTTCTCAATGAGCTCATAAGCTAATGGGTAGGAGGGTTCAGATTCAGGGCAGATGGAAAGGGCTAATGGTTCTTAGGGCTACAAAGTAAGGTGGATGGTAAATCTCAGAGCTCCAGAGGGCATAGTGGAAAGGCATATGGCAATAGCCAGGGATCTCAAGATAAGGCAACATGGAAAATGGCAGGGCCTCTCATAATCTAGAAAGTGTATTTCTCATCATATGGCAAAGTTATAAGCACTATCTTTTGCCCATTAGGAAATAAATACCACTTCATTATTAAAGCAAAGTTTTCATTCAACAGGAGAATCACTGCCATGTTAGTGTTGTTGAATCATTTTATTTATGTCTGATTCTTCCTGATTCCATTTACAGTTTTTTTGGTAAAGATCCTGGAATGGTTTGTCATTTCCTTCTGTAGCTCATTTTACAGATGAGGAAACTGAGGCAAAAAATTTCCCAGAGCCACAGAGTGATAACTCAAACAGATGAGTCATCCTGATTCCCAAGCACACTGTTCTATCCAGTGATGATGCCATGGCATTTCCACAACTGCCATTTCTGGGTATCCTGTGGCTCTTACAATCTAGGGCTACCAGGTGGGAATTAGCACTGGTCCTGGAATCAGGAAGGTGTCAATTCATTTCTGGCACTTACTGAGGGTATGACCTTGGAAAAGTCACTTGACTTGTTTATTTCAGTCTCTTCATATGAAAATGGGCATAATAATGACACCTGCCTCCAAGGCTTGTTGTGAGAATCCAATGAGATAATAATTGTAAATATTAGTGGCTAATAAATGTTTATTTTCAGGTATTAACAGGGTTAAGGATAGAACTGTCAGTGTTATAGTCATTGCTGTGTTTGAGTTTCCCGCATTTTTCCTGCTACCTTGGTAACTGTAAACTAACAACTAAGCAAGAGATCCTGACAGGTGAGAAGGTGGACAAGCAGTGGGTTCTATGCTTCAGCGTCTCCCTTCACATACAACAGTCATCGTTGCTCTCACCATTATCTGTCTCCCATGGCCAGAGAAATAAACTGCAGCTAATGGGTAGAGCACTGGCCCTGAAGTCAATAGAACCTGAAATCAAGTCCAGTCTCAGGCATTAACTAACTGTGAGACCTTGGGCAAGTCATCTAACACTTATTGCTTCACATCCAAGGCAATCTCCTTTCATCCAATTCATATCTGGCCACTGGACCCAGATGACTCTATAGAAGAAAGTGATGCTAGTAAATTAGCACAGTCCCCTTCCTCCCCAATTCAATTCATGTGCATGTTATGGCATCACTTCCATAATCTTCTTCATGAATGAAGGAAAAACATCAAGATGTTTTGGCACATAACAAGTCCTATCAGAAATGCCTTTCATAGAGGATACTGTTGGGTCATATTAGAGTGGCATCAATCAGCTGCTGTCAAATATGGCAATGTTTCCTGAGGTCCTGGGCCATAGTCACCATGGAGTACCTATTACTCAATCCCAGTAGATAATCATTGCTATAGGTATTTCCCTCCCCTGGAGGACAGAAGAGCAAGCTAACTTCTGAAATGCCTCCTAATGAATGACAAATTCCTGATCAGGCAAAGTTTCATTGATCTTATTGCATGAGGTTTTCTGAGGGCCAACACTTTAGCTGTCATGGAGTATCTCCTTCCACTTATCACTAGCCTTCAGGTAGTAACTTACTAGCTTCTTTGGGTAAGATAACCAACTGCCACCACTTCCAATAGCCATTATCCAGTATACTCTGTGGAGAAGCACATTTGAACAATATATAGTATTTGTTTTATGGAATGATTCTTAGAGTGGAGGAAAAAGTGAAAGATACTGGAAGAAGTTTGAGTGATGCAAAAAAAGTATCAATAAAATTATATATAAAAGATGATTCATTCCAAAGCAAATATATTTTCTTTTTTGACAGAGTTGCCTGGACAACAGTTGGACAGCTGATACTCCTACATGGTATTCTTTTGGTCAAGTTAGAGGTATAAGTACGAAGTATAAGTATAAGTTAGAAGTATAAGTATGATAGTTCATTTATGTAGATTCAGAACTATTCCAATGAATGGACCCAATGGGTATTGATTACTAGATAGTAAACTACCATTATCCCCAGCTACCCACAGAAATAATTCACTTTTAGACTATCTAAAGTGCCTCACTTCCAAGGTCCTAAACTCTGAAATTCTTTTCTCTGGACAAAATTTCCAATATTCCACTTCTCCCACTACTTCACTCTTCATGAACTTGCTTTTTTCAATTAAGGTTATGTTCAGTATCTTGATCCATCTATTCTCCCAAGTTATCATGCTTGTGGCTTTTGATCATTACTTCAAAAGTTTATTTTTTTCCTTTTTGGCATCATTCAAGCTACTGTCTACCATTCTTGCTTACTATTTTGTCATTCTCCTTTTGCCATGTTAGTGCTAAAAATACACAATTCTGAATTTCTCCCCATGATACCCCTATTCTCTGCCTATTCACACACTTCGGAAAGATGCTGAATGGCATCACAAATAACAATCACAAAAATTCTTTGGTACAATAAAATATATACAATTCCAGCTACCCACAATTGTATCTTGAATGGTGTATAGTAATCCTTTTCATCTCCACATCATGCCCTATACAGAAGTATCTCAAACCTCTTCCCTCCTCAAACATTCTACTATTTCCCTTTCATGGTGTTAGCAGATGATCCTATCTTCTCATTCACTAAGGAGATTAAAGCCAATTTATGAAATCCATCATGTCTCCTGCATGCTTTAAAAACTGTTCATATCAGCATCCCATCCTTTCCATTACAAAGAACAAAATTCCTTCATCCATACCCTGATCCCATCTGTTCCCAGATCTTCCTCTATTACTCTTTTTTTCTTATTTTCTCAACTTCCATCTTTCCAACTAATAGTTTCTCCTTTATCTGGAAAGATACTTAAGTTTTTCTTTCCTAAAATATTCTACTCTAGATACTATCCCATCCTCAGGTTATTACTTGAACTTGTTTATCTGTTTCTTTGACAAACCCCTAGAAGGAATAATCTATACTCACTTGATGATCAGTGCCTTGACTTTCTTCTTGTTCAGGACTCTTCAGTCCTTCCATCTCTATTAATCTATTTATTGCTCAGCACAAGATTATTATCGACCTATTAAGTGCCAAATTCAATGACCTTTTCTTGATTCATATCTTTGACCTTTGAGATGTAGAAAGATATAATAGAATTCTGGTCTGAGTCAGAGATTTCTGGGTGTGAAACCTGTTTTTCACACATATGAGCAGTGTATCTGATCTTTAGGTCTTTCTCTATATTATTCTAGGCAGAAACAATAGGTAAATTAAGAATTGCTTAGTCCTTCCTTTTTACTCTTTCCAATTATTACTGAGCCAGCTAGGTGACTACCAGGCTTGAAGTCAGGAAGATTTATCTTCCTTGTGTTCATATCTGGCCTCAGATATTTATCTACCTGTGTGACTCTAGGCAAGTCACTTAATGCTATTTGCCTCAGATTCTTCATCTATTAAATGAACTGGAGAAGGAAATGGAAAATCACTTCAGTATCTTTGCCAAGCAAACCCCAACTGGTATCACAAAATCAGATATAACTAAAACAACTTAACAAAAATCATCTGGTCTGCCCTGGATAGTGGTCCTAGGATATGAACTTCAAAATAGCTTTTAAAAGCTATTTTAGTTGTCCTTAACAATCATCAACAACTTCACTTCATCTTTAGTTTTTGCATTCCTAAACATGCTAGTCTTGTGTATTTGTCTTCCTTTTTCCTACCCTTGTGTACATTTCCTATAAATGTCTTATAAAAATTGTTGTTAATTGTTTGGTCCTCCTGCATTTTCACTGGTGTCTTTAGCTTCTTCTCTCCTTCCAAACTAGAATTCTACTTGTGTATCTTCAGAATGTCATCTTTCAGACTCTCACGTCTTATCCAGAATAGCCCCAACTGGAGAAATTTAGGCCACAGGCTCCTACTTACTTGTTTTTCTGAACAATATAAATATAATGTCTCTAAGTCACAGGAAGTATACCATTCCTTGTATCCTTCCTTTAGCCTACAAAATCTATGATAAAGGGGCAACTAGGTGGGGCATTGGATAGACCACCCACCCTGGAGTCGGGGGGAACTGAGTTCAATGCTGGTCTCAGAAATTTAATAATTATTTAGCTGTGTGACCTTGGGAAAGTCACTTAGCTCCACTGCCTTGCACAAAAAGCAAAAACCAAAAAAAAAAATCTAAGACAAAACTGGGTCCTTTGTCTTTGTCATAAGGTGGTGCAGTCATACCTATGGTCAGGAGATGAGTTCAAAATCATTCTTAGATACTTGCTAGCTTTGTGACCCTGACTGGATTAGTTACTTAATATCTGTCTGTCTCAATTTTCTCAACTATAAAATGGGGATCATAATTGCACTTGTCATAGAGTTTTTGTGATGATCCTATGAGATAATAATTTTAAAGTGTTTAGCATATAATAGGTGCTCTATGAATGCTTATCCCCTACACTTTCCTTGCCCTTGATTTTACCTTTATTTTAAAATTTTTCTCATATTGGCAAGGTACATAGCTCAAATTGAAGTTCCTTTTGTTATTTTTTTTTGAAATTTTCCTTTTGAAAATATAAATGGTCAATTCTGCCTATAGTCAAAAAGAAACATTCACACACATACAAAGATCTTGAGATGGTAGTATACCCATTTTGACACTATCACTTTAATTTCTTCTTAGGCTGGTATACTCCCAATTAAATTCCTTTATTCTTTACTTCTTTTTTACCTGAATTTCTTCATATATTAATTTATCTTCTTAATAAAGACTGAATTTCATTGGCCCTTTCATTTATTCTCTGCCTTTTGAATTAAGTGTATTACAGTCATGCATTCCTTTCCATAGTATCTCAGCTATACCAGTCAGGTTAAATGTGCCAGCTTACAATAATCTCTATTCCATCTTATTTTCCACCCAAATGTTAAAAATTTGTATGTGATTATGTAATACTACTGTCTTGTTATTATTTCCCCCTTTGCTATTTTCTTCTATGAAATGCTTTTCTACTCTATTGCTATCATTCTTTCCACCCTGTATTTCCTCTAGTACATGAGTATAACAATTATGTATTATTGCTTATCAAATACATATAGGTCTTTTTATCACTCCCTTTTGCATTTTAAATATTTCCTCTTGATTAGATCAACAAAACTCCAGGCAAATATCTTTAACTGTATTCTATAAATGTGTCACATCTTTGGACATGACCTTTAAAATTTTAACTGTGACCCCCAAATCCAAATTGTCCTTATATAATCTATTTGGCAAATCTGAGTTTCTTCTAAAGACCTTATTTTGAATCAACAACAGTGATGATGGAAAAGACCTGTCTTCATGTAATATTCGGTCTCTTGCCCAAGGCTTCATAATTTTTCCTAATGCTAGCTAGATTGCTTTCATCAATGGCATTTGTTACAATAATAATCACCAGGCATGGGCAGTGTTTGTCAAAGCTGAAAAATCTTAGGAGGTCAAAGATCTTGCTTCTAGAAAGTATGGAGAAAAGGGAGAAGTTTACAATGCCTATCACAGAATAATCAACATTTTTCTCTGATAGGGTCAAATAGTTGTTATCTATGCTGAGAGTTCAGATTTCCCTTCTTAAAAAAAAGATGAAGGGAGGATACTACCTCTAGGAGGCAAAATGGTAGAGCAAGCAGTAAGTCCCTGAATCTTTATTATCTCCAAATGGCCATAAAATGGTATCCCAGAATAAATTCTAGAATAGCAGTATCGGCAAAGGGATGACATGAAACAAATTTGGGGCTCAGAAAACTTGAAGAAACTGCAGGAAAGATCTGTCTCACTATAGTAAAGGGAGGGCAGAGGAACACAGTCTTGGATAGGAAGCATCCCAGAAAACCAGCAGCAAGAGCTCCATCTTAGCGGATCAGAAGAAGATCCTGAGGCCTAGTGGGATAGTAGTGGAATCTGCAGACTCCAGCTCTAAGAACCACCACATGCTTCTCCACAGTTCTGGGTAAATAGGCATCCTGCAGAGGCCAGACCACCAGCTGCTTATGCAGTTAATAAATATATCTAGCAGCTGATTCTATGAAACAGTTAGTGATAGGGGCGGCTAGGTGGCGCAGTGGATAAAGCACCAGCCCTGGAGTCAGGAGTACCTGGGTTCAAATCTGGTCTCAGACACTTAATAATTACCTAGCTGTGTGGCCTTGGGCAAGCCACTTAACCCCATTTGCAAAAAGATAGCAATAAGACTGATAAGCCGATGTGTAAATTGATTAAAAAAGAAAGAAGAAATCCAAAACACCAGTTTAAAAAATGAAAGTAAAGAAGAAATTAAATCATTAGGAAATATATTCCTCATTTATATACTAATAAAACTGACAATCTGGGTGGAATCAAAGGATGTTTACAAAACTATAAATTATCTAAACTAACAAATCAGAAAATAGAATGTCTAATTAAGCCTTAGAAAAAGAAATTGAACAATCCAATAATGAATTTTTGGGGAAAAATCTTCAGGGCCAGTTGGGTTCATGAGTGAATTTACCAAATATTTAAAGAACAATTTCAGGCTTCCAGCCAAGATGGCAGAGAGAAGACAGGCACAGTTCTAAAGTCTCCTGATCTTTCCCCATCTACCATATGAAACAAACCTCTTAAAAGAAATCCAACCCACAAAAACAAGCCAGGAGAAAGAACATCTACCTCAGGATTTGTCTCCCCCAGCAGCACTGGACAAATTTGGGCAGGTGAGTCTGGGCTCAGAGGGAGGATCAACCCTGGATCAGCCAGATTAGCAGCTGAATTGGAACTGGGAGTCAGAGGGCCCGAGAGCCAGACCTGCTGGATCAGAGGTGGGGCCAGACAACAGGGGCTTGAGTCAACTGGGAGTAGAGGCACTGGCATTGATGCTGTCCCCTGGGAGCCTGCAGACAGGGCTGGGGGGAGAGTTCTGGTGCAAGAGAGCTTCGGATGCCATCCCTGGGCTCCTCTGGTCTGAGGAACTCAGAGTCCCATTACAGCTCAGACCTATTCCCTGAACAAAGGATTGCAAACTAATTCTGCCTCAGGCCCAGGTGTGTGAGCAGAAGAACCAGCCCAGCTGACAAATAACCTCAGGCCAGCATAAAGAGCACCATTGATAGAAGGTAAAAGAATTCAATAGCTCTCCCTTTCAAGCAAAGGGAGAAGGCCTCTATCAAGATCACAGACAGTACAGAGAAAGCAACCAACACCTCCTACTCCCCAGCCAGAGAAATTGCATTCAGTGGATAAAGCCTTTAATGATCCCCAGCCCCTGAGAACCAGCCTCTCCCAAACTCAATGTCTTAGCAAAATGAAGAAGGGTCAGTGGAAAGGTGGATCCATAGAAAAATTCTTGGAATGGAAAGACTCTAACTCAGAAAGACCTAGAACCTCTGAGGAGAATACAATCTGGTCTTCAGAACAGAAAGACTTCCTTGAAGAAATAAGGAAGGAGCTTAAAAATTTGGAAGAGACAATTAACACCTTGCAACAAGAAAAAAATCCTTAGAAAGTACAATTGGACAACTACAAAATGAGAATAAATCTCTCACATCATCAATTGGACAAATATAAAATGAGAATGATGCTCACAGATCCTCAATTGGGAAATTGCAAAAAGAAAATAATTCTCTCAAAACCTCAATTGGTCAAATGGAAAGCTCTTTCAAAAGTAGAAATGACCAAATGGAAAAGGAGTTGCAAAAGGTTAATGAAGAAAATTCCTCCCCCCAAAAATGAATAGAGTCTGCAGAAACTAATGACTCCATGAGACAGCAAGAGTCAGTTAAGCAAAATCAAAAATAGAAAAAATAGAAACAAATGTAAAATACCTCATCAACAAAACCACTGACCTTGAGAATAGATCAAGGAGGGGCAACCTAAAAATTATAGGACTGCCTGAAAACATTGAAGAGAAAAAAAAAAGCCTGGACTTAATATTACAGGATCTAGTGATGGAAATCTGGCCTAATATCATGAAATCAGATGGCAAAGTAGTTATTGAAAGAATACATAGATCCCCTCCAGAAAAAGATTCTAAAATGAAAACAAGGAATATTGTGGCCAAATTCCAGAACTACCAGATAAAAGAGAAAATCCTACAAGCAGCCAGAAAGAAACAATTTAAATATCAAGGAGCCACAGTAAGGATCACACAGGACCTGGCTACATGAACATTAAAGGATCGAAGGGCCTGGAACGAGATATTTCAAAGAGCAAGGGAATTTGGAATGCAGCCAAGAACCTACTTTCCCGCAAAGCTGAGCCCTCCCTTCCAGGGAAAAATATGGACATTTAACAAAATGGAAGAATTCCGAAAATTTCTGATTAAAAGACCAGACATAAATAGAAAATTTGGACATCAAACAGGAGGTTCAAGAGACACAGGAAAAGGTAAAAAAAGGTGGACAGTGGTAAAAGGAAAAAAATACTACTATCCACTAAATTGAAACAGGCTATATCCCAGGATGGGGAAAAAGATTCTCATAAATCTTGAGAATTGTAACACTAACAGAGAGAATATACCTAGCCAGAAATAATGGACATTCATGATCTATCCTTGAGACTGCTATCAAAATAGATATAACTGGCTTTAACCCCATTTGGGAGAAAGACTCTACTAACTCTCAAGGATTTAACTCTATTCAATAGAATATACTTAACTAGAATTGACACTCAGAATTTTCTATGACATACATAGAATGATCTAAAAAACACTACCTCTTCAAAAAAGGGGACAGGAAAGAGACAGGAGGAGGGAGGGGATTGAATAGGATAAATCTCATTACACTAAGAGGTACAAAAAAACTATGGTAATAGAGGGGAAGAAGGAAGCAGATGAGAAACACCTGAATCTTCTTCTCATTAGACTTGGCTTAAAGTCAACCTACACAGACTCAGTTAACTTATAAAACATCTAACCTTTCAAGTATTAAAAGGGGAAAAGGGGAGGGGGAACAGAGAAAGGGAAGGGGAGTGGGGGGGGGGAAAGGGGGAAATAACAAAAGGAAGGGAAGGAAAAAAGGGAAAAAGAGAAAGGGGAAAGAAAGGGGAGGGGTGATATAGGAGGGCAAACACCCTGAAGGGGGTGATATTCAGAAATAAAATACTGGGGAATATGGATAAAGGTGGGGTGGAAGGGGGAAAAATAAAAAGAGAGGGAAGATAGCACAGAAGGCAATAAAGAATTAGTAATCATTACTTTGAATGTGAATAGCATGAATTCTCCCTTAAATTGTAAGCAAATAAGAGAGTGGATTAAAAACTAGAATCCTACAATATGATGCTTACAAGAAACTCATTTGAAGCAGAGAGATACATATAGAGTAAATGTAAAACGTTAGAGCAAAATATATTTTGCTTCAGCTGAAGTAAAAAAAGCAGGGGTAGTAATCCTGATCTCAGACAAAGTAGCAGCAAAAATAGATAGCATTAAAAGAGATAAGGAAGGAAACTTTATCCTCCTAAAAGGTACCATAGACAATAAAGTTATTTCAATACTGAATATATATACACCCAGTGGGACTGCACCCAAATTCTTAGAGGAGAAGCTGAAAGAACTACAGGAAGACAGAGACAGCAAAACACTAGTAGTGGGAGACCTCAACCTTCTGCTCTCAGATCTAGATAAATTGAATCATAAAATAAAGAAGAAAGAAGTTAAGGAAGTAAATAGATTATTAGAAAAATTAGATAGGGTAGACTTATGGAGGAAACTGAACGTGGATAGAAAGGAATATACCTTTTTCTCTGCAGTACATGGAACTTATACAACAATTGACCATGTATTAGGACATAAAAACCTAATGATCAACTGCAGAGAGCCAGAAATAGTGAATACATCTTTCTCAGATCACAATGCAATAAGTCATATACAATATTGGGCCAAGAAGATATACACCCAGAAACAATTGGAAACTGAATAACCTCATTTTAAGAAATGAGTGGACCAAAAAACAAATTACAGAAAGAATTAACCATTTTATTCTAGATTATGATAATAATGAAACAACATACCAAAACCTATGGGATGCATTGAAAGCCACTCTCAGGGGATATATTATAGCTCTAAATGCTTACATGAATAAATTGGAGAAAGAGAAAATCAATGAATAAGAAAAGGCAACTAAAAAAATTAGGGAAAGAACAAATCAAAAATCCCCAATTAAATACCAAATCAGAAATTCTAAAAAGTAAAAGAGAAATTAATAAAAGCAAAAAAACTATTGAATTAATAAATAAAAACAAAAATTGGTATTATGAAATAAACCAATAAAATTGATAAACCTCTGGTCAATTTGATTAAAAAAAAAAGGACAACACCAAATTGCTAGTATCATAAATGAAAAAGGTGAACTCACCACTAATGAAGTAGAAATTAAAGTAATAATTCAAAATTATTTCACCCAACTCTATTTTAATAAATTTGATGATCTAAGTGAAATGGATGAATATTTACAAAAATATAAGTTGCCCAGGTTAAATGAAGGAGAGATTAAATAGCTAAACAACCCTATCTGAGAAAAAGAAATTCAACAAGCCATCATTGAACTACCTAAGAAAAAATCTCCAAGGCCTGATGGATTCACAAGTGAATTCTACCAAACATTTAAAGAACAATAGGTTCCAATCCTATATAAACTATTTGGAAAAATAGGGAAAGATGGAACTCTGCCTAACTCTTTCTATGCAACCAATATGGTGCTGTTACCTAAACCAGGAAGAGTTAAAACAGAGAAAGAAAATTATAGACATATTTCCTTGATGAATATAGATGCAAAAATCTTAAATAAAATCTTAGCAAAAGGATTACAGCAAGTCATCACTAGGATAATACATTATGATCAAGTAGGATTTATTCCAGGAATGCAGGGCTGTTTCAATATTAGGAAAACTGTTAGTATACTCATTTATATCAACAACAAACCTATCAGAAATCATATGACCATATCAATAGATTCTGAAAAAGCTTTGGAAAAAATACAGCACCCATTCCTATCAAAAACACTAGAGAGTGTAGGAATAAATGGACTGTTTCTTAAAATAATTAGCAGTATCTATCTGAAACTATCAACAAGCATTATATTCAATGGGGAGAGGCTAGAGGTATTCCCAATAAGATCAGGGGTGAAACAAGGGTGTCCATTAGCACCACTACTATTCAATATTGTATTAGAAATGTTACCATCAGCAATTAGAGAAGAAAAGTAATTGAAGGAGCTAGAATTGGGAAGGAAGAGACAAAACTCTCACTGTTTGCAGATGACATGATGGTCTACCTAGAGAATCCCAAGAAATTATCTAAAAAAATACTGGAAACAATTAGCAATTTTAGCAATGTTGCAGGTTATAAAATAAACCCTCATAAATCCTCAACTTTTCTATATATGTCTAGCAAGATACAGCAGGAAGAGCTAGAAAGAGAAATCCCATTTAAAGTAACCTCAGACAATTTAAAATACTTGGGTGTCTATTTGCCAAGACAGACTTAGAATCTTTTTGAAAACAATTACAAAACACTTCTCACACAAATTAAATCAGATTTAAATAACTGGGCAAATATCAATGGCTCATGGATAGGTAGAGCTAACATAATAAAACTGACAATTCTACCAAAACTAAACTATCTGTTTAGTGCCCTACCAATCAAAATTCCAAAAAATTACTTTAATGAATTAGAAAAAAATTGTAAGTAAATTCATATGGAGAAATGAAAAGTCAAGAATTGCCAGGAGCTTAATGAAAAAAAGTTCAAAAGAAGGTGGCTTAGCCCTATCTAAAATTATATTATAAAGCATCAGTCATCAAAACTGTTTGGTATTGGCTAAGAAATAGAGTGGTGGACCAGTGGAATAGACTAGGTGTAAAAGCAGGAGATGATTATAATCTGCTCTTTGATAAACCCAAAGAGTCCAGCCATTGGGATAAATACTCCCTATTTGATAAAAACTGCTGCAATAATTGGAAGTTAGTATGGAAGAAACTTAGATTAGACCAACAGCTAACACCCTTTACCAAGATAAGATCAAAAGGCTTACAGGACTTAGACATAAAAAACAATACTATAAGTAAATTAGAAGATCAAGGACTAGTTTACCTGTCAGATCTATGGAAAGGGGAGCAGTTTATGACTTAGGGAGAGTTGGAGAACATCAACATAAACCAATTAGATGATTTCGATTACATTAAATTAAAAAGATTTTGCACAGATTAAAACCACTGTAACCAAGATCAAATGAAATGTAGTAACTTGGGAAACAATATTTACAACTAATGATTCTGACAAAGGACTCATTTCTAAAATATACAGAGAAGTGAGTCATATTTTTAAAACAAAAAGCCATTCCCCACTTGACAAATGGTTGAAGGATATGCAAAGGCAATTTACGGATGAGGAGATCAAAGCAATTCATAGCCATATGAAAAAAAATGCTCTAAATCATTAATTATTAGAGAAATGCAAATTAAAGCTTCTCTGAGGTACCACCTCACACCTCTCAGATTGGCCAATATGACCAGAAACGATAATGATCATTGTTGGAAGGGTTGTGGGAAATCTGGAACACTATTACACTGTTGGTGGAACTCTGAACTCATCCAACCCTTCTGGAGAGGTATTTGCAAATTACACCCAAAGGGCAACAAAAATGTGCATACCCTATGACCCACCAATACCACTACTGGGTCTATATCCTGAAAAAATGGTGAAAAAAAGGGTAAAAACCTTACTTGTACAAATATATGTATATGTATATGTATACATATATATATATGTATATATGTATATATGTATATATATATATATATATATATATATATATATATATATATATATATATATATATATATATAGCAGCCCTGTTTGTGGTGGCAAAGAATTGGAAATCAAATAAATGTCCTTCAATTGGGGAATGGCTCAGCAAACTGTGGTATATGTATGTCATGGAACACTATTGTTCTATTAGAAACCAGGAAGGATGGGATTTCAGGGAAGCCTGGAGGGATTCACATGAACTGATGCTGAGTGAGATGAGCAGAACCAGAAAAACACTGTATACTCTAATAGCAACATGGGAGTGATGATCAACCTTGAAGGACTCACTCATTCCATCAGCACTACAATCGGGAACAATTTTGGGCTGTCTGCAAAGGTGAGTGCTGTCTGTATCCAGATAAGGAGCTGTGGAGTTTGAACAAAGTTCAAGGACTATTCCCTTTAATTTAGAAGAAACCAGATATTTTATTGTCTGATGTTGTTACCTCTTAGATTTCTTGTCTCTTCTTTAAGGATATGATTTCTCTCTCATCACACCCAATTCAGATCAAGGTACAACATGCAAACAAAGTAAAGACTGACAGATTGCTTTCCATGGGGGGGGGGCAGTGAGTAAGATTGGGGGGAAATTGTAAAAATCAAATAATATCTTTAATAAAAATAAATTTTAAAAAATTTCAAAATTATATTTGGGAAAAAATGGGTGAAACAGAGACTACAAAACTCTTTTCACAAAATAAGAATGGTGTTAATATCTAAACCAGGAAAAGCCTACACAGAAAAAGAAAATTGTAGATCATTTTTTTCTAATGAATATTGATACAAGACAATTACAACAATATATCATAAGGATTATATACTCTTAACAGGAGGTAATTATACCAGGAATACAGGGTGGTTTAATATTAGGAAAATTTTCAATATAATTGGTCTTATCAATAATAAAACCAATGGAATTCACATGATTATCTCATTAGACATAGAAAAAAGTTTCTGACAAAAATACAGTAGTGACTCATATTAAAATACTAGAGAGCTTAGGAGAAAAGAGAATATTTCTTAAAATGTACGATGATCAATAACTAGCTTTTCTCAGCAACACAAGAAAAGTACAAAGCACTCATGAGAAAAATAGGCTATCCATATCTAGATAAAGAACTGACAGACTCTGAATGCAGATCAAATCATATTTTTTCAATTACTTTTTCTGTTATCTTTTTTTGTTTCTAAGCTGTTTTTTCTTCCACAACTGAGTTTAAAATGGAAATAAGTTTTACATGAAAGCATACTATAAAGTATATCAAATTGTCTACCATTTTCAGAAGAGGGGTGGGGAGGAGGAAAAATTTGCAACTCAAAAATCTTGTAAAAATGAATGCAAACATTTTTACAACTTGTAATTGCAGAAAAATTTTAAAAATTCTATCAAATATATATATATATATAGTAAAATGGTAAAGGGCTCAGATATTGTCTCTTTATTTTAGGAGACATTATATTGTGAATAGAGTAAAAAATAGCAACAACAATAGACGAAATTCAGTGTAAAGAACAAGAAAAAGTATCTGAAAAGAGGAATTCTAATCTTTATCAGTAGATTGGAGGGTACGAGAATATCACACAAGTTGAAATGAAAGGATCATGGAACAATTAGTAACAATTAACAGATTTCCTGCAGGGTAGGGAGCTAGGCATTGAAAAAGGAAAAATTTCTTTTTTCTCTAAGAAATAATAATCTGAATCCACAATTGCTAACAGGAGAGAGTCAGGATATGGAACTCTAGAAGGATGAAAGGAAAGATAGACAAAATTGGTGATCACTTACAGAGGAGTACTGTGGCAGCTATTTGTGTGCCATATAAGTGTAGAAAAGTTTGCTCTCTTTTGGGGCATGTATCATAGAAATGTTAGAGCTCTTCCTAAGATTTATCAAGCTAGTTGAATATTACTCATTTCTGGTGATTATATACACATAAATTATACTTCCAGAGGAATCCTAAAAGCATTACTTAGAATAATGAAGCTGAAGACTTTAGGGGCACGGTGATGTTTTTAATACTATTGCCAATCAAAAGCAAGGTTTTTACAAGAGACAGGTAAATGTGAGAAACAAGCCCTAGTTGGGAGAGTGGCTTTTCATTTCAAGACAACATCATAAAAATATAGAATTACAAAAATATATGAAATACCAAAATATATAAAGCACAGGAAAAGTAATCTGCACAATCCACCCAAACGCTGAATACATGTTGAAGTCTAGCACTTTCACAGTTTGTCCTATTCAAGGAAAGGAAGCCAGAGATATGAGTAAATATTAGAAAATAATACATAAAATGTGGAAAATTAAAGGCTAGCTCTAAAATAGGGTTTAGAAGGTAATAGTGAAATGTAAAACAAATTTTGTTTTAGAAAGATGGATGATAAAAGGGAAATTATAAAGAAAGAAAGGAAATTGAGAAAATGATTGGATTCTGAACAAGGTGAAGAAAGAGAGGTAACATTTAAAAAGATATTGAGAGTATTAGTCAAGTGACTTCTGGGGGATGGAGACAAGATGGCAGCCTGAAGCTCAGAAACTCCTGAAGTTTTTTTCCTGAAACAACTTCAAATGAAGCCTCCAAACAGACACTATTAGGACAGAACTCACAAAAAAACAGGAAAACAAGTTCTTAACTCAAGATATGAAAGAACTTCAGTAAATGTCTGTCTCATATGACTAAAAGGGAAGCATAGCTCGAGGTGGAACTCCAACTAATTTTATGGTGAGTTCCATGAACTGGTTGTTAAAATGGCACTTGTAATCAGGGTTTTCTCTAAAGTGAATAAATAAATAAAAATAAATAAATAAAGTGAATAAAATATGAAACCCACAAATTTACATTATTACTCTTTTTTTAAACATTCAAATGCTTTTCAGATCAAGATGGCAGAGAGAAGACAGGTACTGTGTTAAGTGCTCCTGGTGCTCCCTCAAAAATAACATGAAAGAAACCTCTTAACAGAAACTCCATCTACAAAACCCAGAAAAAAAAGCTAGGAGAAGAACACCTACCAACAATGTCTGTTTCAGGGACCATGGATGAACAGGGAGCGGAGACCAAAGGGCCAGCATAGGGACAGAAGTGGAGGGAAGCCAGAGGTCTGGTGTTAGCTGCAGAAAATTTGGTGAGAGGCAGGTCGAGAACCCACTTTAGCCACAGAGTCTTTAGCCAGGGGAGGGAAGATCTTCAGGCTGGGAAATTGTCCAGCTCAGTGCAGGACCTGAGCTCCATACTTTTGCTGAGCATTCTTTCAGGAACAAATGGTAGCTGACCCCCCACCCCCTCAGGCTCAGGTGTTGACTACAGAGCACACTCAGCTGAAAGAGAGATTGGTTTCTAGCCTATTGTTCAAGGTCAACTCAAACCCTACTGCCCCTCTTCACTCCCTCCTCACCCCCCCCCACTCCCTCTAGGATTGAGAGAGGGCTTCAGTCACTACAGAGAAAGCAACCAGTGCCCCCTACTGGCTGGGCCTTGGAATTACTAAGCCAAGTGAACAAAGTCTGTAGGGTTTTCAAAAGCAAACATCAGACAGCCAGTTATCCCCAGCACAAGACCCTAGAAAAATAAAGAAAAACCAGCAAAAATGGGGCTCCATGGAGAAATACCTAAAAGCACCAGATTCTAACTCAGGGAGAACTAGCACCTCTGAGGAGAATATGAATTGGTCTCCATCTGAGAAAGACTTACTTGAAGAAATCAAGGAGTTTAAAAATCAATTGGAAAAGTTGGGAAAAGAAACTCAAGAGAAAATTAACATCTCACAACAAGAAAACAAATCCTTGAAAAATACAATTGGACAAATACAAAATGAGAATGATTCTCTCAGATCCCCAAATGAGCAAAAGCAAAAAGAAAATAATTCTCTTAAATACCAAATTGGGCAAATGCAAAAAGAAAACAATTTTCTTAAAACTACGCTTGAGGGACAGCTAGGTGGGACAGTGGATAGAGCACTGGCCCTGGAGTCAGGAGCACCTGAGTTCAATTCCAGCCTCAGATGTTTAATAATTACCTAGCTGTGCGGCCTTGCTCAAACCACTTAGCCCCATAGCCTTGAAAAAACCTAAAAAAAAAATCTTCACTTGGGCAAGTGGAAAACTCTTTCAAAACTAGAATTGACCAATTGGAAAAGGAGCTGCAAATGGTAAATGAAGAAAATTCTTTTCTAAAAAAAAAAACAGAAAGGAATCTGTGGAAACTAATCACTTCATGAAACAAGAAGATTCTGTTAAACAAAATCAAAAGATCAAAAAAAAAACATAGAAGAAAATGTAAAATACCTCATCAGCAAAACCACTGATCTTGAGAACCAGTCAAGAAGGGAAAACTTGAGAATTATAGGACTTTCTGGAAACACTGAAGAGAAAGAAAGCCTAGACTTAATATTACAGGATTTAATGATGGAAAACTGCCATGATATCATGGAACCAGGGCAAAATAGTTATTGAAAGAATACAATGATCCCATCCAGAAAGAGATCCTAAAATCAAAATACCAAGAAATGTTATGGTCAAATTCCAGAACTATTCAGATAATAGAGAAAATCCTGCAAGCAACCAGAAATAAACAACTGAAATACCAAGGAGTTACACTAGGGATTAGGCAGGACCTGACCACATCAACATTAAGGTATCTTGGAATGGGATATTCTGAAGAGCAAGGGAACTTAGAATGCTGGAATCCACTATCCAGCAAAGTTGAGCCTTCTCTTCCAGAGGAAAAGATGGACATTTAATGAAATGGGTGACTTCCAACATTTCCTGATGAAAAGACCAGAGCTGGGTGGCTAGGTGGTGCAGTGGATAAAGCACTGGCCCTGGAGTCAGGAGTACCTGGGTTCAAATCCAGTCTCAAACACTTAATAATTATCTAGCTTTGTGGCCTTGGGCAAGCCACTTAACCCCATTTGCCTTGCAAAAACCTAAAAAAAAAAGACCAGAGCTAAATAGAAAATTTGGACATCAAACAGGCAACTCAAGACACACATGAAAAGGTAAAAAAAGGGGGGGGGGGAAGAGGGGTAAAGGGAAAAAAAAACTGCTATCCAATAAAGTGAAACTTGCTATATCCCCACTTGGGAGAAAGATTCTCATAACTATTGAGAATTGTAACTCTATTAGAGAGAATATGCTTAACCAGAAGTGATGGTCACTCATGACTTATGCGTGAGACTGCTATCCAATAAGATGAACCTATATCCTACCAGGGAGAAAGACTCTAATAACTCTCAAGAATTGTAACTCTATTAGAAAGAATATACTTAAAAAAAATAAAATAAAAAAGAATATACTTAGCCAGAAATGATGGACACTCATGGCTTTTCTATAAATCAGATAGAATGATTTAAAAACAATACCTCCTTAAAAGTAGCTACAAAAATAGACATTGTTAAAAGAGATAAGGAAGGAAACTATATCCTATTAAAAGGTACCATAGACAATAATGTAATTTCAATACTAAATATGTATGCACTGAATGGGATAGCATCCAAATTCCTAGAGGAGAAGTTGAAAGAGCTAGAGGAAGACATAGACAGAAAATCTCTACTAGTGGGAGAACTCAATTTCCCCACTCTCCAATTGCAAATCTAATCATAAGATAAATGAGAAGGAAGTTAAGGAGGTAAATAGATTGTTAGAAAACCTATGTATGTTAATCTTATGGAAAACTGTTAGTATAATTAATTATATCAATAAAAAATGTATTAGAAATCATATTATTATAACAATAGATGCTGAACAAGCTTTTGACAAAATACAGCAATCATTCCTCCTAAAAACACTAGAGAGTGTAAGAATAAATGGATTGTTCCTTGGAATAATGAGCAGTATCTATATGAAACCATCAACAAGCATTAAAGGCAATGGGGATAGTTTAGAGGCTGGGAGGGATCTACCCTATGCATATGACCAATTTTTTCCAATGGACCTTGAAGATGTTGGAAGCTTAGAGCTTGGTCAGATATCAAAGATATCTTGGGATCACCCATTGAATCCTAGACCATTACCAGTCATCTTCACTTTTGTCTTGCCATTTGACTCTGTGACTCTGGAAGAGAGATTGATGCTGACAGTTTTTTGCAATTCTATCTCAACTAAATCTAATTTATGCACAAATAAAGAAATCACTTGTGATGACATTGGTCCTCTTTGAAAGTGAAGGACAAATGAAATAACAAATGAGGAAACAGGCTTTGAGATTATGACTTGGCTAAGGTTAATCAGATTGTTAAATGAAAAAAAAAAAAACAAACTTTGAACCCACACCTGCTGACTCAATATATAAATCTTTTTTTGAAGTTGGTAATGGTTCTATTTCACATTTCTTCAACGGGAGTGGAAACAGGTCATTCAAGTGGGTAGTGGACCACACACCATGAATCTTGAAAGAACTGATATAGGTAATGAATGAGGGAGGTAATACATGGACTGATAAAGCAACTGCTGGAATAAGATTCTGAGTTGGAGGAACAGAAGGAATGTCTCATATATGTGATGCTATTAGCTCTACCAATGAATAATAATAATAATAATAATAATAATAATAATAATAATAAAGTCCACTGGGCTGTGTAAGCCTGACCTTTTCTCCCAGTCTTGTAATCCAGGGGTAAAGGAAGAAGATAGTGGGTTTTTTCCCTATGCTAATGTCCTTGACATCCAGATACAAGCTTCCCCAAGGTGTACCTGGTTTTGGGGAGAGGTCAAATCCTGGATTAGAAAATTTCTCTGTTCAGTAACATGGCCAAGTTTCACCACCTACTGGGGTGATTTTGGTGTTCCCCCATTGCTAGTAGGATTCAACAGTTATAATTCAGCTGTTACTGACATGCTGGGTCTCTGGCAGAAGGACACTCTGATAGCTCATATAAACAAATTTCACCAGCTGAGAGCAACTGGGACTTGGAGACAGCAGTGCTTATGGACATATTAGGAAAGGCATAGATGAAAACTTTAAAGGACTGCTTAGAAAGGAATAAAGTAGTCTTTTATTCATTAAAAATTTTTCCCTAATAAATAAAAAGAACCTACTTAGGCGATGAAAGATTTATTTTATCAAGTCATTTAACATTATACAACAATAATGATTTTCCCCACTCTCTCTATCTGAAATTTGCTTTCTTATTAGGAACTTTATCTCCCATTTTCTGATAGAGTATCTCTCTTAAAATGCAACATAAGTAAATTTTAACTTTTTTTTCTTAATTTACATTTGTTTTGCTTTGTACAATATTTTCTCTTGGACTTTAAACCTTGATCACTGTCTTTGTATCATCACATTACATAGAGTGCTCAATTAGGTATTCTGCTGAGGATTCTGACTAGTTGTGTGACCCTGGGCAAGTCATTTTACCTCATATATAAAATTAGGATAGAAACTGCACCCATCCCCCAGTGTTGTGAGAATGAAATGAGACAACCCATATAAGATACTTTGAAAATCTTAAAGCATTCTATAAATGTAAGCCATTATTGTTATTCCCAAAGACTCAAGACCCCTATCATCATGTTCATATAGAGTATATGTCTGTATATTAAAAACATTAAAAGATGAATATCTATTGAATCATAAGTAATATATTTATTCATCAGAATAAAAACACTAATGTTTAAATAATTTATTAGAGCTAACAACTTTCAAAATTCACATTTTAAAAAAAGAGATGAAAAAGATGAACTTTTTTGAGACATTAGGATGTGCCCAGTCACAAGTGACTCCCTCTGCTCCCAGGCCTCTGATTATAATCCTTTTGCTATTCAGGAATGTATGAGTGATTCATGGCAGTGAGTTCTTTGAGGATTGAGACTTTTCCTTTCAAGTGCTAAGCACTGATGAAAACAAGAAAACCATGTTATTTATTCATGAAACTATTTGGGAGAGTTTTCTGAAGCAAGTGCAGTTGTCTCAATTTTATTGCTGACTCAACCTAGATACAAAAAGTTGCAGAATTAAGGCAGATCTGGTTTTCTGACTTGTTGTGGCCTCTGTTGACTACTGGATACCATCCCTAATTCCTTATGATTTCTGGTTGGAAGAAAACTTAGTGTATCCTGATTCAAAGCATTCATTGAGCAACAGGGAAAATGAGACCTTGAGAAATAGGATGGTTTCCTCAAGGTCTCACAAATAGTATGGGACAGAAAGAATAGAATTCAAAACCAGATTCCTTGACTACAGAGTTAAAAATGACCTAAAAATTGGGGATAAGATCAATGAACCTAGAACTGAGATGCTGAGCAAGTCAAAGACTCCATTTGCCTCAGTTTCCTTAAGTGCAAAATAGTTATTAATTATAGCACCTTCCTCTAGGGGCTTTGGTAAGTGTCAAATGAAATATTTGTAAAAAGTGCCTAGCATACAGTACACCTACAAAAATGCTTATTCTTTCACTCTCCCTTCTCTAATAGCTTTAAAAGAAGGCTGCCCTAAAGCAACTTGAAGATCATGTAGATAAGAGTTCAGACCTCTTGGTTTGGTGGTAGATATTCCCCATTACACTGTGGTACTTGAACTATGTATTTTAGAAAGGTTGAAGGCAAGGAGAATTAGATGCAATTGGTTTGTGACAGAGCAATATAACTCTGGTAAGTATGGTACCTGGGGGACCTTTCCATCTATAGCAGTGTTTCTAATTCCCTTCCAGATAAATTGGTAGCTCAGTGAAAACACTGCTCAATCTGTAGTCAAGATGATTTGAGTTCAAATTTGGCTTTAGATACTACCTGTATGAACTTGGTAAAATATTCATGTAACTTGGGCATATCTGCCTCAGTTTCTGTATTTGTAAAATGGGGATACTACTAAAACTTACTTCCCAGGAGACTTATGATGTTAAATGAGATAATATTTGTAAAATATTTTGCAAACCTTAAAGTCTTCAGTGAATAATAGCTTCTATGGGAACTCCTGGGGAAATTTTTGTGGGTTGTATGTACAAGTCTTCAGGTCTTAAGCATATAATTCAACAGAGACTTGGGCAGAGTCCAAACTAAATCACAAGGTAAGATAGCTATATCCTTGACTTTACCTTTTGAGTCATTCCCCATTCCCTTGGGTGTGCCTTTATTGGGTGTTGGCAGTCAGTGGTATAAGGTCCTTAAAAGCTCTGCTGTCATGTAGAATTAGGGTTTTGCCCCTCTTGGCAGGAACAATGGAAAATACTTTTAGAGATGGCAAGAGATCATGTAGTTTGACCCCCTCATTTATACAACTGAGAAAACTGAGATTCAACATAGTTAAGTGATTGTTCCAAGGTCATAGGGGAATAAGTGGAATAGTCAGAACTCAATTTGTTTTAATTCAAATAAGCATTAGGTATAAGGGAAATAAAGACAAAATCAAACAATCCCTGCATGAAAGGTGCTTAGACCTGGATTGGGGGGGGGGGGCTAAATCATATGCCAAAAAAAGTAAATATAAATTATTAATTGTAATTTTAAAAATATGCAAATTATGCAAAATAATCTTATTAGAGGAGATCACTAACAAAAAGGTGAATTAGAAAAGGCTTCACAGCAGGCAGTTTTGCAGAATATTAGGAATTCCAAGAATCAGAAGTGAGGAAGGAGAAGAATTCAGGCATCTGGATTAGACTGTGAAAAGAAAAAGGAGAAGTATATGGCATGTGAATTATAATAGTTAACATTGGTATAATACTTTAAAGGGTTTTTCTTTAAAGGAAAAGAGGCCAATGTCACAATTGGAAACCTAGGAACAGATTAGGCTGTGAAAGACTTGAAAACCCCAAAAGTGTTTATATCTGGTCCATAAAAGGGACCACTGAAGATGGTTGAGTAGAGCAAGTCATATACGCCCTTTGGGAAGATAATTGGGGTACTTGGATGGAGGGTGAATTGGAGAAGGAAGAAACCTGAGGTAAGAAGATCTGTTAGCAAGTCCTTATAATAACCTAAACATGAGAAATTGAGTACCTATGCTAAAATGGAACCTGTATGAATGGAACCTGTATGAAATATGAGATGTTGTCAAGGAAAAAATCATCAAAGATTGACAAGAGATTGAATGAATTAGATATGTGGGGTAAGGACAGTGATGAAGTAAGAATAACACAAAGTTGCAATTCAGTATCTAGGGCTTTGTGATACCCTCAATATTCATATAAAAATTGGGAATAGAGCAGAGTTTGAACTGAAAGTTGATAAGTTTTGTTTTAGTTATGGCAACATCAAGATGTCTTTGGGACCCTCAGTTTAATATATCTAAGAAGCAGTTAGAAGTATATGACTGGATATCTGGTGACAAGATAAAACTGGAAAAATAGATTGGCAAAATCATCTGCATAGAGTAAGTGAATTCATTGGAGCTGAGGAGATCACTAGGCAAGGTATTTTAGGTATATAATAGAGCCCAAAGAAAACTTTTGAGGGATACCCATGCTGTGAACTGGAGGAATATTTAGCAAAGGAATCTGGAAAGGAGTGGTTAAACAACTAGAAGGAGAACCAGAAGAGTGTTTAAAAAGGGGACTGTATCTAGGAGAAGAGGAGGATGATAATGTTAAAGGCTGAAAAGGAGTCAAGAAATGAAGATTAAGAAAAGACCTTTAGATTTGGCCATTGAGATCATTAACAAATCATAGAGGGCTTGTAATTATTGTAAATCATTGAAATTTAACAGTTGCTTCACCTCCTGGACATATGAGGATCAAATAGTATTATGGTTGCAAATTTTATTCAATTACAATATGTTATTGTCAGGTAGGATTATAGGTTCAAAGGGAGAAGAAACTTCACAGTTACCCATTCCAAGTCTCTCATTTTATAGATGAGAAAATTGGCATGTGGAAGTCTAAAACTGCATGTATTAAAAGTTCTACTCTTAATGATTTATTTATTTACTATAACATTACTACAATAATCTTGTTGTGAAAGTAAACATAAACCCTCCTCCCCCCCAAAAAAGATAGAGAAATCTTAAGATAAATAAAGTAAGAGAAAAAACAAAGTGTACTTCAGTCTGTGTTCAGATACCATCGACTGTGTCTTTGGGATGGGTTGCATTCTTTATCATAAAAGTCCATAAGAGAAGTTGCAATATTTTTTCCCACAATTGCTGTTGTTAATTATATTTCCTTCCATTCTATTCCTCCCTATTCCCATTTAATCTATTCTCTCTCTCACCCATCAACCTGTCTCTGCTCAGAAGTGTGTTATATCTGACTACCCTCTCCCACAATTTTCCCTCTCTTCTATCACCTATACACCTCCCCTCCCCCTATTCCCCTTTCTTCCATTCCTTTCACTCCTTTCTCTTATAGGTTAAGATGGATTTTTATATCCTATTGAGTATGCATGTTACTTATTCTCTGAGCCTTTTCTGATGAGAATGAAGGCTCACTCATTCCCCTTCATTTTTCCCCCTTCCAATCCAGTACAAAAGTTTTTTTCTTGACTCTATATATATCTTGACCAATTCTACCTTTCCTTTCCCTCTCTCTCAGTACATTCCTTTTTCAACCATTTGACTTCATCTTTGTATCCCATTTTATTCATCTTCTTCCTGTACCTTGTCTATATATGCTCCTTCTAACTGCTCATAAATGCAAAGGACCATATGAGTTAGTATCTTCCTCCCATGCAGGATTACATACAAATCAACATCATTAGATCCCTCATAATAAGCCCTTCTCATCCACCCTCTCTGTGTTTCACCTGAGTCCTGTACTTGGAGAACAAACTTTCTGTTTGGCTCTGATAGTTTCAACTGGAAAGTTTGAAAGTCCCTTCTTTCATTGACTGTCCATCTTTTCTCCTGAAGAAGATGTTTAGTTTTGCTGGGTAGTAGATTCTCAGTTGTAATCCAAGCTATTTTGTCTTCCAGAATATCATATTCCAAGTCCTATGAACCCTTAACGTAGAAGCTGCCAAATCCTGTGTAATCCTGATTGTAGCACAATGGTTATTGAATTGTTTCCCTCTGGCTGCTTGTAATATTATTCTTTAATTTGGGAGTTCTGGAATTCAGTTATAATATTTCTCAGAGTTTTGGGGGGAAGGGTCTCTTTCAAGAGGTGATTGGTAGATTTCCTCAATTTCCATTTTACCCTCTGCTTCTAGGGCATCAGGGCAATTCTTCTGGATTATTTCTTGAATAATAAAGTATAGCCTCTTTTCCTGATCATGACTTTCAGGTATCCCAGTTATTTTTAAATTATCTCTCCTGGAATGGTTTTCCAAAGGGATATATTACATTTTCTTCTAGCTTTTCATTCTTTTGGCATTGTTTTATTGTTTCTTGATTTCTCACAACGTCATCAACTTCCCTTAGCCCCATGCTACATTTGAAGGGGTCATTTTCTTCAGAGAGCTTTTTTATCTCCTTTTTCCATATGGTCATTTCTGCTTTTTAAGTTCTTCTTCTCATTGACCTTTGGAATACTTTTTACCATTTGACCTAAATGGATTTTTAAGATATTATTTTCTTATGTATATTTTTTATCTCCACCAAACTGCTAACTTGGTTTTCATGATTTTCCTTCATCACTCTCATTTCTCTTCTTAATTTTTCTTCTACTTCCCTTACATGCTTTACAAAGTCTTTTTTGAGCTCTTCCATTGCCTGAGACCAATGCCTATTTTTCTTGGAGGCTTTGGCTATAGAAGTTTTGACTCTATCATCTGCTGAGTGTATATTTTGATCCTCCATGGGTCCAAAGAAATTTTATGTAGTCAGATTCTCTTTTTTTCTGTTGTTTGTTCATTTCCTTGGTCTATGACCTGATTTTAATATACTTCCAAAGCTTTTGGGGGTGGGGTTGGGACACCGTCTGAGGACCCTTAATTCCTGCAATGACTCATGAGAGACTCTGACTGCTCTCCTGGTCTGTACTCTGGTGCGTGGATGACCCTGCCCTGGAGCTATGTGTGTGTGTGGGGGGGGTACCTGCTCCTCTATGGTAGTATGGGGGCCCAGACTGGGCCCTGAAGCTGAGTATATACAAACCAGCCCCAGGGATAAGGGAGAGATCACTGCAGTCTCTCCCGAATCCCTGTCTGTGGGTTGAATAGTCTGGAAGCAGCTGCTGATGGCTCTGTGGATTCCTGGGGCTGCCCTGAGGCCTGTGCTGGCCTGGACTCCACAGTCATATTTATGTGTTAGAGTTCTCCTTTTGACCCTTCAAGTCATCCTGGCAATCCCTAGGCCAAGAGGTTGGGAAACCACTCCTGTTGCCATGGACCAGGAGCCCTGTGGGGTGTCCCTGGAAGGCCACAGCTGATTTACTCCAGTGAGACTATGACTGTACTGTGCTGTGACTCTTTCCAACCTTGGTCCTGGTGGAATAGACCTTTCCTCTGGGTCTACCAAATTGTCCTAGGTTGGAAAATTGTTTCACTCAGTCTTTCTGAGGGTTCTGCCACTCTAGAAGTTTTTTAGAGTCATAATTTTGTGGCATTTGGGGAAGAGTTTCTGGGTATTCCTTCCTCCAAACCACCATCTTGAATCTGACCCACAAAAATCCTACTCTTTAACACCAATATTCTCTGGGTGCTGATATAAGGTCCTAAGTCATAGTCATTGAAGCATAATAATTATAAAACTTAAATCAGCTACATGATGTGCTTATATAAACTGCAGCAATCTTGACCTATCCTTGTTTCATCCACAAAGGCATCATTAAGTCTTTGTATAACTGGAAAAGAAAGTAAGGCAAGTCACAGATGGAGAATTACAGAAAGTCCAAGTAGTCCAAGCATGCTAGAGATTTTAATAACCACAATGATAGGGAGAGTAGGAGCAGAAGCTAGAGGAAAGTCTTTTTTTGGGTTTTTTTTTTTTTTGCAAGGCAAATGGGGTTAAGTGGCTTGCCCAAGGCCACACAGCTAGGTAATTATTAAGTGACTGAGACCAGATTTGAACTCAGATACTCCTGACTCCAAGGCCAGTGCTTTATCCACTGAGCCACCTAGCCTCCCCTAGAGGAAAGTCTTTAGCCTGTGGTTGGACTAATACTAAATAATTTATATTAAGGAATGGTCAAATTCACCAAAGAAAGGGAATGTATGGAAAGAATATTGATTAAAATGAAATAAATGTCTACATGGATGAATTATCAAAGATAGTTTCAAGTTTCAAAGATCATAATTATGTATATATTTGTGAGAACATTTTTCTGTGTTACATTTCCATCTTGGGTCTCACATTATTTATTTGTACCTCTCATGCACTAAAATATTGTGCCTCTAATTTACATGGTCACAAGTTCCATGGCAGAAGGAACCATGTCTTATTAAATTTTGTATTATGTTCAAGACCCATTAGAGTGTTTTGAACATAGTTGCCAAAAAAACTTCACCCAATGAATTGAATTTAGGTTGAAAAGAAGAGAATAATTCTCCAGAATTAAATCAATCAAAATATGGAAGAGGTAATATTGAATGGTAGTAGGTTCCTCTCCCTGGGGTTATTCAAGCAAATGTGAATGACCTCTGGTTGGATATGTTGGAATGGGAAATATTTTTCAAGTAAAGGTTGGCCTCAATGGACACTAAATTCATTTTCAAGTCTGAAATTCCAAGAATTTAATTGCCAAAGTTCACCTGGTAATAAATGTCAAAGTAGAGAGATCCATACCCAGGCCCTCTTCTTTCAAAAGCAAAAGTTATTTTCAAGACAAGAAATATTTGACTACAAAAGCAGTTGCTTTGGCCAACCATTTTGTGATCATATAAAATGGGAAGTGGCCATTTCTTCTTCTCTACTTGAGTTCATTTGTCAAATATTTCTTGATGTGGACAAAGGTCAATGCAACTCAGCTGGAAATACTGCCAAGCATGACCTCTAAGGAGGACATAAAGAAAAGGAGCCTTATAATAGCAATGACAGTATTTTACTAATGTGCAAAGCTGATCTCATGCAGTCTTTCTAGGCTAGAATTCATTTGAAATTAAAATGACAGAAGGCACCATGTACATCTATGCTACTTTGACATGCAAGTAAATGCACCTCAATTCCCCTTTCTTTTCCTCACTGCTCAGACTTCAGCATTTAGCACCAGACAGTTGCTCATCTTTTCAAGACCATAGAATCTTCAGGCAACTCTCCAAGTAAAAGAATATTTGTTCCCTTACTTCTTGTTTCACCTTGCTTAATGCAAAACTGCTCTTTGCATGCCAAGAGTTGGCATTTAAGAACTATTCAATCAATGGTCTTGTTTTGGGTTCCTGATAATTTATGGGTACATCTGTGGTCAATAGACATTAATCATAACAATAGAGAAAACTTATCACGTGGCACTACTTCATCTTTAAAATGTCACCTTAATTATATTTACTTTTACAACATAATTATTGTGAAAATATTTTGCATGACTACACATGTATAGGCTATATGGAACTGTTTACCTTTTCAAAAAGGAGTGGAAATGGGGAGGAAAGAATGGAGATGATTTTTAACCACATTTTAAAAACAAATATTAAAAATTGGTTTTGCTTGTAACTGGGGAAAATAAGAATCCCCAAAATAGTAAATTTAAAGAATGTCACCTAATACTTGAAGAAATTTCACCTCCTAAAGTCTCTTCTTTATATTCATTGACAGGTCAGACATCATCATCTTTATTAAGAAAGTAATCAAGGGACAGTATAGATATTTTTTCATATAGGCTTTGGATTTTTCTACAGCTCTAAAGTAAACCTAACTTCTTTTCTTGAAAGAATTTCATTAAAGCAAGGATTCACAGTGTAGGAAAACCCTACCTTCAACTTCTACAAAAGTGATTTGGAGATGCCCACTTATTGGTAGAAGCAGGTTAACATAATGAAAAAGGTTTTACTTTTCCTAGAGCCCCCAAATTGGAAGAACCTTAATGCTCCATATGTTCCATGTTATGTACAAGAATAGACTCCCAGCTCTTAGCAACAATCTTGGTCATTGGGCAGCTAGGTGGCACAGTAGATAGAGCAGTGCCCCTGGGGGCAGAAGGACCTATGTTCAAATTTGACCTTCGACACTTAATAATTACCTGACTGTGACCTTGGGCAAGTTATTTAACTCCATTGTCTTGCAAAAAGCAAAAAAGAAAAACAAACAATCTTGATCATCATAAATGGGGTGGTGATGAGCTGGCCACAGGTAGGCTGCATTAAATGATCATTATGGGTAAGTGGGAATCTCATGCAGCAAAAAGATTAAAGAGGAAAAGCACTGCCTTCCTTCATGCTAAGACCCTTGCTGGTGCTGGGGTAATGGTAAACCTCTAGGTATGGGGGGATGGGGGTGGAAAGAGAACCTCTTTAAAAATGTAAGCTCTTCAAAAGTTATGTAAAGGTCCTTTAGAGGGATGGACCACCTTGTAGGTCTTTTCTCTAATAGAATGGACTAACACTTTTCAGGTATATTATGGTGGGAATTCATTTAACATATGGATTGGGTTAGACATAGACTGAAGCCTCTTCCACCTCTTAGATTCTGCATTTTAGGATCCTAGAAAATGTCTCTAATGTGGTATGTTGCTACTCTTCTTATCTAAGACACAACTGTGAGGAGATGGCCAATGTAGCTCTGTGTTTTGTCCATATTTCCTCTTTGTCTGGGCAACTCTATTGTGATTATCATTGTAATCCTATATCTAAACCATAGATAGTTCTAATTCTAGCTAATCTGTGATGATGGGTGGATTACAGAGACATTCAAGGCAACTGTCTGCCATTCTAGCCCATCAACCTTGGGGCATGTTTAAGATCTCTTGATAAGTCTCACTGATAACCATAGAAAGCATTCTACTTTTCCAGCCTTTATTGAGGTCCCTGGATATAACATCCCCTAGTTGTACAGTTAGATAATATCACCACAAGTAGTGGCCCATTCTTTCCACCAAGACCATACATTCAAGTTATTTTAGCCTGACCTTGACTGAGGCACCTATCATATTGTCTTTTACCCTCCAAGTATGACAAAACCAAACATGACCTTTGCTATATAAAAAGCAGCACCTTCCCATTGAACAGCCATGGGTGACTTTTGTGAAAAGAAAGTGAGCAGCAATAACTTCCAATTGGCAATTTCCCCTGAACAAAAATTGGAACCATCCCTCCTACTTTGAGATTGTAGGACAGAGGCTGGGTATGAGATTTCATTGATATATATAGGGAACTTCCAGCTGAGGAAACACTTTTCCTGAAGCAAATAAATCTTACAGCCCCAATTGTGAGAGTTGCCTAAGGCACTGAGAGATTATATGATTTGTCCAATGATCACCCAGTTAGTATAGCTGGAGATATAACTTGAACCCAATTGTTATTGACTTCAAAACTTACTTTCTATTCATATGTACTATCTTCTTTTTTGTTTGTTTTCTTTTGGCAAGGCAATGGGGTTAAGTAACTTGCCCAAGGTCATACAGCTTAGTAAGTAAATATTTAGTGTCTGAGGCTAGATTTGAACTCAGGTCCTCCTGACTCCAGGACCAGTGCTCTATCCACTGTGCCACCTAATTGTATCCCCCTTTTTTTAGCAAAACAGAGAATATAAGTGCTTTAAGCAAATATATATATATATACATATATACATATATGTACATATATATCTGTATATATATGTATGTATGTATTGGCAAGGTTTTGAGGAATCAAACCATGATTCAACAGTTTTTATGGTAAGAATGTGAAAAGTAACCTAAATCAATTTAAGCAATTCTGAATGATTTGGAATTATGAAGAAGCAACACTGGTGAAAATGTTAAGGTTAGATTTTAGATTTGGTTTCAGCACAGAGGATAGAAAATTGGCCTTGAAGTCTGGAAGACCTGGTTTCAAATCATGTCTCTGACAAATACTGGTTGGTTCATCCTCAACAAATCACTAGTCTTTCAGACAATCCTCAAAGAATATATTTCAGAAAAGTAAGAAAAATACAGATCAAAACTTTATTATATATTTTAAAAATATCAAGTTGTACATAATAAATTTGAATTTTTATGTGCAATCATCTTTTTAATTATGTTATATTATGTAAATGCTGGTTTTATTCTATAATTTTAAAATAAAATAGAATTTCAAAAGTTAGAATAGAAAGAGTTTCTGCATTTAAGAGTTGTCTATAGCACTGAAATCATATGGCTCACTCTGATCCCTATTTTTGAATAATTTCAGTAAAGGAAGAATGGAAACTCAGAATCAACAGCATAAGGGCAAAAAAGATCCTGGAGGAAAAACAAAGACTCAATTTAGTGACATTAATGATAAGCAAGGATTATTGGCCCCTCATCTAAGTCCATAAGGACCTTTGTTTTCATCTTAGTACTCCCAACTACAAGGATAAATACTACAGTAAATACCTTCCAATTAGTTAATTTTCCCATGAAGAGAATCAAGAAATAAAGATAATTGGGAATAAGGCAAGGATGGATTGGAGGATGACTGGTAAGAAACTGGATAAGACTGGGGAAGAATTCCATTCCATGGTAATCCTGGGACCTGAGATAGCTTGCTGCTTCAGATAAGTACAGTTCCCAGAATGAAGTCAAATCAAGAAAATGGGAAGTGTCCCTTAAATATAAGGAATCATATTTATAAATGTTTGTAACAAAAAAATTTGATTTTTAGTAATGGGATTGCTGAAGTCTTAACAATTGTCCTCCTGACAAAACAAGTCACAAAGGGCAGCAGACTCCAGGGGAGGGCTGATATAACTAAATCACTACAACACTAGTGTCAAAAAGGATCTTTATTGCTTTTGTAAGGAGCGATTAGATGGCACGGTGGATAGAATGCCAGATCTGGAGTCAATAAGACCACAGTTCAAATTCAGACTCAGATACTTACCAGTTGTGTAGCCCTGGGAAAGGTACTTAACCCTATTTTCCTTAGTTCCACGTCTGCAAAAAAAAAAAAAAAAAAATTAAAAGCTAGGGAAGGGAATGGCAAACCACTCCCATATCTTGGGTAAGATAACTCCAAATCAGGGCAGTTAGGTGCTGCAGTGGATAGAGCACCACCCCTGGAGTTGGGGGACCTGACTCAAATGGAGCCACTCAAATCCAGCCTCAGCCACTTAATTACCTGTCTGATCTTGGGCAAGTTGTTTAAACCCATTGCCTTGCAAGACCAAACAAAACCAAACAAAGATAGCTCCAAAAGGGATTGCACAGTTAAATATGACTGAAAAAACTTAACAACTGCTAAACAAGAAAGAGCAAGTTTTTTTCATTATTTTGCTTTTTTGATTGATATTTTGTTTTTCTAATTGCATCTTATAAAAGTTTTTCAATATTCATTCACATGTAAATGCATATTAAGTTATATGATTTATTTTCACCCTCCTTTCCCCACTCATTGTCCCTCATTGTACATATCCATTTATGTTTAACATGTTTACAAATTCAGTATGCAGAATTAAAATAAAGGGAAAAGAAAGAAATTGATGAGATAGGAAAGAAATTCATAAAAAAAAAATTTAAAAGGGAGTATAGTGTTCATTCAGATTCTGTAGGAATTTTTGTTTTTTATTTTGTTTTGTTTTTCATACCTTTGGATGAGGATAGCATTGTCCAAAGCTGGTAATTGTCCAAGCTCTCTGAATTTCTGAGAGGAGCAGCCTCCATCAGATCAATTCACAATGTCATGGTTGATGTGTACATTGTTCTCTTGTTTCTGCTCCCTTCATTCAGCATCAGTTCCTCTAATTCATTCCATGCTTCTCTAGAATTTGACCATTCATGGTTTCTTATAGAACAATAGTATTCCACGGCATTCATATACCATAAATTATTCAGCCATTCCCCAATTGATGGACATCCACTCAATTTCCAATTATCAGTACAAAAATAGCTGCTATGAATATTTCCTGTTTTTTTATGATTTCTTCTGAATACAGACCTAGAATTGGAATTTTTGGATCAAAGGGTATGATCAGTTTTATTGTTCTTTAGCCATAGTGCCATATTGATCTCCAGAGAGGTTGGATCCATTCACAATTCCATCAGTAATATATCGATGACCCAATCCTTCCACAGCCTCTCCAACATTGATCATTTTCCATTTTTTTCATATTGGTCAATCTAATAAGAGTGAGATGATAGCTCATTGTGTATATACACACACATATAAATATATATAGCTTTAATTTCTTCATTTGAAAACTATCTATTCATTCATATCCCTTCACCATTTATCAATTGGGGAATGACTTGTGATCTTATAAATTTCATGACATTCTCTATATATTTTAGAAATGAGACTTTATCAGAACTCCTGGTTGTGAAAATTGTTTCCCAGCCTTCTGTTTTCCTTCTAATTGTGGCAGTATCAATTTTATTAGTGCAAAACCTTTTTAATTTAATATAGTCAAAATCATTCATTTTGCAATTTGTAATGTGCTCTAATTCTTGTTTGATCATAAATTTATCTCCTTTCCATAGATCTGAAAGAGTATTTATTGGTCTGTTAATTTATCTATGGTATCATTCTTTGTCTAAATCCTACACTCATTTTTGGCCTTATTTTGGTATAGGGTATTGCACTATTTCTTAAACCATACCAAGCAGTTTCAATGACTGCTGCATTATGTTATAGTTTTAGTTCTGGTAAAGTAAGGCCATTTTTTACCATCAGTTTCCTTGATATTATTGATCTTTTGTTACTCCAGATGACTTTTGTTACTGGTTTTTCTAGCTTAGTAAAATAGTTATTTGGTAGTTTGATTGGGATGTCCCTGAATACAGTCATTTAATTTGGGTAGAATTTTCATTTTTATTATATTAAGAAGCAAAGATTTTTCCTAAGAAAGACCTAGCCATTCATAACTATTTCCACTTTAAGTTTATTTATATCCCTTTATGAGGTAAATGAATAATAGTTTCACAAACTTTTATAATTTGTCAGAAGTCTATGAGCAGAATAAATTGATTCACTGCCTTCACACAATTACAATTGTCTCTGAGACATGGCATATCACCTTTCCCCCATCTCCATTATAGTTGAGTGAATCATATGAATGATAAACACAGGCTTTACAAAAATAATGCTAGGAAAAATTGACTTTAACTTTCTTCATTGTTGATATGAACAACTCTATTTCAAAAAAAGAGAAGTAACAGAAAATGAATAATACACACACTTATTTGGATACAGAAATCTATCATACCCTACACAAAAATAGGAGGGGACTGGAATAAAAGAATGGGAGCAGTGATAGAAAGAAGGACATATTGGGTAAGGTGGCAAAAACAATACAGTGGAGGAGAGACAGGATTAAAGAAGAGAATAGACTAAAGAGGGGGGAAATAGGATGAAGGAAAATGCAGTTAGCAAACATAACTATGAGAAAAAAATTTTGAATCAGATTTCTCTGATAAAGGCCTTTCTTCTCAAGTATATAGAGAAATGGGTCAAATTTTATAAAATTAAGAAGCATTTCCCAATTAATAAATGATCAGAAAATATGAAGTCAGTTTTCAAATGAAGTACTTAAAACTCTCTGTCATATGAAAAATGCTCTGAATTATTATTGATTGGAGAAATGCAAATTATAACAAATATGAAGTACCATCTCATAGAAAAAGAAAAGACAAATTTTTGAGAGAATGTGGGAAAATTATACACTTCTGGTGGAGTTGTGAACTGATTGAACCATTACATAGAGCAATTTAATTGACTTAAAACCATCCATACCCATTGACACCGCAATGCCACCACTATGTATGTATCCCAAAAGAAATAAAAAAAAAAAACAAAAAAAGGAAAAGGACCTATATGTATAAAATATTTATAGCAGTTCTTTTCTGATGACAAAGAATTGGAAGTTGAGAAAATGTCCATCAATTAGGGAATGGTTAAACAAGTTGTAATATAATTGTGTTGGAATACTATTGTGCTAAAAAAATCATTGGGTAGGATGATCTCAGGAAAAACCTGGAAAGACTTACATAAACTGATGCCACATGAAATGAATAGAATCAAGAGAACCAGAAAAAAAGCAATGTTATAAGATGATCAACTGAATAACTTAGCTATTCAGGAGTACAGTGATTCAAGAAAATTCTAAAGGACTTATCATAAGAAATGTTATCCATCACCAGATGGATATGGATTGAATCTGAATATGGACTGAAGCATATTTTTGCCCTTTATTTTTTTCTTTTGGGGCAGATCTGTTTTATGTTTTATATGTTTTGCATGATATATGTTTTTATATGTTTTATATGTTTTGCATGATACACAATATCAAATTGCTTGCCTTTTTGATGAAGGGGGTAGGGGAGAGAACATGTGAATTTGGAAGAAAATACTGGAAGGTGAGTTACACTTCTGCATCATAGAGATCTGAATATCACCATCCAGAACAGAAACTCATTTCCATTGATTTCAAGTATTAAAGGTAGAATTCAAGTAGCATGGATCTATTCCAAGCTAGAAAGGACATGCAACTTTCTTAGCATTAAAGTTGAGGGGGAATAGAAAGAAAAATCCTTTAAACATCAGTTCATGTATTATGAATACTTGGTTATGCTCTTCAAATAGATTGATGTACTTGTGAACTTCCAATATTTGATTAATAAAGTTTTTGTGACTCTTTTCAATGAATTATGACCTATTTTGAAGGCATATAGACAGTATGTGAAATAGGTTCAATAATTACTCACCTGGTTGCATGTAAGTCTATATTAAGTCTTTGGAATACTTTTCCCACCAAGTACATATAGAAATCTGGAGATCTGCATTAGGCCAAGAAGATTACATGTGGACCCAATAGCACCATTCTGTGTACATGCTATAAAAAACTAAATTTGATTTTCAGGAGTTAATGCTGATGCATATTTTAGGAAAGGTGAATTTTTACAGTTTATTCAAATCTACTGAAGTTTTACACATAATTGCTAAGAAAGAGAATATAGAAACGTCATTAATTGTCAAGTAGGATGGAGACTTCATCACACAGAAGAGAGCTTTCATGGTTTAATATAGATTCCAAATCTGGATTATTAATCTATGTGGGTCATGCACCACATGGTGTCCATAGACAAGTCAGTTCAGGACCAAAAACTCCCAAATCATTTATTACCATCAACCATTAATATCGGTATAAATGAGTTCCATCAAGACAGGTTAGACTCTATTCACTATCAAGGTAATATAGAAAATGTGTTAATAGCATTTAGAAAGAGTTAAGCACCAAATTATGTTCATAAAGGATTATAGGATCTCAGTTTAATTTAAGGAACTAGGATTTATATGGACATCACTCTTGAGCAATGTTATAATTTGTAATTCTATTCTTCAGATGATATGTGTAAATGGAATATGAAACACCCTTTTCTAATGTGCTATAAGGACATTAGAATCTTAGAATGAAGAGGCCTAGAAAGAACCTTTGTTTTTCTCTTACATATATTATATGTGTTATATTATTATAAACTCTAAAGATAGGGTAACAATTGTGACTCTGTCCATGGTGCTCCCAGGGTCAAATTAGCATGCAATTGTAATGCAAAGAGGAGGTTCACAGGATATTTTGTTAAGCCTGAAACATATTAAAAGGACTTAATCTCCTGCAGGTGAATCCTAGGCTTGTAATGCTTAAGCAGAGTCATCTTATTACATCTCTTTCACAAATCCCAGGAAGGCAACCTGGATTTAATAGAAAACACATTTCTCAGGCTTATAGCATAAAACATGGTAAAGTAACTGTTAATAACTCTTGGCCCTCTTTTTATATTTTTCTATCTATCACAATACTTTAGAAATTGACCATCCAGAAGGGATAAAAATTGGTGTCATGATTGACTATGGGAGTATGGTATCATATCTGAGATTGCTAGCATTGCTAATGCATTGACACTTTTTAGTGAAACTTATATGACCTTATCCAAGTCATTTAACTTTTACTGGTCTCAGTTCCTTTTTCTGTTAAATGAGGATGCTGGTTTAACTGGGTTTTTTTAATATAACTTCTAGGTTTAAATCTATGGTCCTATGTCTTCACCTCACTTTTAGAGTTCTGATGACTTTAGTGGCAGTTTTTGATTGTTAGTATCAAGTAGAATAATACCATTCTCAGAGCACTATGTCATTCCTGAATATTAATCAATTTTGTTCCATGTTGTAATCGACCTTTCCCTACACATATAACATTTTAGACACCAAAAGGAAGTCATTCATTTACATGAATATGTTATTATAGAGAATATCCAACAGGTTGTGGAAAATTTGTGGAAAAATCTTTCAAAGGAAACCATGGGACCAGCTCTTACTTCCCTTAGTCCATCCTATAAAGAGATTTGGTACTTAAAGTGTAGAAATAAGAATATTGAATGATATTTTTGCTGTCACCCCATGCCTTTGCAGCAGGTTGAGGTACATTTTATGAAATCTCAGTATTTACAAAGAAATATGATTGATTTCACTTTGAAAATTCTTCTTACTCACATGGCTGTATAATGTGCCAGATATTTACCAATGCCAGCATTTATAAACTATAAACATCATCTTAAAGAGTAATCTGAGACATCTAGCCAGCATTATAATAGGCACAAAAACAATAGAAGCAGCCAAGAGACCAACAAAAAAGCAAAGCCTCTGTTTTAGAAACTTGGAAAGCAGGTCCAAGTGACAGCAAAAAGATGACATGGATAAAATGCTTTAAGGTTTTCAATGATATTTATGCACATTATATTTATAATCATAAAAATCATATGTGTTAGGTATTATAGTAAATAGCTCCATCTTATGGATGAGAAAACTGAGGCCTAGAAAGGTTATATGCCCTGTGTACAATCACACATGTGATCAACAAACATTCATTAAATGATAACTATATGCCACGAGAGCAAAATATTTTAAAAATCCTTATTCATAAAAAGCTTATATTCTAATGACTGATAAATGTCAAAGATAGAATTAAACCTCAGGTTTTTCCCTGACACCAAGGCCAGAATTTGCCATTACTTTAAGCTGCTTTTTTTGATCAAGAACAGATTCTGTAATGCAGACTTTCTTGGCATTCAGATGGTAAATATTCAGATATATTCATTTTCACTCAGTGCCTATACCCACTGGCAAATGAGCTAAATGTGCCAGTACGTGGGAATATTCACCTAGCTTTCCATATTCCTCAAGGCAATGTCTTCTAAATTTAAGAAAATTTCAGAAATTGGATGCCCTTTTGTGATTAAGATCAAAAGAAATATGCATTACAGAATTCCTGGAGGAATTTCAGATTAGGATTAAAATTAGTGTGAGTAGTCCAATATGATTAATTAAAAGGGGTACAAGCCCAGAGGACAACATGGGGGAGTTTGTCAAGATGACTATGAAATCTCTCTGGTTAGGGATTTTTTAGTTAGATTTGTTTTTTGTTTTTTGTTTTGCAAGGCAAACGGGGTTAAGTGGCTTGCCCAAGGCCACACAGCTAGGTAATTATTAAGTGTCCCAGACCAGACTTGAACTCAGGTACTCCTGACTCCAGGGCCGGTGCTCTATCCACTATGCCACCTAGCCACCCCAGGTTAGGGATTTTTTTTTAAAAGACATCCAGAAAGCAGGGATGTGTGAAGAGGGGATGGCAGATGAAGCAGAGTTGAACCTCACCTCTGATTGCAAAGGTGAGCATATACAACCCTTAACAATCAGAGGAGAGGCTCAATTCTGCCTTACCTGCCACACACCCCCCCCTCATTACAAGTCCCTTCAAAGAGAGTAGCTAGGTGATTCAGTGGAGCCCGGGGCCCTCTGTTCAAGTCTAGTCTCAGACCCTTGACTTTGCACAAGTCACTTAACCTGGATTACCTCAACAAAAGAAAAAAGAAGATATTCAGAAAGGACTTGATCATAATTCCTTGGGTTAAAAGTAAACATTGGGAAATGAATCAAAAGAGAGGAATATTGGACTTGACTGTGGCAAGTTTGTGTTGTGTGGCCACCATGGGAATGCTAAAGCACCATACCTTAGAAAGGTTTAAGGAAAAGGATGAGTTGAAGTTTCTGAAACTAGTTATTATGATGGAGACTGTGATTCAGTTGTTGGTGGAGAGTGGTTCAGACTCAGGAAAAGTTATGGGGAATAGGAAGGGTACTGCTGCATTTTTATTTGAAATCCCCAGAAGACTTCATTGATTTACATATGATTTTTTCATTCCTGGCTGGCCCACTGACTGATTAGTGGAAAGGTAATCATGGCCATTGCCTACTTTATCTTCCTCCCCCACTCCCGGACATCAACACATCCTTGTCACCTCTCTAAAGACTGGGAGAGGGATCAGAATTTTCCAGTGCACGCAAGTCTGTGACACTAAGGCTTTTCTAAGTTAGACTAGTCTGCTCTTCTGTGACAGCAACTGTCTGAGAATATCCCATCAACCTTGAGCATGTTTGAGAGTTCCAGACATAACACATTTTGCATTTTTAAAATTTCCTTTAATGGAACAAAAGAAATGCCTCATTATTATTTTAAAATTAATTTAAATATAATTTCATTACATATCATGAGTGTTAAGAACAAAGAGAAAGCTTGTTGTTTCATATATTAATATTGTAATATATTGGAGGTTGTCCCTTGTGATTACATTGCCCCAGGGTCTGACCTTTCATAATGTGTTTCTGCTTTGAGAAAGGAGTCAGGATGAAAAGCACACTGTATATTTGGGGAGACTATCTCTTGAAGGACCCAGATTCCAGTTAGAAATACCTGAACCAATTACTATTGAAATAGCACATTTTTATATCACTCATAAATATTTGTGGATCTCATTTGCCTAAAATTCCTTTGCAAAAATTTGCATAAAAATAAAAATACATAAACCCTTGATAAGGACCTTTAACCTGCTTCACATTTAATCTGAATTTGGAAACTCCACCCTCATACTCAGTAGATCATTTTTTACGTACTAACAACAGTTCTTTGATTTACTTACTACTAATTTCTGAGCTGCTAGGGTATGTTACTAATCTTCAGGTCTAAACTGTGGGAAAATAACTTAAATGTTATATTTCAAAACAATTAGTAAACCTTGACATTCTTTTTCACTGAGTTGATAGTTGATGGTGATTATCATTTTAGCCCTCATCTTTTTTGATGAATGTCAATATAATAAAAGTTCTGGGATGATTCACTAACTTACTATTATTCCTTAATATTTACTTGTTCCTTGTACTATTGATGGGTGGATAAGATTATTGATTCAGACATTAAAACAAAATAAAAATAAAAATCAGCTTATCTCCTCTAGACTCTGAATATATCTTTCAGACAATTCAAGTAGTGGACAGTATGAAGGGTTATTTAACTTTCCATGATTTTACATTTGAAAGTATTTTTCCTGCTTGTTTGTTGTATTATTACTTATCATTGGAATTATTAAGTTTACTTATCCAGGAGTTTAAAGCATTGAATTTTATTTATTCTCTAGATTATCTGTGGGCTCTTTGATTAGTCCTTTCTGTTCTGCATTCAGGAGTTCTGGGCAGTTGTCTGGTATTATTTCTTGCTTTAGGGAGTTCACTTTTGAACTATGAACTTTAAACTATCTCTAGGCATCCCAGAAAGTAAGAAAGGAATGATATGTAAGTCAGCCTGTTATTTAAGTAATTTTGGTTTCTTTACTCTTGAGATCTCTATATTTTGAAAGATTTTGATTTCAGTAATTTGGTTGGTAGGAATATTTGCCTTGGTGATATCTGGGAGACAAAAGGTTTTTCTGTATTATTGATTGATTTTTACTCTTTCTTTTATCCTATAGGGTTAAAAAATAAATGATTCTTGAGCAAGTGATCTTACTGTTATCCCTTTAAATTGAATGTTTTGGGTATTATTACACAGATGGATAAATAAGTGCTTTTCAACTGAATAAAAATTTCACGTAAAATACTGTGATGTAGTAATAGTAGTCATAGAAGTAATCGCAGCAGCACATGCAGCAGTAGAAGTAGAAGCAGAAGCAGGAGTACAACTAAGGTAGTATTTCTAGTAGCAGTTGTCATCATCCTAATCAGGATAGAAAATCTAGAGGGAAACAAGGAGATCAAAGTCCAGGAGGAAGACAGGCTACTGCAGAAGGGATTCCAAAACTCATTATTTGTCATAAGACAAAGATAAAAGGTGGATATCAATGCCAAACCCAAAGGTCAATATATAGTCAAGGCAGCATTCTTAAAGCCTGTTGATTTATTTCTAAGTTCCTTATCTCAGGCTAGAAACTGGAAAGATCCTGGATAGATAGCTTAAAATGACATTACCTGGACTCTCCTAATTTCCTTTGCCGTTCTTTTTCAACTCTTTCTTTACTCTTCTCTCTTATGCCCTGCTTGACTCACTTTTTTTCTCTCTCTCTTCCTGCACAGACTACAGATGGCATAAATGCTGCAGTCCTCATGAAGATAGAAAAAACTGTCAGACAGATGTGTTGTTCATAGCTCCCTAGCCAGGCATAACTAAACATTTACATTTATTACCAATTAGAGGAGAAACAGACTGTAGTTTTATGCACTGTATGTGGCTGGATATATTTCTTTCTGTGAACTCACTGAAAACTTCAGAATATACCCCTGGATCTCACTCTCTTACCAATGAAAATCTCATTAAGAAATGCTTGCAAATCCCAAGCCTACCAATGACATTATGCCTTTTTTCTTAATAACCCAACGGGGACATGATAGATTTAGAGAAACAATGCTACAAAAGGACAAATGATAGATCGTGATTGGAATCATATTGAACCTCACATGACCATCCCAATGATTCATGCCATGTTGGATCATACAACCATTGTTTTGCAATATAGAATTGTGAAGTTGCTAACTGTAGAGTTGTTGGTGATGATTTTAGAGATGCTATAACTATGTGAAATGTAGTAAATACTTTTGCTCAGAAATAAATGATTTTCTAGTTTCATTCCCTCATTCCCTTTTAAGAATGATGTATTTCAAGAGTTCGAAATATTAGCTTGTGATTTCAGTTTTGTGGGTATTCCTTGGTATGAACCTTAATCTCTTCTACAATTTTATAAATGGTCACTGTAAGCTTCCCAGGGCAAAGAAAAATATTCACCTTGTGGCTAAATTTTCTTGTAATAATCTTTTTCAGACTTAACTAGACTAGTTCTTAGGCAATAGACTAGTACCTGGCCCTCACTTAATACCTTATTTTTAAAGTTTTTGCAAGGCAAATGGAGTTAAGTGGCTTGCCCAAGGCCACACAACTAGGTAATTATTAAGTGTCTGAGGCTGGATTTGAACTCAGGTACTCCTGACTCCAGGGCCAGTGCTCTATCCACTGTGCCACCTAGTTGCCCCCTCAATACCTTTCTAAGCAGAAGGGACCTGTCATAGCTTTGCTAGTTCCATGGCAAACCTTTGAAAAATCCAGTTATTTTTGCACCATGATCCATAGGATCCTAAAACCTAAGATACAAATACAACCAAAGGTCAGAGAAATACCCCCAAAATTTGGTCAAGGATGGTGGTGTTTCCACCATGTGACTGAGTCATAATCACCCAGATCCTTCAGTAATTTGGATGCCTAAGATTTAGGAAACTTCGAATGGTGGGTGGAACACATGCTCGGCCCAGCTATTAAGAGGTGTCATTTGACTCTCTTTTTAATTCTTCTGTCAAGACAATCAGCTCTGGAGCCATAATATAAGGGCAAGTTTAAAGCTATAAACCCCAAAGGTCTGGGTTTTCCTGCTTTAATCTACTCTTTCCAGGCAGCCTCAAAGAGAAAACAAGGTTGTTACCCTCATCAGGGCTATTGGCAGCACCTGTGGCCTTCTTAGGTTTAGCGCTTCATTGTACTATGTCTTTATTTAGTCATAGGGATGGGAATTTAAGGGAGTAAAAAGGAATAGAATGATGAGAGAAAAGAGGGAATGAAGATTTTTGTATTATCTATTCCACAAAGTTATTGTCACAGATACAAAGAAGTGATTTTGTATCAACCAAATCCCTTCTAATCTAATTAGTCTAGTCCAAGACATTACTAAAAAGGAGGCAAGGAGAAGCCTAATGTTCACATGATCATCAAAATAGAACACAATACTATAAGCATTATAGGAAAAATATTTGTCTAGTTTTTTAATATTTAAAAAACATTATTTGTCCTTGTTTGAAATTTTCTGAGGACTTCTAATTCGCTTTTCTATTTTGTTCAATGTGTAACTCTGAGTCAAAGTATTCAGCAGAAGCCCCCTCAGATGCAATTTCTCTCCATTTTTTATGTAACTTTCCTTTGTTAAATGCAAGTTCACCAAGTTAAGAGCAACCTCAGTCCATCCCTCTACCATTCCTCTGAAGGAATGCTTCTCAGTCTTCCAAAGTGAGTACCTGACTCCAGTCAAATAGAGAGCAGAGTCACTCTTTGACTCCCCTTCTCCATGATTCCTACCTGCAAAAAAATGGACAAGACTATAAAAGTTTGACCCACATCTTCCTTCAGGACCGACTCACTTGGATTTATTCCTAGTCATTTCTTATAGCTGCTTTCCTTTCCTTTCTCCTTTTCCCTCAAGTATTCTTGTCTTGACCTTTGTTATTCAATCTGTCCTCAGGTGACTTGCTGTCTCTCTAGATGAATTAAATCTATGAAAATGTGTGAGGGTTATAATATGTATGAATTTTGTAGACCTTTGATGAACTTTGCAGACCTTTGAATTAAAGTCTGGAGCTTTGACAATTCCAGGGTTAGTGTGAATTCTTCACTTAAGCAAAATGTCCCCTCCCCCAGTCATTATAAGAACTGAATAAAGAAAGAACTAAATAAAGGGATCAATGATCTCTAAACTAGAAATAGAATCCAACATTACCTTATAAATTTTACTAAGAAATTGAGCAGCACAGAAGACTAGTCCATTCAAAGTCAACAAGTCAACAAATATTAATTATTCAAGTCAACAAACATTAATTATTCACCCAACACATGGTAGGCAGTGTGCTAAATGCTGGAAGTAGCAGCCAAATCTCATATCAAATTTGGAAGGGAGGGGATGTACCATGCCACGCAGATCAAACAGGTTATAAGTAGCAGAATCCAGACTGTTTGATTACTCTTTGATTGCTTTTATGTGCCCCTTCTCCCTCATCCCTGAGCCCTGTAATGCTGTAGCAAGATAAGATATAGGTCAGGCTTTGGTTAGATGAGATGCCTCTCTAGAAGGAGAAGATAATCATCCATATGGAAGACATTTAAAACTCTAAGTGGTAACAGAGGAAAAGAATAAATCATGAAAGTGAAGATGGGTGATAGATACTGGGAAGTCATGGTTTTAGAATTTATCTTTCCCAATCCTCTCATTTGACAAAAGATGAAACAGAGTCTAAAGACACTGACTTATCAGAACCTCAAAGCACTAGACCCCACAACTAGAAGCAAACTCTCTCTCAATGCTTATTCTCATACCTTATCCAATATAACAAACCATCTCCATTCTGGAAGCTCTTTCAAAAATCTTTTTCAGAGAAATTATGATCTATAAATCATGAAGAAGTTTTAGAATAGGAAGAAACAAGAAATGTTCTGAGAACAATTCTTAAAGTATAAAAGTAGAGCTATATTGGATCTGCTCTGGGAACTGTGCATAAAAATTTTGTTGGTAAAATACAAGGAAAACTCCAAAATGGGATATTGAGTAGGGCAGTGTTTTTTTTTTCCCCTAAACTGAATGTATAGTTATGTAGATCACTGAATCTGTATTCAAATCCTACTCCACACATTTACTATTTCTGTGACATTGGCAAGTCACTTTAATGTGCTTCAGTTTCCTTATCTATAAAATGAAGGAATTAGCCTTAATGGTCTTGAAGGTCCCATTCAGCTCTAAAGATGTGTTTCTTTGAATGATGGAATAGGGGATATATGAGTAATTGTTAATGTTGGTAAAGCTTTCCCTATAGAATGTCAATATGAAATTATATGCATACATGGATATAAACAAATAAATACATATTTACATATACAATATACATATATATATATATTCATGTATATTTTTCCAGATCTCTCCACTCTACAATTTTATACTACTGCATAGTCTTTAGTATTTAAAAAGTACATCAACAACCATTGCTTTCAGTGTCAATTAAGAAAGCAGAGTAAAACGCTCATAATTCCTATGTTAGAGATAAAGAAACCAAGAGGTTTCTTTGAGCTGAGTCACAAAGGTAGTAAGTTACAGTCTAGTCATACTGGACTTCTGCCATTCCTCACACAAAACATTCTATCTCCTATTTCTATTGCTTTAACTCTCTTGCCTGGAATGCACTCCCTCCTCACTGCTGCCTCTTAGAATCTTTAAATGCTTCAAACTCAGTTCATGTCTTCTTTCTAATTTTCAGTTTCCCAGGCCACCATCTTCCTCCCAATTTGCCCTAATTTTGATTTATTTTGTAGGGAGAGAGGCAGCAATATCTAGAGAATAAAGAGTTGACATTCAAAACTTGTCATGTTTCCTTTGAACTGCTTCTATGCTTGTTCACAGAACACAGCACCTTCTCTGATAAAGGCATATCAATCATGTTGGATGATCCTGTGCCAGTGTCTCCCATGTTGCATAATCAATTCCAAAAGTTTTTGATTGATTACAGAAGAAATACAGAAAAAAATATGGTGAAGTTCAAACCCAGACTCACCCTCTTGGGTGGTGACAGAAGGAAATTATCAAAGCACTGAACTCAAGCTAGTCTACCTACACTGGCCTGTAACCTCCTCTATATTATTGAGTATGAGGCTTCCCTCTCTTTTACCCCATCCTCTTCCATTAAGAATTCCTGGGCAATGGGGCAGCTAGGTGGTGCAGTGGATAGAGCACCAGACCTGGAGTCAGGAGTACCTGAGTTCAAATCCAGCCTCAGACATTTAATAATTACCTAGCTGTGTGGCCTTGGGCAAGCCACTTAACCCCATTGCCTTGCAAAAAAAAAAAAACCAAACAAACCTAAAACAAACAAACAAAAAAGAATTCCTGGGCAAAAGTAGCATTTTTCCTGAAAACATTGTAGTATCCTAACCATCCAACTAGAGAAATTACTTGCCCCTGACCAATCCTGAGAATAAGGAGAGTCCCAAAGAGACTTTTCTCTCTGCAGAATTTACCTGGTTCCACAGTCAGTGGTATTAGACTATGAGATTTCTCATGCTCTCTGATTCTGCTATTTCATACACAGAGCATTTTCCATATGGATCTCTTGCCCTGAGACATTATTTAACACTTGTTTCCATTAAATCCCACTTTCTAGTCCCTAGCCTTGGGTCACCCAAAGAATATAAAAATCCCTCCAGAGCTGGCACATTGAACCTAATTAGCTGCTCTCTTGGCAATTTGGGGGCATCACTAGGAGGTTTTGATAGCTCATATTTGACATTCACCTCCATCATCATTTCCATGCACAGATTTATGAGCCAGAAGTGCTACCAAAATGGCATATCATGTGTTTTAAGTAACATGAAAATTGACTGGTGTCACTAATATCACAGAATAACATGCTCTTTCAGCTGTTTCTTAAAGAGCACATTGCAAGAAGCCTTCAATTGATTACCCAATTCTCATTACCAAGGTGAAGAGACAGAAACTGTGTCAGACACAATTGCTCTGGATGGACATCAACATGGAACTAACTAAACCAGTCCTATTCTGAGTGTTTATTTAGTCTAATCCCGGGATGGACCTTCCCCTGGGTGTTTTAGTTGTCTTTATTCTTCCAAAAATTGATAAAAGCTAGGAGAACAGAGAGACTTTATGTCCAATCTGATCTTGATTTTAGAAAACAAGGCCAGTTGAGTCATGTAGAGCCCCCTTTCATGTGTAAACATAGTACTGCTGAAACATCATCAGTATTATTTATGTCACTCCCTTCTCATAGTTCTAGCATGAGAAATGTATGACCTTGGGAAAGTAGCTCAATATCCTGAAACTTCATTTGCCTCCTCTGTAAAATAAGTTTAAAAAATGCAATAACTCTCTTGTTTAGCCCCCCAAACTGGATGGATTAATTTAATCCCTCTCTGAAGGTCTGCTCTGGTTACTCCACATAAACATAAAAGTACTAGCTCTTAACAAATCTGGCTGTGTGGCCTTGGAATGGACATATAATATTATTTTAGGCAATTACCTATGATCAGTTTTTCAGTTACTCAACAAGTATTTATTAAGTATTTACTGTTTGCAAGATAATCATATTAATCACTGAGGGTGTAAAGAAAGGCAAAACACAAGAACAGAACCTCTGACTTCAAGATTACATTCTTTTAGAGGAAGCAACATGAAAACAACTATGCAAACTTGCTAACATCTATATCATTTAAGATATATGTATATATTTATAGATATATATATATGTAATATAATATATATATATATATATATGTATAGTATAAATGACAAGTAATCTCAGAGGGAAGCTAATGGAAGTAAGAACTGGGGGAAACCAGAAAAATTTCTTTCAGAAGATGGGATTTGAAGCCTTCTGCTGTCTAATTGGCAACAGATTCTAGATGCAGATATTAATATATTCGAAGAGATTCTCTACGTCTGAATTGTCCTTCTTTGTAAACATTGATCTTTAAATTAGGAAAACCATGGTATGTTTATATTGGAGTTGAGGCTCCTCTGTTGTCTGTCTTGCTCTTGCTCTCCTTGTTCTTGTTCTTGCTAATCTAGCTCTTCTTGGTTTTCTGGCATTTGACTTTGCTCTTATCATCTTTTTGATCTTACTTGTCATATTGTTCTTTGTCTGCTTCTCTATAAGCTATGTCATTTGACATTGGGAAGACGGGGAACGCTTAAGCATTAACCTTAAAGTATAATTGGAAAAGCAGAAAAAAACCTTAAATATGATTGTTTAGTATAGGATATGTTTAGTGTCACAGATTTTGCAGATGAAAAGAACTGTGACTATCATGTGGGCAGTGGATTATCTGATTTAGCAAATAACACCATGGTTATAAGAATATCAATGTAAATCTAAAGCAGAATTCCATGAGATAATGAAGATTTCACCATCCTTCAAAGGACTGTTAGTCCCATCGTTTTCTGTCTTTAAATGCAACTGAAGAATTTTGTTCACAGCCAGTTAGTTAGCGAATATTTACTAATTGCTTGTTATATATAAGCAACTGTACCAAATACTGAGAAAAATGAAGGAAGAGATAGACATTGCTCTCTTGTTCTTTTCTAGTGGTCACATTTTAAAGACACTGAAATGTTGGAAAGCTTCCAAAGAGGGCAAACAGGATAATGAAGTGAATAGAGACTAAAATATATGAGGATTGTTGAAGGAAATGAGGATAGTTAGCTTGGAGAACATTTATCATGTACAGAGAGGAAAGATCTCTCCTCCCTCACTCCCTTCTTCTCTCCTTCTCCCACTCTTCTCCCTTCCTTCTCCCCTCCTTCTTACTCTCCTGCCCTGTCTCAAGCATTCCCATCTTTGCTTCACGTTATTGCAGCTCCTTAAAAATTCCTTTTGTATTTGCCTGGATCTGATAGAAGCATGCCATATAGAAGCATTCAGGTAGGAAAAAAGGACCCAAGAAACTATTCATTTTCTTAATAAGAGTTATATAGTTTAATTCACTTTGTCACAGCTACAGTCTTCTTGATGCTTCACTAAATGCTTACTTCTTTTTCCTCAAAAATGCCCTGAAGTAGATACTGTGGATAATATTATATATCTTTCTCTCTGAGTAAGTTGAGGTTTAGGGAGTTTAGGACTAATTACACACAGCTATCAGGTGACAAGACCAAGTCTCAAACCTGGGGCTTCACACTCCAAGTCCTGAGTTCTCTTCACAAGATACTACAATTATATGGAAATAGTTTTATTCTGAGGATGGGTTTACTTATACCTATCATTTTTCTAACAACCCAAATTCTTTAAGAATTCTTGAGTGTCAACTTTTGAGTCAGAGTCAAGATGGAGGTGTGAAGCTAGCGTGCTCACTTAAATGAAGTCTCTATGTGATATTATGATATATATGATATTAAAGCTACAGATCCCACCAAAAAGAAAAGATCAAAACAAATTTTCAATTGCAGACATCATGGAGGATCTTCAGTGAAGGTCTGTCTCTTGGGGGAGGGAGGGGAAGGGGAAATAAAGTCCAACTAGGCAGTAGAGTGGGAAAACTGAAAAGTCAGTAGAAGGCTCTAAGCAACAGTTCAGCACAGATTCTGGCAACTGGATAGCAAGCCATTAGGGAGGGTCCCAACCCCAAACAAAATTTGAACCTTGGGAACACTGGGGCAAAAGACAGGTTTGGGTTGGGAACAAACTCCTGCCTAGGCAGAGCCTGGACAAACAGACAAACAAACCTCTACTAGGCAACACCTGAGTTGAGTTGTGTAGGCAGCATCTTGGCCTGTGATAAGCCAGGGATCATACCTTAGCTCCAGAAGAAAAATCTTGGGTCTATACTCTTTATATCTCTGGAACAGAGCTCAATCAATGAAAATGAGCAAAAAACTCCAAACAAACAAACTAAAAGAGAGCGAACTATAGAAAGCTACTATACAAATAGAGATGATAAAAATGTCATCTCAGAAGAAGTCAGTGAAAAATTTCTTACAAGGGAAGTCTCAAAGGAATCTAGAATCTAGAAGAGCTTTAAAAGAATTTAAAAACTAAAGAAGAGATGAAGAAGAAAAATGGAAAAAAAGAAATGAGAATCATGCGTGAAAATTTTGAAAAACTGACTAAAGAAATCAACTCCTTTAAAAGTAAAAATAATCAACTGGAAAAGAACAGAACTCTTGGAAAATTAAAATCAATGAACTGGAAAAGGAATGCAATTCATCTAAAACTCAAAGCAACTAATTGGAAAGGAAATACAACTCAGCAAAAAAGTAAAATTAACTTACTGGAAAAGGAAACAAAAAAGTTAACTAAAAAAAACCCCTAAAGTTTAGAATTGGACAAATATAAACCAATAAATTATGAGATATCAAACAAAGTAAAAAGACTGGAAAAAATGAAGACAACATAAAATACATTTTAGGAAAAACAAATGAACTGGAAAATAGACCCATGAGAGATGTTATAAATCATTGCTCAATCAGAAATTCTAGATCAAAAAAAGAGCCTGGAAAATATATTTCAGGAAATTATCAGGGAAAACAGTCCATATGATCAAGAAAACAAAATGATCATTGTACAAACATACTTAGAACTCCTCTAGAAAGAAATCTCAGGATAAAATCTCCAAGAACTATCATAGCTAATTTCCAGAACTCTAAAGTAAAGGAGAAAGTACAAAGAAAGCACAATCAGACTTACACAGGACTTATTGACTTCAATATTGACTGGAATATGGTATTTCAGAAGGAAAAGGGCCTTGAATTACAACCAACAATTTATTATACCACAAAATTCAGCGTTTTCTGTCAGGGTAAAAAAAAATGGATATTCTATGATATAGAGGACTTCCAAAATTTCCTGAATAAAAAGACCACAACTGAACAGAAAATTCATACTTCCTTCAAATAGAAGACTTAAGAGATGCATAAAAAGGGAAAGGAAAAGAGGGAAAAAAACAAATTTTAGTCAAGCACATTAAATTGTATACAATTCTACAAGGGAAGGGAATACTTGTAACTCCTGAGAATTTTATTTCTCTTATGATAGTTAAAAGGTTGAATATAGTTAAATATTTTACTTAGAGAATATGAATATGGCTAGTTCTTGTCTTTATATTGAAGAACAAAATGACATCATTATGTTTGAGACAGATCACAGGGCATCCAACTGTGGCAGATCAGACCAATATGAGCTCAGAATGCTCTACCACAGGTCATGCACAAATAGTCAAGGTCAAAAGCTGAGGTGTTAACTCTAAACCTATGGGTCTTATGTTTGCCTTAACCTACTTTAATTCTGTCATGCTCATGGAGCTCAGCACTTTCTCTGATGAGGGCATCCTATACTGAGTTGTTCTGTGCCAGTGTCTCCCATACCTTACAGTCAACTATAAAATTCTTTAGAGAGACCTTCAGAGTATCACAGGACTTATAATATTTAGAGGTTCTATATTTAATTAAATCAGAAGTGACTTGCCTTGTTTTTACATGATGCATCATGTCTTTAATTATTATGCTGCTGAAATGAACATATCCATCATAATTAATAATCATCCCATGTTGTTATTAGTGTCTATAATGTTCTTCTGGTTCTGTTCATTTCTCTCCATATCAATTCATGCAGGTCTCTCCTGGTTTCTTTTCTTATAGAACAATAGTATTCCATCACATACATGTACCACAATTTGTTCAACCATTCCCCAATTGTTGGGCATCCCCTCAATTTTCAGATCTTTGCCAGTAAGAAAAGAGCTGCTATGAATATTTTTGTACATGTCATCTCTCCTCATTCTGATTTATATCTGGTCACTGGACTCAAAGTAAGCCTGGTGACTTAGTGCAGAAATCCCCTCACTCAAATCCACACTTGACTGTTATGTTATGACATATCTCCTTGATGTCATGATCTTCTAGAACAAAAGACAAACATCATCATCATCATCATCATCATCATCATCATCATCATCATCATCATTGAGCATCTTCTCAATAAAGAAAACACTCTTCCAGGTTCTGTAGGTATATAAGTAGCATGAAATAATGTACTTTGGTCTTTGAAGCTTTCCCTGATAACCCATGCTGCAGTGCCTTACTTCTCCCTCTGAATTCCCCTATCATTGACTGTCTACACCAAAGCTTTTGAACTCATCATATACTAACTGCCTTACATAGTCAATTCTATCTTTATATTATTGTCACTAAATATACTCCATTGGCCAAATCAATTTACCTCTTTGGGTTAAAATTTTCTTATCTAAAAAGAATACAATCAATACTATTTCTTAGGGGGAAATAAATTTTCTCTAAATCACAGAGATCTCTGTAAATATGGTCAACTGTTAATACAATATTTCCATCTGATGATTACTTTTAATCCTTTCTATTTGCAAGACATCAATTTTCAGAGGAAAAAATGAAAATATTTTCAACATCTACTGTGGACAAAGCACAGGAGATCTGTAAGACTAAAGACATCGCTGCATACTACTTATATAGCAGAGGGCTCTATTTATTGAACAGATACTGTATGTTGATGCTATTGATTGTTCTTTGTTCTAGAAGATCTTGACATAAAGAAAGTGATGCCATAACAATCAAGTCATTTGGATTTGAGTGAAGGAGTGCTGTGCTAAGTTACCAGTTTCACTTTCTCCTCCAGAGTCATCTGGGTCCAGTGTCCAGATATGAATGAGAATGACTGCAGATGGCCCTGGATGTCAGGCAGAGTTAAGGGACTTGCCCAAGGTCTCAAAGCTACTAAGTGTCAGGTATCTGAGAAGGGATTTGAACTGAAGTTCTCCTCACTCCAAGGCTGGTGAACTATCCATTATACCACCAAACTAAACAATAAACATCCAATAAAGTATTTTGGATTGAACAAGTTCCCCAGACTGAAAATCCACACATTTGGAAAAAAATACCAAAATGAAGACCTCCAAGAAAAGTGATGAGTGAATTTCAAGCTCAGCTGCTTCACCGTCTGAAAATACTTCAACATAATAAGTTTATTCCTTTAGCACACCACCCCCACGATGGTCTCTGGGATAGTAACATCTTCTTTCAGATCAATGGATAGCCTGTGCATATATACTTGTCTAGTGGACAGGGAGGGAAGGTCTCCAGTAATGAAGTGCTGGCCTTTAAAGGAAGCCTTGGAAAATAAAATCAGATCCATCAGAGGAATGATTAGGAAAAATGGCCAAAAAGAAGGAAAAGAAATGAATTGTTATTATTTTTACCTGCATTCTGTTTCTGGCTGGGCCATAGATTAGTGATGGGACCTTGGCTTATTCACAGCTTCATTGTGCCAGGTTTCCCATCTGTAAAATAATACTTGTCCTTGATCTCCATCTCAAAGGGAGTTTTGGTAATGTCTGTGATATACTTTCAGGTCCCTGGGCAAAAGTTGATCGAGAGACCGAGCTAGTAGTTCTTATAAACCAATCCTCTGTGGCTCAGAACTGTATTAAATGACCTGTCCTCTTGATTTGTGTCATCTCATCTAAGGCTCTCACCTTGACTTGGACACAGGAGCATTGTCATTCTAATCTATCTGCAATATAGATTAATTGAACTATTCCTTTTGAAATCCCATCCAGTTTTCCCAGTCTGCCTCTTTTCAGGGAGAGTTTTCATAAGCATTTCTCTTTATTATGAAATGGAAAAATAGACATCAAACAGAATGTTAACTTCTGGGTCCTTTATCATGTCAGGGATTACTAGAAATAATAATTATAATAATAACTAGCATTTCTGTAACCTTTTCAGGCCTCAAAATTATTTTAAATATGATATTTTGATTCCCTGAGGATTTTTCCCCCTGGCTTTGCCAATTTTCTCATCTGAAATTACTTCTGTAACAGCTGAACCCCTACATTCTTTTTCTGTTTCCTCAACAGTAGCATCTATCCTTTGACCCATACCTAATTTCTTCCCTTCTGACTCATGGGAAAAGAGGTGCAAATAAAGTTTGTAGTCATGTCTTTGATGAAGAGAAATAAAGGGAAATGATAGTCAAGTAGAAGGGTGAGTAGGAAAGCAAGCACATATTCATATAGAGATTTGGAGGATTCAATGGTGTGCCATTTTTCTCACTCAATAAGTCTATGAAGATATAATGCACTGTACAAAATCCCCTTAAAAGATTTCTCCAATGTTTCCTCAGGATGTGGAAATGACCATGGATCTGACAGGGTTTGACCAATTAAGTACCTAATCAAGAAGCTTAATGAAGTTGAAAAGACTTTGAATATGGGACCCACTGACAAATTTGTATGATTGTCACCCAATAAACAGCATTCTGTATCAGGTAGGAGATGGCCTCCATGTATAAAATCACCAATCTTTGAAATACTATGACTTATAGTCTTTTTTTATTGGACCTATGATTTCATTAGAATACCAAAGTCAACACTGATGCAGGGCAGATCTGCACTTGCCTGACTTCCCAGAGGCACTGGAAGGTAAAGGGATTAACTTGAAGGTCATATAATCCATTTCTGTCAAGTTTTCTGGACTCTGGGGTCAGGCAAATTTGTAGAAGATTTTAACCTGGGATCTATGAACAAATTTGTTGCTCTTCCTAAAATTTTGATAACTGTATTTCAATATAATTGGTTCTCTATTGTATCTTATATATTTTCTTTAATGCCAATCCAATAATAAACATTTATGAAATACAACTATGCATCAAACACTGGGCTAAATACTGGTGATATGAATATAAATTTAAAGAAAGTACTTGCTCATAAAGAAAGACAATTCTTAAAAAAAAGCTTAAAAGGGAGGGGAGGATGGAGGGAGGGTAGACATTTCCTGGACAAGGGTTTGATGGAGAAGTTCAAAAGTAGTACATCAGGCAGGAGGTTATGAGATCCTGAATTATATCCTAAAATGGAGGTTTTGGAGTTTATGACTCTACCTTCCAACCAGAGATTTCTAATGAAATATAAGTACTAAGACCAATAGAATCTTGGAGATTTCAAATTTTTCAATGATATAGCTCCTTCCTGTTACATGATGGCATGATAGAGAAGTCCAAAGAAGTCCAAAAGCAGAGTTAGTGGGAAGTGAGAATGCGTTTAAAAAACCTTAATCATAGAAGAATGCCAATGATTCACCAGAATTTTACTTCACCAAAAGGGTCCATAAAAATGATTAAGATATGCTGCTTTGAAAGTCAAGGGAAGGAACAAACTATCTAGCAAAGGACCAGGGACCATGAAATAAGTTTAACAGAGTCATAAGAACCATTATCATTCTACCAATATGACAAATGAGTTTGTATCTTAGAATCTGGATGATCAGATGTTTCAGACTTTACTGATGGTGTCAAATTTTCCTTCTATTTCATGCTAATCGAATCCCATTTGGAACAATTAAACTTGGATGAAAGAATAATAATAATTAGCATAGTATAGATACATGTATTTAGCATTTTACAGTTCATAAAACACTTTATAAGTATTATTTTATCCTCACAATCAGCTTGTGAGATAGGTGGTATTACTATCTCCTTTTTATAGAGAAATAAATTGAAGCAGACAAAGGTTAATGACTTGCCTAAGGTAACTTAGCTAGCGAATGTCAAAGCCTGAATTTAAACTCAGATCTTCCCAACTCCAGGTCTCTTGTATTACTCCTTATACAAGTTATCTGCTTGAGGAAAAAAAAAATTTAAAAATATCAGTCAGGTGTGGGGGAAAAGGAGTTAAGTATAATAAAGATAGCTCAAATAACTCAAAGACCTGGAGAATGATTTTCACCATATGAGAGGGAATTGATGGGAAGGAAGGAATTAGAGTTACACAAGAGGAGCATATCTGTATAAGGTCTAATGTACCTCACTGGCAACAATACCTATATTCAAGAGATCACAGCTCAGGGCAGCTAGGTGTTGCAGTGGATAGAGCACCTGCCCTGGAGTCAGGAGGACCTGAGTTCAAATCCAGCCTCAGACACTTAATAATTGCCTAGCTGTGTGACCTTGGGCAAGTCACTTATCCCCATTGCCTTATATAAATAATTTTTTTTTAAAAAAAGAGAGATCACAGATCTATCAAAATGTTGAACTGTCCTGGGGAAATAAGGATGTATAAATTCATTTGACCGATTTTTAAGTTATGGAATAAGGGAATATATGATATCCATATTGTATATAATGTTCAGAGAATCATGCTGAAATGGGTTGAAATTAACATATTCACACATGAATTATACTTGTAAAATATACACAAGTCGTCAATAACAAAATAACATTCATGAATTTAAGAGTTACAAAGTTTGGTGAATTATAGGGAAGCAAAAATGATTTTAGAAAGAAATTTGGACGAAAGCAATGATACTTTCAATGGACTTTCTATATCTGGAGTTAATCTATACAGAATCTATCAAGAGAGTTAGGTTAGGTCAATTGACTGAATAATATTTGGCTGGTCAAAAAGAAGTCTGATCCAATGTTATAAAATGTTTATGGACCACTCACATAAAATTGGTTTAGTGCCTCACCAATTAAACCTAATTGGGGAATGTCCTTTGCCAGCCTAAGTATACTTTCATCTGAGTACTGAGCACTGAATAAAAGTGTAAGTTAGGAAGGGAACAAGATGAATGCTCTCATCTCAGTTGCTTCTACGACATGGCTGATGCTCAGTGAAAGTTATAATAATTACAATAAGATTATGTTAAATATAAAAAAAATAAATTAAAAAAAATTAAATTAAATTATAATTTTTAAATATTAATTATTTAAAAATTTTTTAAAAATAAAATTTTTTAAAAATTATTAAAAAATAATTTAATATTTTAAAATTTTAATTTTAAAAATAAAAAAATTAAAATATTTTTTTTTAAAAAATAAATTTAAAAATATAATTTATATATAATTTTTTTAAATTTTTTTAAAAATTTTAAAAAAAAAATTAAAAATATTTTAATTTTTTTAAATTAAAAAATTTTTTTATTTAATTTTTAAAATTTAAAAAAAATTATTTAAATTAAAAATTTATTTTTTTATTTAAAAAAATTATAAAATTAAATTTTTTATTTTAAAAAAATTTTAATTAAATAATTTATTTTTAATTTAAAAATATATATATATATATATATATATATCTTGCATATATCTATTTATGAATATGTCTCTCCCATAAAATATTAGCTCTTTGAGGCCAGGACTAATTGTGTGTGTTGTGTGTGTGTGTGTGTGTGTGTGTGTGTGTGTGTGTGTGTGTGTGTGGTGAGAGTAGATGTAGGTCTGTATTATATATTTCACAATCATGAAATAAATTCTTGCTTACTGATCAGTAGTGACATTCTAACTATTTGTAATGAGATCTGGTTTGGAGATCCATATTTACTACTTATATAACTATGGAATCTTGGACATCAGTTAATCTGTGGGGCCAATAATACCTGCACTACTTCCCTATCTAAGAAAGTCATTAAACTAATCAAATGAGATAATAATAATAATAATGACCATTTATTTAGTCCTTTAAGGTTTTCATCATTTTAGGAATAGATTATCTCATTTGTTCTTCATAACAATCCTGTAAGGTAAGTGCAACAGTTATCTACATTTTATTGATAAGGACAATGAGGCTTAGAGATTTGACCTGAATCCCATAGTTAGTAGCTAAGGCAGGATTGGAACACAGATCTTCCTGATTCTAAATTCAATACTCTATTTTACCATGTCATTTTTATAAAGTCTAAAATACTAAAGAAGGAGGACAAAAAATTCTTCTGATTGTTATCCCAAAGTGAAATGAACTGTCTCAGAATTTATTGGGTTTCTTCTCATTAGAGATTTCTTATCCAAGACTGAATCTTCACTTATCAGGTATATTATAGAGGGATTTCTGTTCAAATATGGATAGGATCTGAGATCTTTTCCAACAGAGGTGGTATGAGATGATGGAGAAAAGACCACAGTTTGAATCTCACCACAGAGATTTTGTGACCCTGACCAAGTCACTCAATCTCTTTATTTTGGTTTCCATATCTGTCAAGTATGAAATGATAGCATAGAGTTATTAGGGACATTAGATGAAATAATGAACATAAATTACTTAGCAAATATTAAAATCCCATTGAAATGCTTGCTAAGTCAGCAAAGTAAATAAAATGCAGGGCTTGAAGTGAAGGAGACCTGAGTTCAAATTCAGCTCAATCACTCACTAATTGTATGACCCTGGACAAGTCATTAAACAATGTTTGCTTCAGTTTCCTCTTCTAAAAAATGAGTTGGAGAAGAAAATGACAAAACATGCTAATTTTGCTAAGAAAGTCCCAAATGGGGTCCTGATGAATTGAATATAACTGAAAATTGACTGAACACCAATACTATTATACCATCCTCCATTAGTTCCTTCTCATCTTCATCATTCAGATACAGACTGAACCAGACGGCCTCTGTGGTTCTTTCTAATTCAAGTTTCTATGCTAATGGCTTGTTTCTATAAGGATATAAATGTTATTCATCTTAGTCATAGTCTTCTAGCAAAGAGACACTTAGTCTTTCAATGACCATGTGCAAATCACTTAACCTCTGTTCTTTTTTGCTAATTTGTAAAATGAATGTGTTAAACTCAATGTTTAAAAGTTCCCTTCAAGCTTTAAACTTATGATCCCATGATCCTTTGATGAATGCACATGGAGAGAGAGAGAGAGAGAGAGAGAGAGAGAGAGAGAGAGAGAGAGAGAGAGAGAGAGATAGTACACTCAAAGCAAGGGAGACAAGCAATGCAAAGATACAAGAAAAGAAAATAGAATGTCATCTTTGGGGAATGGCAATAATTGATAGAAGTAAATGTCAGATGCTCTAGTAAGTACACTAGACTTGATATCACTTCTAGCACAATCACTAGCACATGGAGGGACTTGATAATTGCTTGATGATTCACTGATTGATTTATTGATATGCTCCCTAAAGCAGAGTGCTTTGTATGTTGTAAATGCTTGATAACTATTTGTTAAATTTATAATAATGATAAATGATATAATATCACAGTTACGTTGTTAAATAAGTGTTACAGATATGATCCACAATCTGGATCACAGATACATATCTAAGTTGATTGTGCATTACATCCTTTCTTGTCCATCCAATTTATATCATTACATCTCTTTGACATGGCCTGGGACTTCCTGAGAACTTCATTGACTGACATTTAACCAACCTGTCCAGACATCCTCATCCACTTTTTAAATTTCCTTTAACATCCCCATTTCTCTATCCAATCTGGAGTTCCAATAGTTTGGTTTGACTGGTTCTGTTTTCCACCAAACCATAGTTACAAACAGCATAAAGCGTATAAAACAAGCCCTTCAGGTAGCTCTAGGCCCTCATTGTGCTCAATACAATTTTCCCCACCTTCCAACAATAAAAAACCCTTTTTAAAAGTTTATTATATGCTAGGTATTGTACCACATGCTGAGGATACAAAGAGGGGAAAAGGTGATCTCTTCTCTCAAGGAGTTCACATTTGAAATTCAAAGCCTGCAGTAATCCTGTAAACATCCACAATTTCTCCTTGGCTCAGACTTTTCTCGTTGTCTCTGTGAGTCCTTCTAGATTATGATGATAGAAGATCCCACTTGTAGAAAACATAGTCATATTCCCACCCAGACTGCACTTCTCTCTCCCTCTGAATCTCTATGCTTCTTTCTGTTTCTGTTTCTGTCTCTGTCTCTATTTTTGACTTTACCTTTGTCTCTTTGTCTTTATCTCAATCAAACAAAGAAAAAATACAACAATAAAGTGACAGAGTTTTGTGTATATGTGAGTGTTTGGCAGCATATTTTTGTGTAAATATACATATACATACAATCACACACACACACACACACACATATATATGTATATATATATACATATATATGTTAATATAAGTATATTGATTGGTTGGAGCATGGCAAGGACCTAGGGATATCTGAAAATATATTCCAATAGGTGGGTAATGGCCAAATATTTTGCCTCTTATGACTGTATAGATAAAAGTATTGCATAAAGAAGAATTCACTAAGGTTAAAAAATACACCAGTACCCAGAAAGATATGAGCTTATGAACTTATATATTAAAATTCTCCTTCATCAAATTGACTGACCTCAATCCAACCACTCAGTCCGTTGTGTAACTTCTGATGTTCTTCTCATGCTAGTTTACACCTACATCTGATTATTATGATTGTTCAAGATAAAGTATTGAAACCTGAGGGTGTTGAATATCTCCATGACTACCACCTTTATTCCATGGTGTCCATGGTTACATTTGCAAGATGCTATCAACCATCAAATTAATTGTGATTATTTACTTGTAATTTCAAATGGTTTCCTCATTACTTTGATCTGAAATTAGTACTTTGTACCTTCACCTCTCCTCAAAAAAGAAGAAAGAATTAGAGAAGAAAGTGAAATCAGTTGTGTTTTTTTTTAACTTGACAGTTGCAATGCATCATTTTCTCTTTCCTGAGGGCTAAATAAAATGTTTGAAATTGCAACAAATTGGGATCTCAGGGACAAATTCATCTTCCTCTTCAGAGCTCTTCCCCCTGTCTTTGGAATTCCCTTGGGTTTAGAGTTTTCATTTATTTGACTGTGTAAACTTAAATTCTGGGCCTCAAAGGAAAAAAAAGTAAGGCAATTAGCCTTACTCTCTAGTTCCCCATGATGCCATATTCAAGTCAAAAATTTTTCCCAGTTTCATCCTGTAAATCTCAAGCCTATTGGAGATGATCTCTACATTGTACAGCATATCCATATATTTACTTAATATGGATTCAATTCAATTAATTCTTTAATGCTTAACTGCTTAATATACTCTTTAAAGAAGTATATATATTAAATTATATACTATATTAATATACTAAATTATATATTATTGTCTTAATGCAGTGAATACAAAGACATCAATTAAATAGTTCCTAGCTTCAAGAGGTTTACATTCTACTGGAGGATACAAAATCTATCCAGAAGAATGAATGCAAAGTAATACAAAGTAATTTCAAAAGAAAAAGGAAAAACATATATTAAGTATTTTCCATGTACTAAGGTCTAAATTAAGCACTTTACAAATACTATCCCCTTGGATTATCACAATATCCCAAGATAGTTGCTGCTATTATCTTCATTTTGCTTTTGAAGGGAACTGGGGAAAACAAGAGATTAAATGACTTGGCCAGGATCACACAACTAGCAAGTGTTTGGGACCAGATTTAAAGTTAGATCTTCTTAATTCTAAGCCTAGCATGGTCTAATTTTTGTACCACCCAATTACCTAGCACCAGAGAACACCCATAAATGGGAAGGATCAGAAAGGGCCTCTTCTGAGAGGCTGCACTTGATCACCTCAGGTAATCACTTTCTGGGTCATTGATCACTTCCTCAAGGTACTTCCTTAAAGGATGCTAAGGATTGCAAGAGACAGAGGTGGGAGGGTGAATATTACTGGCAAGGTGGATTTAAACATGTAAATACAAGCTTGAAGGAAATGGAATGTTGCAAACAAGAATGTTTCAAACTGATTTGATAAGAATTGAAGGTTCAAGAAGGGAAGCAGTATGAAATAAAACAAGAAAGTTATATGGGAGACAGACTGTGGCAGAGCTTTAGTTCTTTGGGGAAAATCTCAATGTTCAAAGCAACATTAAGCAATCAACAATCATTTACCAATTTTTTACTATCAGGTACAATGGTATGTGCTTTGTATAGGTACACAATTAATGAAACAATTTCTACTCATCAACCTACAACTACAAATTAAAATTTATACAGAGCCAATACAAGGTTAGGGAGGTGGGAGGGGCAGTTGTGTGACCTGGAATCAGAAGGATCTGAGTTCAAATTCAGCCTCAGACACTCAATACTTTCTAGCTGGGTGACCTTGGGCAAGTCACTTAATCCCATTGGCTCACAAAAATACAAAGAAATAAACAAAAACCAAGAATAAATACAAGGTAATTAAATATAAGAGGCTTATGAGAGAAGGGGATTAGTAATTGAGGGAAAGTTCTAAAAAAGCTTTACTCAGAACATAGTGCTTTAGTTGATTCTTGAAGGAAGACAGAATTTCTGTGAGGTGGAAGTAAGGGGGGAAAATTACATTATAGGCATAGAAAATGACTGGGAGATAAGATATAGCTGGCTACTTGAGAGGAGCAGAAGAAGGTATGTTTGGATTATGAAATGCAGGCGGGAGGTGTGGTAAACTTTAAGAATGTAAAGATATATTGGATCTAGATTGTAAAAAACTTAAAAGCTAAACAGAGAAGTTTATATTTATCCTTCAGACAATAGGAAACACTAGATTCTTTAATGAATGGAGGGGGTGGTGACCTTAGTGACAGAGAGAAGCCAGATTGCAGGAGCCCAGGGTAGGGTAGTGGAAGCAATTGTTATAGACCATTCTAGAAGTTTGGCATATGAATGGAGGAGGGAAAAGGACAATTACTCAATGAGTCAGTAGGATGAAGTGAAAATTTGGGGAAAATCAGAATATCCGCAGCAGGTTTACAGAAGAGCATAATAAACTTAGGACACTGAAGAAGAATCTCAGACATATAAAAAGTTATTGAAATGAGGAGAGAGATTGACATCAATGACAAGGAGACCTGTTGATTTTTAATGTTTCAAGTGACCTTGATAATTGCCTAATGTATTTTTTTAAATAATAAAACCATGACCTCCATAGGTTGAAGCACTTGCCAAATGTCCCACAGTTATCTAATGGCAAAGCCAGGACTAGAAATTCAGTCTCTTGACTTCCAGTTCAGCGGTATTCCCCCCAAAGCACTGTGCTTTTTCTTTTGATATCAAAAAGAAAGAAGGATAGATTAGAAGAGAGAAATATTTTGAGATAGAGAAAGAGGAAGACATGATTAATTTGACTCAGTCACTGAACACAAAAGACAAAACTCTCACAGATCCTATTCACAGGACTCTACATGGTAACAAGAAAAAGCAGACTGACTGGGGAGTTGAAGCAACAATAGAAGGGTATGAGATTCAAAGAGAAAGAAAAAAGAACAAAATAAGTGAATATTATGTGATAAATATGATAGATAAAATTTGACATCTAAAATATATAAAAAAACTGTTACAGAAAACTTACAAAATCCTGGTCCACAATGACTAAAATAGTAAAAGAATAAACAGAGACAATTTTCTATTTTTGAAATTTTCTTTTAATTGTTATCTTTTGTTTTTATTTCATCTTCATTTCAAAATATATCCTTCCTCTGTTCTCTGGCTAGAGAGTCAGCCCCTTTAGCAAAGGATAAATAATAAAGAGAAAAAAACAAGTTCTGCAAATTTAATCAAGAGTCTGACAGTACATACCATAATTCACACCCATAATACCCTACTTTTCAATGACAGGAAGGAGATATGTTTTCTCAACTCTTCTTGTGGACATACTTGTTCATTATATTCAGACAGAATTTCATTTTATTTTTATTGTTTTTTTAATTTGCAGTGTTGAAACTTTTGTGCATATTTTGTTTTCCTCTTTCTACTTACTTCACATTATATCAATTCCTCCAATTTTCCTTGGGCCTCTTTCTGTTTTTCATGTTTCCTGTTTCTTAGAGCATAATAATATTTCATTATGTTCATATGCCATAATTGAGGAACATCTATTTGATATTCAGTTACTTGCTAGTACCAAAAACAATTTTACTATCAATGTTTGTACTTATGCAAGTTTTCTTTCTACTTGCCTTGGAGTATTTAACTTTCCATGGACTCTCTGGAGAAAAAGAAATCTTTTCCAACTCTTAATTCTGGTGTCTTCCCTTGGTTATTTCCTATTTTGCATATATATATATATATATATATATATATATATATATATATACATATATATATATATATATATATATATATATATATACACACACATATACTAGCTTTGAATATTCATTTGCATATTGTTTTGCCTTTAGATTGTAAGCTCCTTAAGGACAAGGACTGGATTTTGCCTCTTTTGGCATTCCCATCAGGGTCTGTTTTACAGTAGACTCTTAAAAAATATTAACTGTTTGAGTAATTAAAAGGGTATATCAACATTTAATTGTGATTATATCATGCCAAAATATTTTTGCAGATTGGTTTAGTCAGTTCACAGTTCTGATAGCAATGCATTTGTTTACCTGATTTTCCCTTTCTTTATTTCTATCTTTTTTTTTGTCATCTTTGCCAATTTGATAAAAACAAAACAAGAGTTGAACAGGCAGGTTTCAAATATGGACACACAAATTATTAATGATCACTTAATAAAAGTATTTGTCCCACTAATAATCATATTGATACACACTTTGCAAAATTGAGATTCTTATTCAACATCCTTGAAATTAGCCAAAATAATTATAAGTAACAAAATTCTATACCAGGGAGTTGTGAATATACTGATAAAACACTAATTACTGGTAGAATTGTAACCTCATAGAATCTTCTTAACAATAATATCAATTAACAAGCATTTATAAAATACCTCCTAATGATCTAGGAACTCTTCGAAATGGTCAGGACTCAAAGATGAAGTGAAACAACTCCCACTTTCAATGAGCTTATATTCTACCAAAAATGATAGAATGTTTTTATATAGGAATATACAAAATAAATTTGAGGTGATCTTTTTATGTAAGGAGGCCATCAAGGGATCAAAAAAGAACTCAAAGAAGTAGTGCTTGAACTGACACTTATACAAAATAATCATTCCATACAAGACAATTATTTCATTACTTGGAACTTACCCTGAGAGTGCTATCTATAAAAATAAGTCAACTATTCAAAGATTTTTATAGTAGTATATTTGTAATTGATTAAAACTGGAAGCAACCTAAATACCCAACAACAGTGGCATGGTCAAATGAACTGTGATATAACAATGTAATCAGATAGTAAATAGAATTAAGATCAGCAAATATGATTAATATGAAGGAATCAGGAAAGACCTTTATGAAATAAAGCAAAGTAAAAATAATAGAATCAAAACAGCATGATGAAAAACATGGTGATGAAACAGGAAGAAGAAGAAAGAATCTTGATAGAGAGTTAAATGGATGAGTAGAAAATTTTGACAGTTTAAAAACTGAAATCCATAAAATTAAAAGTACATTGTAATTGGGGTGGCTAGGTGGTGCAGTGGATAAAGCACCGGCCCTAGAGTCAGGAATACCTGGGTTCAAATCCGGTCTCAGACACTATTACCTAGCTGTGTGGCCTTGGGTAAGCCACTTAACCCCATTTGCCTTGCAAAAATACCTAAAAAAGAAAAGAATTAGTGAATGTCAGAGATGGAATTTGAACCTAGGTTTTTCTGCTTTGAAGACAGCTCTACATTTTCCACACCATAGTGCATCTTCAATGATTATCTTTATTATACATTAAATTATAATACATATTTTTGCATAATAGATTATAGTTCATATTTTAAAAGATTATCTGATTTTATGATTAACTAAATTCTTCTCTTTTCTGATAAAAAATGAATGGAGTTATAGTAGGAATCCTGTGAATGAGTGATTTGTTCCAATTGTTTCTTGATTCTTCACTTTTACACACGGGATAAGTTGAGAAAAGTCTGTGGTTCAGTTGAACAAAAGAGATTCATCCTATCAGCAAACCATCTTTAAATCATATCTAACCACTGAGCATATTGATATCTGCAGACTGAATTCTTCCTTAATGTGGAAGGAAATTTAAGAAGTCAAAAAAGTCAAGAAAATATAGACAGGTCTTGTGTACAGCCTAGTAAATATGAATAGAAGCTTTACCAAATGGAAGTCTGAAGATAACTGCTATTAAAACCCAGAGGGTATCATCACAGATTGCCAGCCTAAGCCTGACTATAGCTCAGTGCCAATTCCCAAACAGTTTGGCAAGAATGACCTAGCCTTTCCATTCCATGGGGTGATTTCTGGGAATAGAGTTTGCTCAAACCATGTCTGCACAGCAAAAACAAAGCAGAGGGTAAAGATAATTACTTAAATTATTCAGACCTGGCCTCATCCTCTTCTTTAGGATCTAGCTGATATTTTTTCCTTTTTTTTTCCTCTGCCCTTTCTTTATTTTCTTATTTCTCACTATGCTCTGCACCCCACCCTCCCTATTTTTTCTGATTTTAATAAAATTCCTTAGATAATAATTTGAAGATAATGCAATGTTGCAGATGATTTAAAAAAACTGTTTTTCTATTCTTAGATGTGTTATTAAAATACCAATGAGATTTTTTTTCTTTAAAATATTCTGGGAAATTGATACATCTTTAGAGTTTCTGATATATGACATGAATGTGCTGATTAATTTTGAAATTATCATAATGTAATTACATTGTTAAGTGTTATACTCTTTAAAATATTCATTTTAAAATATTTCAGCTATTCAGTGCTAGAAGAATGAGTACAGCAATGCATTATAAGAAATTAAATACTAACTTCCAAATAATTACATGAGTCCCTGCAGGAGACTACATAAGGTTTATTTTCTTCATACACAGTGGTAAATTTAACAGGAATATTTCAGTACTTCTCAGATGCTCCATAATAACTTAGAGACAAAATTGGTCCTGAAATAGTAATTTGAGTGAATGAATGAATGAAAAAATATTAAGACTTTACTATATACAAAACCTATGCAAAGTGTTGTAGGTGCAAATAGAAAAGCAATATAGTTCCTTCTCTTTTTTTTGCAAGGCACTGGGGTTAAGTGGCTTGCCAAAGGCCACACAGCTAGGTAATTATTAAGTGTCTGAGGTGGGTTTTGAACTCAGGTCATCCTGACTCCAGGGTTGGTGCTCTATCCACTGTACCACCTAGCTGCCCCTAGTTCCTTCTCTTAAAGAGCTCATGTTCTAATGGGGGAAGGCTTTATACATAAGAGTTTTCAGTTGCAAGTCAGTTAGAATGACCTCCTTTTTAATCAAAGCAAATAGTCATATATCTCCCTTAAGTTCTTTCCATGGATAAAAACTTTATATGGTTCAATCATTTGATGTTATCAAGGATTTTGAGGAATAAACATTCTTCTCTGGATCTTCACTATGACTTCTGTAAAAGAAGGGATTATAAAGACAATTGCTGCGTCACATCTCCACAACAGTTGATACTAATAATTATGGCTATGGTGGCTAGATTGGAATCAGGACCTCTTTTCTGGGGAAGGAGGCAGAGGAAGGATTTCCCATACTATTGTCCTTCTACTGTTGGATTTTCACAATCTCTAAGAAGGGGTTGGAGTTGAGTAGTGGTGGTTTGATGAATACCACATGCCACCTCCTGTCTCATCCAATAAGGGTGACACATCATTACAAGTAGGTGGGCTTGGTTGCCTAATAGTTGGTGGCATAATTGATATCTTCTCCACAGGTACAATTATTCTATAAATTAGGGGAAATTATTATGAAAAATAAGATAATTCATTTCCAGCCAAAATGTTAGAGAGAATACAAACACAGTTCTAAAGTCTCCCGATCTTTCCCCATCTGTGATATGAAACAAACCTCTTAACAGAAATCCGAGTCACAAAACCCAGATAGAAAAGCCAGAAGAAAGAACATTTACCTCAGGATTTGTTTTTTTGCAATCCTGGGTGAATCTGGGCACAGAGGGCGACTCTGCCAGGAGCACAGGAGCTGGGAAAGCCAGGAAGCCCAGATTAGCCAAGGATTAGCCTGATTAGCAGTGGGGTTGGAGCCCAGGGGGCCTGAGGGCCTGAGAGCTGACCTCCTTGATTAGCAGTGGGGCTAGAATCTGGTCAAACATGGGGGCTTGGGTCAACTAGGGATCAGAGGCATTGGTGTTTGTGCTGACCTTCTGGAGTTTGCCAACAGGGTTGGGAGGAGAGCTCTGGTGCTGGAGAGCTGCCGACATCATTCCTGGGCTCCTTTGGTCTGAAGAACTCAGAGGTCACACCACCATTGTGGCTGAGGCCTCTCCCCAGAACAAACACAATTACAGACTACTTCTGCCCTAGGCACAGGTGTATGAGAGGAAGAGCCAACTCATACAAGGTAAAGCACACCATTGACTGAAGACAAAAGTATTTAACAGCTTCAATCACTCCCTCCAGGCTAAGGGAGAAAGCCTCAATCAAGGTCACAGACACTCCAGGGAAAGCAACCAGCACCTCCTACTGGCCAGACAGAGAAATTACACTCAGTGAGCAAATCTTCTAGCACCCCCTACTGCCCAGCTGGAGATATTGCACTCAGTGAGTAAAGCTACTAGGGATCCCAACACCAAACCTCTGTGGACCAGCCCCTCCCCAACTCAAGGTCTTAGCAAAAATGAAGAAAGTTCAGTAGAAATGTGGATCCATAGAAAAATTCTTGGAAGAAAAAGACCCTAACTCAGAGAGACCTGGAATCTCTGAGGAGAATATGATCTGGTCTCCAGTACAGAAAGACTTCCTTGAAAAAGATAAGGAAGGAGTTTAAAAATCAATTGGAAAATTTGGGAGAGTCAATTAACAACTTGCAACACAAAAACAAATCTTTGGAAAATAAAAGTGGACAAATACAAAATGAGATAAATTCTCTCAGATCCTCAATAGGGCAAATGTAAAAAGAAAATAATTTTCTCAAAACCTCAATTGGTCAAATGGAAAGCTATTTCAAAAATAGAATTGGAAAAGGAGTTGCAAAAGGTAAATGAAGAAAACTCTTCTGCAAAAAAAAGAAGAATGGAGGCTCTGCAAACTAATGACTTCATGAAACATCAAGAGACTGTTAAACAAAATCAAAAACAGAAGAAAATGTAAAATACCTCATCAGCAAAACCACTGACCTCGAGAAAAGATTGAGGAGGTGCAACCTGAGAATTATTGGACTTCCTGAAAACATTGAAGAGGTAAAAAGTCTGGACTTCATATTACAGGATCTAGTGATGGAAAATTGCCCTGATACCATGAAACAAGAGGGCAAAGTAGTTATTGAAAGAATTCATTGATCCCCTCCAGAAAGAGATCCTAAAATGAAAAAACCAAGGAATGTGGAGGCCAAATTCTATAACTATCAGAGAAAAGAGAAAATCCTGCAAGCAGCCAGAAAGAATCAATTGACATACCAAGGAGCCACAATAAAGATTACACAGGACCTGACTCCATCAACATTAAGGGATCGAAGGGCCGGGAACGAGAAATGCAAATTAAAGCTTCTCTGACGTACCACCTCACACCTCTCTCAGACTGGCCAATATGACCAGAAAGGATAATGATCATTGTTGGAAGGGTTGTGGGAAATCTAGGACACTATTATTACATTTTTGGGAGAGCTGTGAACTCATCCAATCTTTCTGGAGATAAATTTGGAACTATGCCCAAAGGGCAACAAAAATGTGCATGCCCTTTGATCCAGCAATAACAGTACTGGGTCTATACCCTGAAAAGATGATGAGAAAGGGTAAAAACATCACTTGCACAAAAGTATTCATCGCAGCCCTGTTTGTGGTGGCAAAGAATTGGAAATGAAGTAAAAGTCCTTCAGTTGGGTATTGGTATATGTATGTCATGGAACATTATTGTTCTATTAGAAACCAGGAAGGATGGGAATTCAGGGAAGCCTGGAGGGATTTGCATGAACTCATACTGATTGAGATGAGCGGGACCAAAAAACATTGTAAACCCTAATAGCAACATGGAGGCAATGATCAACCTTGATGGACTCACTCATTTCATCAGTGCAATAATCAGGGAAAATTTTGGGCTGTTTACATTGGAGAATACTATCTGTATCCAGATAAAGAACCGTGGGGCTTGAACAAAGTCCAAGGACCATTTCCTTTAATTTAGAAAAAAACTGATATCTTATTGTCTGATCTTGTTATCTCTTATACTTTATGTTTCTTCCTTAAGTATATGAATTCTCTCTCATCACACTCGATTTGGATCAATGTATAACATGGAAACAATGTAAAGACTGACAAATTGCCTTCTGTGGGGGGGTGGAGGGAGGGAAGTAAGATTAGAGGAAAAGTTATAAAACTCAAAATAAATAAAATCTTTAATGAAAAAAATTAAGATAATACTAGCCCTCAGAAATTATAGATCAAAATTGGTTTATAATCTTTGTTTCTTTATTCAGGATCCTATTGGTAAGAAAGCTATGATATATACATTGAAACTAAAAGAGCATAAAAAGTTAAAAGTTTCGTAGGTCAAATTCTATTTTATTAACCCAAGTATACTTTTCTGGTATATGGGTATGTATGTGTGTGTGTGCTTATAGATATGGAATTGATATTTTTAAAAAAATTATAAAAAAATGCCTTGCTTATCTTTTCCTGATTACTATACCTCCTCAAACACCCTAATTTATATATCATATACTTGCATATATTGTCATTACCTTGCTGGCATTTTAAAAAGACAATACATAACCTAATAAATGTATTTGTTAAGGAACTCAACAGTTGCAATTCAGAGACACTTATTCATGTGGCACATTATGAGTTGCTTCAGACAGAAAGTAATGATGTTTGGTAGGATGCTGTTCAGATTGTTAGACTCAGCTTTTTATTATTTTTTAATATTGAATATTTCACATAGTGTTTTGTACAAATTCACTACTGTCAAGATATTCTACTGCTAAATCTTTACTCTGACAGTCCCTGAGAAGCATGAATACAAGTAACACAATAAATTTTAATTGATAACAATAACCAATTATCATTTAATGTACTTTTCTTTTGTTTAAAAAATTATTTACAGGTGGCTAGGTGGTGCAGTGGATAGAACACCGGCCTTGGAGTCAGGAGTACCTGGGTTCAAATCCAGTCTCAGACACTTACTAATTACCTAGCTGTGTGGCCTTGGGCAAGCCACTTAACCCCATCGCCTTGCAAAAACTAAAAAGAAAAATATTTACTATTAAAAATCTGAGAAAAGGATTTGGATTCATGAACAATAACTTATAGAAATTGTGGAGTCTCATTATGGGATAGAGTTTACTTAAAAAGGACTAGTTCAATGGGAGTAGAATGGAATATACCTTTTTCTCAGCAATACAAGGCAATTGACCATATATTAGAACATAAAACTACACAACCAAATGCAAAAAAAGCAAAAATAGTAAATTCACCCTTTTCAGATCATACTTCATTGGAAAATTACATTTTATTATAGACAATGGAAAAGATAATTGGAAATCAAATAATCTAATCCAAAAGGCAAAAACAAGCAGTTCAGAGAACAGATTATAGAAAAATTCATATAGAAAAATTCACATTAAAGAAAATGTCAACAAAGAGACAACATTCCAAATTTCATGGGAAGTAATCAAAGTGATATTATGGGGGTAAATTTATATCTCTAATTATTTATATCCATAAAATAGGGAAAAAGCAGATCAATGAATTGAGCATGTAACAACAATAAGAAGAAAAATATTAAATTAAAAATTCCCAATTAAACACCGAATTGGAAATTCTGAAAAATCAAAGGAGAGATTTAAGAAAAGTGAAATTAAGAAAATTATTGAACTTATAAGTAAAACCAGAAGCTAGTTTTATGTGGAGAAAGCAATAAAACATAAAACCATTATTCAATTTGATTTTTAAAAAGGAAATAAAAATATCAAAAATGAAAGGGCAAATGCATCATCAATGAATAGGAAATTAATAAAATTGTTAGGAGCTTTTTTGTCCAATTATATATTAATAAATTTAACAATCTAAATGAAATGGATGAAAGTCTATAAAAATACAAATTACTTTATAAAATGAAATCTATAAATAGCATAATCTTAGGAAAAGAAATTTAACAAGCCACCAATGAAGCTTTTATGAAAAAATCCCCAGAACCTGATAAATTCACAAGTGAATTCTTCTAAATATTTAAAAATTGAGTCCAATACTATATTAAACCATTTGGAAAAATACATGAATAAGAAATCCTACCAAATTCCTTTTATTTCATAAATATGATGCTGATACCCAAACCAAGAAGAACCAAAATAGAAAAAAAAAATTATAGATCAATTTCCCTAAGGAACATTGATAAAAAGACTTCAAGTAAAATATCAGCAAAGAGATTATAGCAACTAGGAATGCAGTGTTGGCTCAATATTAGAAAACTATCAACAAAACTGATAACAACAAAATCAATAGAAATCATATGAATATCTTTGTAGAGACAGGAAAAAATTGTGACAAAATGCAGCACTCATTGCTATTAAAATACTAGTGGACATAGGAAAAATAAAAATTTAACTTAAAATGATAAGTAATATTTGTCTAAAACCATTAGCAAGTATTATTTATGGGGATATGTTAGAAGCCATTTCACTACAATCATGAGTGAATCACGGGTGCCCATTAACACTTCTATTGTTTGATATTGTACTAGAAGTGTTAACTATAGCATTGAGAAGAAAAAGAGATTAAAGGAATTAAAATAAGAAATAAGGAAATAAAACTCTTTCCAGAAGATATGATACTATACCTAGAAAAATGTATAAAATTAATTCAAAACTGTTGGAATTATGAAAAACTTTAGCAAAATTGGAGGATACAAAATAAGCATACATGGATCATCAGAACTGCTATTCAATACCAATAAAGTCCAGCAGCAAGTGATAGAGAAATTCCATTTTAAATTATTATAGAAAACATAAACCACTTGGGAGTCTATGTGCCAAACAAAACACTTTTCAAACATATAATAATTAGAAAATATTTTCTCATGGGTTGCCAGAGCTAATATAACAAAAATGACAATTATATCTATATAAATTTATATATATATATATATATATATATATATATATATATTCAGTGCCATACCAATGAAATCATCAAAAATTATTTTGTAGAGTTAAAAAAATATAATGAAAATTCATCTGAAAGAATGAGGTCAAGGATATCAAGGATATTAATGAAAAAACAATATGAAGGAAGGTGGTCTAGCCACCCCAGGTATCAAACTGTATTATAAAGTGATAATTATCAAAACAAAATCTGGTAATGGAAAAAATAGAGTAGTGGATCAATGAAATAGATTAGATAAATATTACATTACAGAAAATGACCATAATAATCTAGTATATGATAAAACCAAAGATCCAAATTAAAAAAAAACCTCATTATTATGTAAAAATTGCTGGGAAAACTAGAAAATAATATAGCAGAAGCTAGGTATAGAATAATACCTCACACAATATACCAAGAAAAATTCCAAATGTGTGCTTAATTTACACAGAAAGAGTATGCATAAGATTAAGAGATTAATGTTTTTGTCGGTTTTATGGATAAAGGAAAGATTTAGGACCAAAGAAGATTTGCAGAGCATTGCAAAATGTATAACAGATAATTTTGATTTTAAAAAATAAAAAAGATTCTTCACAATCAAAACCAATGCAAGCAAAACTATAAGGAAAGCAGAAAAGTGGGGAAAATTATTTGTAACATGTATCTCTCATGCAGGTCTCATTCTCTAAGTTTTTTGAGAATTGAGTCAAATTTGTTAAAGTACAAGTCATTCACCTGTACAATGAATTTGTATAGGTAGTTTTCAGTCATATGGAAAGAAATGCTTCATATTACTATTGACCAGAGACATTCTAATTAAAACAACTCTGAGATACTCCTCACATCATTCAGAGTTGATAATAGTTTCCTGACCTGCCACCACAAGGAGCACCAAGCACAACTTGGAAGATCAGCAGGGTGACCTCTGCCAGAGCAAATGTTGAGTGTTGAAGGGAATATGGGAAATCTGGAACACTATTGCACTCTTGTTGAAGTTATGAACTAATCCAACTATTCTAGAGAGCAATTTGAAACTATGGTCAAAGGATTATAAAACTGTGCATAATCCTTGATCCTGCAATATCACTGTTAAGTCTTTATACAGATGACCTTCCCCTAAAAGGGAAAAGAACTTATTTGTATAAAAATATTTATATTGTTGTAGCTAAGAACTGGATGTCAAAGACATGTTCATCACTTGGGGGAATGACTAAACAAACTGAGGTTTATGAATGTAATGGTATTTTATTATGCTAAAAGAAATGGTAAGGAAGATGATTTCATGGAAATATCAAAAGATTTACACAAACTGAAGTATAGTAAAGTGAACAGAAGCATAAGACTACTGTATACAGTGACAACAATATTGTTTGAAAATGAACTGAGGAGGGGAAGGAGCCAAGACAGTGGCCTGAGAACAGATTTTTTACTCTCTCCAAAATATTTCAAAAACATTAAAATTATGACCCAAACTAAATTTTCAAAAGACAGAACCCACAGAAAGATCAGTGAGGCAATTCTCCAACCCAAGGTGACCTGGAAAATCATGGGAAGGCTCTGTTCCATGGGGTTGGAGGGGCAAGTGAAAGAGTTTCACCCTTCCAGGAACAGCCCTAGGGCTCCTGGGTCTCTAGGAGTCCCAGATCCTGGCAGAAGAATCAGTTTCCTGACCTGCCACCCCAAGGAGCACCAAGCACAACTTGGAAGATCAGCAGGGTGACCTCTGCCAGAGCAAGCCCAAAGTGCTGTGGCCCTCCTCAGTATGACTATGGACTTCAGAATGACCCAGATCCAAGGAAACAGAAGCAGGCCTGTGGAGCCACCCAGTAAGAGCCTCCTGGCAGCTGCGCCCTGAGTGCTCAGCCCATGAAAGGTAGGGGAGTGGAGAGAGACTGCCAAGATCTCTCCTCTGTCCCTGGGACAGGACTCTGGGGTTTTGAACACATTCAGACCCTGGTCACAGTCTGGGGCACCAAAGGGGTAAGTTTGTGGCCATTTAACAGACCAGGAGAACAGTCAGAGCCTCACATACTGAGGTCCTTGTGGGGTGCTCCAATAATGCTCAAAAGCTCAGGGGGCACCCAAAACCAGGGACAGACTGGGGAAATGAGCAAACAGAAAAAAAAGAAACCTGACCATAGACAATTTATTTGGTCCCATGGAAGACCAAAATACTCTTTCTGAAGATGAGAAATTTCAAGCTTCTGCATCTAAAGACTTGGAGAAATATAGGAGTTGGGCTCAGGCTATGACAGAGATCAAAAAAGATTTTGAAAATCAAGTAAGGGAGGTAGAAGAAAAATTGAAAAAGAAATGAGAGAGATGCAGACATGAAAATGAAGTCAGCAGCTTAGTTAAGGAAATCCAAAAAAAATGCTGAAGAAAATAACATTAAAAACCAGTTTAGATCAAATGGATAAAACAATTCAAAAAGTTATTGAGAAGAATGTTTTAAAAAGCAGAACTCGCCAGATGGAAAAGGAGATAAGAAAGCTCTCTGAGGAAAACAAATCCTTCAGATGTAGAATGGAACTAAAGGAAGCTGAGGACTTTGTGAGAAATCGAGACACAATAATTCAACACCAAAAGAATGAAAAACTAGAAGAAAATGTGAAACATTTCACTGAAAAAAAACACCAGATCTAGAAAACAGTTCCAGGAAAGATAATTTTAAAATTATTGGGATACCTGAAAGATCAGTAAAAGAGCCTTGACCTTATTTTTTAAAGAATTTCTATAGGAAAATTGCCCTGATATCCTAGGAGCAGAGGGTAAAATAGAAATTGAGAGAATCCACCAATCTTCTCCAAAAAGACATCCAAGAAAACAACCCCCAGTAATATTATAGCCAAGTTCCAGAACTCCCAAGTCAAAGAGAAAATATTACAAGCAGCCAGAAGGAAATAATTCAAGTATCATGGAACTACAGTCAGAATCACACAGGACCTAGCAGCATTTTACATTAAGGGCTTGTAGGGCTTGGAACATAATAGTCCAGAAGGCAAAAGAGCTTGGAATGCAACCAAGAATCAACTACCCAGAAAAACTGAACATCCTCTTCCAAGGAAAATGATAGACTTTCAATGAAAGAGGACACTTTCAAATGTTCCTGTTGAAATGACCAGAGCTGAACAGAAAGTTTGATCTTCAAGTACAGGACCCAGGTGAAGCATAGAGAGGATGGACGAGAAGGGTAAATTATGAAGGACTTAATGATGATGACAATGTGTATGTATTCCTGCATAGAAAGATGATACAGATAATACTCATATGAATCTTCTCATTTAATAGAGCAGATAGAAGGAGCATTTATAGATGAGGCACAAGAGAGAGAGATGAATTTGAAGATATCATATATATATGGTAAAAATGGAGTTAATGGGTGAAAGGGAAATGTGCTGGGAGTAAGAGAAAGGAGGGGTAGAATAGGCTAAGATGTTTCATGTACCTTTTGCAATGGTACGGAAGAGGGAATGAGGGAGCCTTCATTCTCATCAGAAATGGCTCAGAGAGGAAACTGCATACACATTCAATAGAGTATAGACATCTAGAAGAAAAAGGAGAGAAGGGGGGATGGGGGGGAGGGGGTAGGGGGGATGTGGTGATAAGAAGAGAGGGTAGATCATAGGAGAGGATAGTCAGATATAAGACATTTTCTTTTGTACTTTTGCAAGGTCCTAGGCCTGGGTGGTCTGTCTGGGACCATGGGGTCAGGTGGTTGCTGAGTCTCCAATGTGGGATGTGGGCTTGAGGCCTTTTGGCCCCAGGCGGGTGCTCTGTCTGCTAAGCCACTCAGCTGTCCCACAGCACATTTTTGAAGAGGGACATAGTGAAAGGAAAGAGAAAATATAATAGATGGTAGTGGGGAGGAATAGATAGAGGGAATTACAATCAGCAACAGCAAGTGTGGAAAAATATGGAAGTAACTTCTACAATGGACTCATGATAAAGAATGCGAGGCACTTGAAACAGAGCTGATGGTATCAGAACACAGACTGAAAAGCATTTTTTTCTCTTTCTTTCACTTTATTTCTCATGAGATTTTATATTTTTGTGGGGGAGGGTGTATTATGTTTACTTTTAAACCAGAATATTTGACTAATGTGTGAATAAATTAAAGAAAATTTAAAAGAAAAGAAACTGTGAATGACAATTATCCAGACAATACCGAGGAAAAATGTTGTAGCATATTATCCATACTATACTATAATAATATTGATTCAACACAAACTGAAGCAAGCTAATTTTACTACCTTTTACTTTTCTTCTTTTATTTGAATCTTCTTGTACAAATTTACTAATATGAAAATATTTTACATAATTGCACATGTGCTTGATTATCATCAAAGGGAAGGAAAGGGAAAGAGTAGGAAGGGAAGGGAGGATAGAATTTGGACTTGAAAACTTGAAATAAAAAAAAAAACTAAAAATTGGGGAAAAATGGACTAGTTCAAAGGTCTTTGTCTGTATTCTTGAAAAATCTAATATAAAAGGTCTTTAAACAGAAAGGGAAGGGGAAAGTGAGGGGAAAACTGCCTATGTGTATTCACAGAGTTAGACACCAAAGAGAATAGCTAAAGTATAGGCAAAAGGAATAGCAACAGGAAGCAACTGGAAATTCACAGGAGATAAGATCCAACAAAGGAGCCAGCAATAAAACCTGCAACTTCAGAAGTGCTCAAACACATGTACACAATGAGGACAAGTAACAAGTAAGATGAACTAGTGATTCTAATGCTATGAAATAAATTTGATTTGATAGGATGAGACTCATAGCTAAAATTTGGCTCTGAAATAGCATATCTTATTTAAAAAGAATTCTTAAAATAGTGGAGGCCATTGGAAAGAGGAGAACAATGAAGATAAAATAAAGGATTATAAAGAACTTCAAGAAGCAGAGAAGGAAAACATGGCAGAGATATCCAAATGAAGATAAAGGGGGGTACAAACAGAAATTATAACTCATCAGAAATTGAAAATTAATGAGTTAAGAAAAAAGTCATAATTAAGTCTGATTTATCCTGTTTGTACATAGTTCTTTGTACGTGTTCTTCCTCATTAGAATGTAAGCCCCTTGAAATTGAGAAACTTTTTTTTGTATTTCTTTGTATCCCTACAGCTTAGTTCAGTATCTGGCACTTATTAGATGTTTAATAAATGTTTATTGACTGACTGATACATAGCATTTATATAATGGTAATTTGTATCTTAATGGCCTGAACTTGCTTCAGTGAAAGTTTCATCTTTTTTTCTGAAGGAACAGAAACAAAGAAGATAATTCTCTTCAAGATCTGATTCTCACCCACAATGAGGAATCAGTTGATGAAATAGAAATGATGAGAATATTAGAATTGGTGATAGGTGAAAAGAGTAACACTGGACCTCGACTTTCTTCCTCTCTAAATTCCTGGAGGGTCTACTTTAAAAAGCTTTGAGAAAAGATAGGTACAGGCAGTGAAATTTTATAGAATCAGTTAGCCCTGGAGGGATGGGAGATACTCAATAATAAAATTTTGAAGACACAAATAAAATAATTCATTAGAAGGGGGGGAAAAAGGGAGAGCTACTAAAGAAACAATCATGAAAGTGCAAAGAAATTTAGAGATCAGATTAGATTTTTTAAATAAAAGATATGCAGAGAAGATAGTAACAGTGGCAGATAATAGACAATGAAGACAAAATTCTGACATAATTATTTTAAGGATAGTGTTAGGAGTTCTAGAATGAGAAGTAGGGCTTGGGTAATAAAGAAGGGTAAGGATGATCAAAGATATATAGACAGAAAGACAGATAGATATGTATGTAAATATATGTATTGTATATATATATATATATAAACATGCATATACACACATACATGTGTGTATACAGCTGTGTGGTACAGTGGATGGTATGTTAGGCTTGAAGTCTAATTTCAAATGGCCTCAGTCATTTATTAGCTGTGTGTCCCTGGGAAAGTCTCTTAATCCTATTTGCCTCATTTTCCGCATCTGTAAAATTTGCCTAGAGAAGGAAATGACAAACCATTCCCAGTATCTTTGCTAAAAAAATTCAAATGGGTTCATGAAGAGTCAACATGACTAAAATACTGACTAAAAAACCTATACCAGGGGCCGCTAGGTGGCACAGTGGATAAAGCACTGGCCCTAGAGTCAGGAGTACCTGAGTTCAAATCCAGATTCAGACACTTAATAAGTACCTAGCTGTGTGGCCTTGGGCAAGCCACTTAACCCCATTTGCCTTGCAAAAACCTAAAAAAAAAAAACCTATACCAAAATTGACTATGTACTAGGGCATAAAAACCTTTTAATCAAATACAGAAAGGCAGAAATAATAAATGCATACTTCTCAGACCATACTGTCATAAAAATTTCATGTAATAAAGGGTCATAGAAAAAGAAACCAAAAATGAATTATTGGTCACTAAATAACTTTATTTTAAATAATGAGTGGATCAAGTAATAAATCATAGAAATAATCAATAATTATATCCAAGAAAATGATAATGATGGGAAATCATACCAAAATTTATAGGATGCAGCCAAGGCAGTTTTGAGGGGAAACTTTATATCTCTAAATTCTTATATGAATAAAATAGAGAAAGAGGAGATCAATGAAATTGGTATACAACTGAGAATGCTAGAAAAAGAAAAACTTAAGGATCCCCAATTAAAAATCAAATTAGAAATACTGAAAATCAAGGAAAAAATTAATAAAATTGAAATCAAAAAATGCCACTGATGTAATGAGCTGGTTTTATGAAAAAATCCAATAAAATAGATAAATCTTTGTTTAATCTGATTTAAAAAAGAAAGATAACCAAATTACCAGTATCAAAATGAAAAGGGTGAACTACCCATCAATGAGGAGAAAATTAGTGATAAATCAGAACTACTTTGCTTAATTATATGCCAATAAATTTGATAACCTGAATGAAATGGATGAATATTCACAAAAATGTAAACTACCCAGGTTAACAGAAATGGAAATAACATACTTAAATAACCTGATTTCTGAAAAAGAAATTGAAGAAATCCTCAAAAAACTTCCTAAGAAATGGTCCCCATGGGGTGGCTAGGTGGTGAAGTGGATAAAGCACCGGCCTTGGAGTCAGGAGTACCTGGGTTCAAATATGGTCTCAGACACTTAATAATTGCCTAGCTGTGTGGCCTTGGGCAAGCCACTTAACCCCATTTGCCTTGCAAAAAAAAAAAAACGAAATGGTCTCTAGGTGAAGATGGATTTAAAAGTGAACAATTAAATTCCTATTATATATAAACTATTTTTAAAAAAATAGAAGTTCTGACAAATTCCTTATATTACATGAACATGGTGCTGATATCTAGAACAGAAAGAACCAAAATGGACACAGAAAATTATAGATCAATCTCCCTAATGAACATTGATGCAAAAATCTTGGATAAAATGTTAGCAATGAGATTACAGTAATTTATTATTAGGATAATACACCATGATCAGGTTGGATTTATACCAGGCAGGCAGAGATGGTTCAATATTAGGAACTCATTCAACATAATTGAACATATCAATAGCAAAACCAACAGAAATCATATGATTATCTCAATAGATGCTGAAAAGTCTTTGATAAAAGACAGCATATATTCCTATTAAAAACACTAGAAAGTTTAGGAATAAATGGAGTTTTCCTTAAAATAATAAGTAGTATCTATCTAAAGCCATCAACAAATATTACATATAATGGAGATAAACTCAGACTTATTAAGATCAGGAGTGAAACAATGATTTCTATTATCACCATTACTATTCAATATAGTCTTAGAAATGCTAGCTTTGGCAATAAGAGAAAAAAAGAAATCGTAGAGATCAGAATTGGCAATGAGAAAGCAAAGCTTTCACTCTTCACAGATGATATGATGTATACTTAGAAAACCCAAGGAAATCATCTTAAAAACTCCTTGAAACAATTAAAAATTCAGCAAAAAGCATGATATAAAATAAACTCACCTAAATCATTTCTATATATGAACAACAAAGCCCAAGAGCGAGAGATATAAAGAGAAATTCCATTTAAAGCAACTGTAGACAACATTAAATACTTGGGAATCTACCTCCCAAGACAAACCCAGAAACTGTATGAACACAACTATAATGCATTTCTCACCCAAATAAAGTCAGATATAAATAATTTGAAAATTGTCAATTGCTCATTGTTAGATTTAGCTAATATAATAAAAATGACAATTCTATCCAAATTAAATTACTTATTCAGTGCCATGCTGAACAAACTACAAAATAATTATTTTACCAAGCTAGAAAAAATAGTAAAAAAAATTCATCTGGAGCAGCAAAAGGTCAAGAATAGCAAGGGAACTAATGAATAAAAATATAAAGGAAGTTAACTCTACCAGATCTAAAACTATACTACAAAGCAGTAGTCATCAAAACTGCCTGGTAATGTTAAGAAATACAGTAACAAATCAGTGGATTATAATAGGTTCAATAGAAACAGTAGTAAATGGATAAAGCAATTTACTGTTTGACAGTCTTAAAAACTCACTATTTGGCAAATATTCTTGGGAAAATTGGAAAATAATATGGCAAAAACTAAGCATAGATAAAAATCTCACACCCTATACCAAAATTAAGTCAAAATGGGTTCAGGATTTAGACATAAAGACGGACACTATAGATAATTTAATAGACCAAGAAATACTCATCTATCAGCTCTACGGAAAGGGGCAAAATTTATGACCAAACAAGAATTAGAGTACATTATAAATTTCAAAATGAATGATTTTGACTATATTAAATTAGAAAGCAGAAAGCTGGAGAACAATCTTCACAACCAGGAGTTCTAATAAATGTCTCATTTCTAAAATATATTGAGAATTTCATCAAATTTATAAGGTTACAAGTCATGCCCAATTGCTAAATAGTCAAAGGATATGAATAGACAGTTTTCAAGTGAAGAAATTAAAGCTATATATAATCATATGAAAAATGCTTCAAATCATTATTCATTAGAGAAATGAAAATTAAAACACTTCTGAGGTATCAACTCACACTGTCAGACTGGCTAAGATGACAAAAAGGGAATGTGATCAATATTGGAGAGGCTGTGGGAGTATTGGACATTAATGCATTGCTGGTGGAGTTGTAAAATGATCCAACCCCTTCTGAAGAGTAATATGGAACTATGGCCAAAGAACAATAAAACCTTATGACATAGAAATTCCAATTCTAGGTCTATATCCAGAAGAAATTATAATTCAAAATATTCATAGCAGCTCTTTTTGTAGTGGCAAAGAACTGGAAATTGAGGGGGTGACTATTAATTGGGGAATGGTTAAACAAGTTATGGTACATGAATATTATGGATTACTATTGTTCTGTAAGAAACAATAAATGGCTGGACTCTTGAGAAGCATAGAATGAATCACAGGCTATGATACTGAGCAAAGGGAGAAGAACCAAAAGAACAATGTACTTATTAACAACAACATTATGAGATGACCAACCTTGATGGATGCAACTGCCCTCAGCAGCTCAGAGAGCTTTGACAGCTGTATTAGATCATCTTTGGACAATGCTTTCCCCATTCAGAGGAAGAAAAACAAAACAAAACAAACCAAATTTAAAAAATCCTTCAGAATGTGATGGACAATCTTTTCTCTTTTTTTAAAAAAAAAGATATCTCTTATGTGTTTCTTTCTCTTAATCCTGATTCCTCATACTGAAAAATGACTAATCTATAAACATGTTTAAGTCAAATGTATATGTATAATATTTACCTGTCTGTTCACTGCTGAGAGGAGGGGCGTAGGAAGGGAGGGTAGAAGAAAATACACATAGGCATATGGATGAATGTTGAAAAACTTTCATAATATGTATTTGGAAAAATAAAACATCAATTAATTTTTTTAATTTAAAAAATGACTAAACAATACACATTTATGTATATATAGATTATTATTATATTACAAATATATATGTCTTTTAAAAACAAACATATTTGTTTATTAATACACACATATACACACAGACATATATATATGTTTGTATATGTATTTGGTTGTTTTTTTAAAAGCTGTATAGACAAAAAGAGGAAGAACAAAGTAGGGATAGAAATGATGTCTCAGGAATATAGAATAATTGGTAATAATGAAGAGAAGACAGAGCTACTGATCTTTCATTTCATTTGTTTTATCTGAAAACAGAATAGTGTTTCATACTAAAAAAAAAAGAAGAAAACAAAACAAAACATGCCAATAGGATGTTGAAATCCAACCTAACTCAATAAATATTAAGAGGACACCCAGTTGCTTTGATGAGTTCAGATGTCCAGGTCCAAACTTCATTCCAAAGTGGTGAAAAACTAATAAATGTAATTACTGATCTCCTATCAGTCACTTCCAAAAGATCTTGTAAAGGGATAGAAATATCATGTTTGGAGTCATGCCATCTAAATTTTATGTTAAGGGAAGAGAATGAAATTTGGGAGGTTTAGTCCAGTGAGATTTACTTGGATTCCTGAAAAAAATTCTTGAACATATTTTAGAGAATAGAGAACATTTAGAAAAGTCAAGCACTAATCACCAATGGCTTTATTAAGAGCAGTTCATGCTAAACTAACTTTATTGACCTTTTTACAGGCTTCTTTAAACTTGTATGGAGGCAGAAGCCATAGAAATTCCCATACATATTGGGTCCTGGGGCACATTATATATTCTCTTTAGAGTTCTAGGAATACCTTTCAGGATGATTAATGCCATCAACTCCAACCCCCACAAGTATTGTCCCTTCCCCAAGATTTTTGGTTGAGAGCTATTTTAAAGAAGATAAATTGGATAAAATGGTACAAATTACAATTGATACAAAACACCCCCCCAAAAAAAATTCTGATTTTTTTTACAAGTTTGCAAAGAGTCCAGAGAAAAGTAGACTGAAAATTAGAAAGCATATGTAGCAGAGAAGTAATAGAGATTCTATTAGAGAAGTTCTTTTCTCCCATATATGTACTATTGGAGAAATTCTCCTTAAACATGTATAGCCTACAAATACATACATATATATATATATACATATTCTTATATGTATATATTTTCATATATGTGTATGTATAATACATACACAAACATGTATAGTAATTGTAGACTCAGGAATCTAAGTCTAGTCTGCCTTTATCTCTCAATGTAGATAATTTCTATCAACTGATGCAACCATGTAACTTTTGGGAAATTCTATAAGATGTATTAGAGAAGATACACGATTGCCTACCAAGCTGAATATGTATAGAACCCTTCTGCTGACTTCATTATTGTATGTCCTGACACCTGAAGAGTCTACCAGCTCCATGCCAGAAAATTGAACTGCTTCCAATTGAATTTTCTTAGGAAGATTCTGAAGATTATCTGACAAGAAAAGGTACCAGACTCTGAGGTCCTCTCTTGAGCTGACCTGCCAAACATTCAAACTTTGCTGCAAAGAGCATGTATGACTCCAACAAAATGGCCATATTGTTCAAATGCCAAAGGTATTTTTTTCCTAAGAAACTATTTTACAGAGAATTCATACAAGGCAAGCACTCCTACAGAGATCAGAAAACACAATATGAAGACAATATTAAGATCTCCTTGAAGAATTTTGGCATTGATTGTGACACAGAAGACATTGACTTAGGACCATACAGCATGGTATGCATGCATTAAAGAAGATGTGTTCTATAAACAAAGGAGAATGTCAATAAATCAAAAGAAACATGAAATGTTCACATTTAAAAACATCTTTCTATCCCAAATGTTCATATAGACTATTTATGATCTGCCTAAGATAGTCTTCTGACCTCATATTGGTCTGATCAGTCACAGTAAGAAACATTGTACTTTGACCCCTATCTGATGATATCATTTTGATCCTCTTCAAGAAAGGACAACAATGAATGAATGAATGAAAAAATTCCTAGGGTCAAATGGGAGGAAGACCAGAATAATATTTTCCAGACCCTTCCAAGCTTACATGGTTCTCCTTTTCTTAAGAAAGATTGTGCTGGTTCAGGGAAGAAGATATAGACAAAAGCTAAAGTCAAAGTTTCTCCTTTTCCTCCATGAAATTCTTCCTCAGGGATTGCTGGAACACTTTCTCTTTTTGTTTACCATTTACTGGAACTTCCCAATTTTTGGCTCACTGAATGCTTATTTATAAGACCCAGAAGCCATGACAAAAATCTGTCAGCCGATTGGAATAGACTTCCAATTTGGTGTCATTTCACTTCACTCTGTGGTTTGTTCCATTTAATCTAAAACCTATTACTTCAATTGATTAGTGGGCTATTTTATCATTTCTCCCCACTATAACGGAGCCAGATACTTGATTTACTAAGTCATTCAAACCTACCCTTATTATAGAGTTAGGGTGATAGAGTGGAAAAAGAGCTACATGTGGAGTCAAGAAGACTTAGTTTTTAAATTTTATCTCTGGAATTTACTATGGGACTTTAACTCAGTTCTTTCTTCTTTTCAGACCATCCTCCACTCAGCAAAGGCCTAGCAGCAGAACCACCTCAGCTGTCAATAGGGAGAGTGATCACCTCACCCCAGGGTATAGCCCACTATTGATCAAAGACAAAAGTATTTAACAGCTTCAAACACTCCCTCCAGGTGAAGGGAGAGGGCCTCAATCAAGGTCACAGAAACAGCAGAGAAAGCAACCAGCACCCCCTACTGGCCAGTTCATCCCATTCACATTCAAAGTTATAATTACTCTTTATTGCCCTTCAAGCTATCTTCCCTCTGTTTGCATTTCCCCCTTTTTTTCACCTTATCCCTATTTCTCAGCATTTTGCTTCTTAATACCACTTCCTTCTGTATATTTGTCCCCTTATATCCAACCCCTCACTTTTTCCCCTTTTCCTTTGCCCCTTTTCCTTCCCTTCCTTTGTCAGTCTCTCCTTTCCTCCCCCTCCCCCTTTCCCGCTTAACACTAAAAATGTAAGATAAATTTATAAACTTAACTGAATGTGTGTTAATTTCTCTTTAAGCAAAATCTGATGAGAGCAAAATTCAAGTGGTTCTCACCCCCTGCCTTCTTACTTTCTATTGTAAAAGGTCCTTCGCACCTTTTTATGTGATTCAATTTATCCCATTCAATCTCCTTTTTCCTGTTTCTTTACTGTCCTGCTCTTTTTAAGGAGATATTATTTTTAACTCATTCCATCAGTCACAAACAAGTCACAAGTGCCCATTACTTCTGGATAAATATATTCCTCTAATACAGTTACATTTCTCAAGAGTTATGAGAATCTTTCTCCTATTGCTATTATGCTATTATGATTCCTCTTTTTTAGTTGAGGAAACTGAGATAGACTGAGATTAAGTGACTTGTTCAATGTTACATAGCTGTAGGAGTGTGAGACTAGATTTGAATTCAAGTCTTCCTGATTCTAGGTTCTTTGCTCTATTTATTGTGCCATCTAGCTTCTATTAATGTAATAAAAATTATCAGTATCTAAATTGGCATTGATGAGGGTGAGTCCCCTCACTAAACCAATCATCACACATCCTTCAGATTCTTCTTCTACTTGTGCATTAAATGGATGGTGAAGGGAAAGTTGCAGACATAGTTTATCTCAATTTTAGCAAAATATTTGACAAAGTGTCTCAGGCTAATCTTATGGAAAGGCTAGAGAAATGCAAGTTATACAGAAGTGGAATTAGGTAGATTTGGAACTGATTCTATGCCCAAAAATGAATTGCTATTCTTTAAACATTGAGTTGGAAGGAGGTTTCAGTGGGGTGGCACAGGAATCTTTCCCTGGACTTGTGCTATTTAATATCTTATCTTTCATTCTGACTTCATGTCAACTTGGAAGTCTCTAATGAAATCCTTGAGGAAGCTATGCTTGGTTTGGTGCTGTTTAGCAATTTTTTAAAAAAATCAGTGATTATATAATACTATAGATGGCATGTTAATCTAATTTGCAGATGAGACAAAGCGAATTGAAGAAGTTGATACATCTCAGAAGACTGTGGATCTAAAAAGATCTTGAAAGAATAGAATACTAAGCCAAGTCTAATAAAATGAAATTTAACAAAGATAGATGTTAAACTTCAGTTTAAATAATTATTATCACAAATATATGATGCAGGGGAAATAGTTGGGTATCCTTTTATCTGAAGAAGATCTTAAAGTCTCAGTGGACCACAAGATCAACAGAATGATATAACATCCACAAAAGTTGTCAAGATCCTAGGATTTATTGAAAAGTCAGTGTTTCCAAGACTAGAAAATCATATAACACTTCTCTAGTTAAAACAACAGAATGTGGGTAGCATAGTGGATAACATGTAGGAACTTGAAGCAAAAAAATAATCTTCATGAGTTCAAAACTGACTTCAGATATTTGCTAGATAAATGATCCTGGGCAAATCACTTAATGTAGTTTGCCTTAGTATACTCATTTGTAAAATAGTATTATCTTAATTTTTTCATTAAAGATTTTATTTTGAGTTTTATAACTTTTCCTCTAATCTTACTTCCCTCCCTCCACCCCTCCCCACAGAAGGTATTTTGTCAGTCTTTACATTGTTTCCATGTTATACATTGATCCAAATTGAGTGTGATGAGAGAGAATTCATATACTTAAGGAAGAAACATAAAGTATAAGAGATAACTGTCTTCAGATACTTGAAAGATTATAATGAGGAAGATGAGCAGGCTGACTCTGGCACCACATGGCAGAAGTAGGAAGAATGAGTAGAAGTTATGGAGAGTCAGATCCGGGCTTGATATCAAGGTACTTTGGGTGTAATGCTGATAAGTTCCACTTCACTTGAAGTCTTCAAGTCAAGGCTGGATGACTATTTGTTAGATGAGTTGAAGTGAAAATTATTTTTTGGTGGGGAGAGGATATGAGTTGGATGAGATGGTTGATAAGGTCCCTTCTAACTCCTTCTGAGAGTTTGTGATTCTTTCATACTTTCAGTGTTGTGCTATATATGATGCAAATGGGGTAGCTTTGAGAGCCTACATTTTATAATCATTACAGACATTTCTTTCCTCTAGCAAAGGCATCTTTAAAAATTAAGCTTATGGTGAGGGTATTCTCCATAGAATGGAGGTATATATGATGGCAATACATTTTTTAAACTTACAATTTGAAGGGATGCTTGTTACCTGTGTGAAATTGCAATGCTTCATGTAACTATAAAAATAGAAATCATATGGGTGCTTTGACAATATATTTCTGAGATATACCTCTGTATAATCTGTCTAGGTTATAGAGGTTGAATCTTATGCAATGAAGCTGAAATTTGGGTGAATCTGGACCACATACGTTTTCAATTTGGATCATTTGCTCTTTAGGTCTGTAAATCCTCAAAATTGGCTTCAGAAATTCACCTTTGAGCCCAATTTGTCCTGATTGCAGTCTATGCTCCATGATTTCACAGATACTTAATCCTCACTGAGTTTAGTACATAACCATGTGCAAGCTGTTTCCAGATCCATGAGTGTCTATTGCCCCTTGGACAGGCAAATCCCCACCCTTTCCCCAGTCTATTGCATGTTTCTGTATTTATTTGGTGCTGACTATCAATGACCTTCCATTTGCTCTTTTGTCACCCTTACTTACTCATTCAACTGTTTTTGTTTTCCTGAAGTTCATAGAGGCAAAGGAAAGAGTTGATATACGTAATCAGCATTTTGTCTTTTGATAGTCTGCTAATGAAATTATTTCCAAGAACCAAGTGCATCCCATTGGAGAAGAGATTCTAATGAGGTATACAATGGAATCAATGACCTCTGTCTGGTTTGCAGATTATCCTATTCTGATTTTTCTGTGCTCTCCCTTGATCAGATCACATCTGGAATATCATGTTCATTTCTAAACCTAGGGCTTTTATCACTGTATCATTCACATTCATCTTCTCTTCTCCCCTACCCCCAACACTTGTTTTTACTGCCCAATTCATACCCCAGACTATTATTGTAGTAACTCTAAAATGATCTAGCTTCCTGTGATCCCTTTCCTCTCCAATGGCTCCTTTACATTATCACTATAGTAAACTTTATAAATATGTTGCTACCATGTTCAAAATATGAATTATTATTCCATAATTTTAATTAGGCAGTTAGGTGATACAGTACAGTTTGGATTCAAAAAGACATCTTCCCAAGTTCAAATCTGACTATAGATGCTTACTAGCTATGTGACCTTGGGCAAATCACTTAACCCTATTTGCTTCATTTTTCTTTTCTGTAAAATAAGCTGGAGAAAGAAATGGCAAATCACTCCCATATCTTTGCCAAAAAAAAAACCCCAAACAAATAGGACATGAAGAGTTGGATATGACTGAAAAATGACTGAGCAACAACAGCAGCAATAACAAATTTTATTTAATTGGAATACCTTCACTTACCCTTTATAATTGGTAATCTGACTCCAACATGCCTGCATGTCTCTACTTTGCTATGGCATTGTCTGTCCTACAATCTATAGCAAGCAGTCATTTGTTATTCCACTTCCTCTTCCACTCTCTTCTCCTCCTAGTCTTTATACACATCATTCTTTATATTTTCTTTTCCTTTTCCATGTCCTCCCAGAATGAAGTTTTCCATTAATAAGAACTGATCCATCCATTCTGAAAATAATACTAGCTGGCATTTATATAAGACTTTTGCCATTTGCAAAGTTATGACCTATCTTTGAAATAGATAAAACAAATATTTTAAAGAAGGATACTGAGATTTAGATAGGGTAAGGGGCTTGGTCATCATTGCATTCCCAAGAAACAGTCAGATCAGGACTCAATAATTCTGATACCAAAGACTGTTCTTTACTTTATATCCATAGATCTATATCCATAGATTTCAAAGTATGGTCCTGGTATCCCAGGTGTCCCTCTTTCATGATATTTACAAGTTCAAAACAATTTTCATAAGAATACTAAGATGTTTAATTTCTACTATTATAAATATTGATACCTATGAGAGGTATTGATAGATGTAATCCGCATATACAAATACTCTTGGAGAGATCCTCAATATTTTTAATAATTTAAAGGGGACTCGAGCCAGAGTGGTGATTGTCAAATTATGTTTCCCTATTTGACCTTTTCTATGCAAATAACAACAGTTTAACTCATACAATGGATTTTTGGCTATACTATCTCTATTCCCTACTAGATGACACATTTCTTGAGGTCTAGAGATTTATATTACTTGTGTTTTGCATATCAAAACCTAATACATTTTTTACTAGGAAATCATTCATATTTGCCAAATGGAATCATATTAGCTTTCCATACTTGAACTTATCTATTGATACATAGAAACTTAGGCACCAAATTAAATCAAATCAACATGAATTTATTAAGCAACTCCTAAATATTAGTGCTGTGAGTATAAAGCAAGGTGGGTACAAATGTGAGGGCTATTTTGCAAATTTATACAGACCAAGACCCAGATTTACTTGACTCCAGGCCCCATGCTACACTTATTAAGTCAGCTAATAGGGGAGATCACATGGAAGCTAGCTAAGATTCAAAAGAAGCAGGAAAGGCTTCCTGTAAAAGGGTGGATTTTAGAGGGGACTTGAGAAAACTTGGGAAGTCAGGCTGTGAATTCCAGGCACAGGGAACTGCAAGGGAAATCATCTGAAGTTGAGAGATGGAATGTTTTATTTAAATAACAGTAATGAGGCCAATGTCACTGAATTACAGAGTGTGTAGTGATGTATAAAGTATAAGAAAACTAGAAAGGGGTATGTATGTGCATGTTGGGGGGGAAGTTAGGAAGGACTTTAAATAGCAAAGGATTTATATTTGATCTTTCAGGCATTGGGAGCCATTAAAGTTTATTGAGTCAGGGAATGACATGATCAAATTTCACTTTTTCAGCACTCTGTCATCTGAGAAGATCATGGGCTGGAGAGGTGAGACACATATGCTAGGAAGACTAACCAGTCAGTTATTCCATTAGTTCAAATGTAAACTTATAATGACCTTATCAAAGTGGTGGAAATAAAGGAAGAGAGAAGGAAGAAAATATGAGAAGTATTATGTGAGTAACATCAACAAACTGTGGCAACAATATAATCATATATAAGGAGGTGAGAGACTAAGCAGTTGAGAATTAAATGTTGGCTGCAAGATTGTGTGAAGATAGTGGTACCCTAACAATAACAGAGAAGTTAGGAAAAGGGGAGGTTTTATAGAGAAAGATAATAACTTCATTTTTGGACACATTAAGATGTTTGCAGAACATTGAGATCAAGCTATCAAATTGGAATTTGGAGACATGAAACTGGAGGTCAGTGGAGACGTTAAGACTAGATAAATATAGTTTGAAATCACAAGCATAAAAATGATGATTGAATCCAGGGTTGCTGCTGAGATCACTAAGTGAAATAATATAAATGAAGAAAATAAAAGACTTTAGGGACAGTAAATATGGGACACCCATAGATTGCAGGCATGATCTGGATGAATATCTAATGGAGCAGTCAGATAGGTAGGAAGAAAACTAGGAGAGAATAGTATCCAAAACCAAAACCAAAAAAAACCCAAAACTTTAAGAGAAGAGAATATCAAGGAGAAAAGAGACATCAGCTGTGTCAAAAGATAAAGGGAGGTCAAGAAGGATGTGGATGGGGGACAGCTAGGTGGTACAGTGGATAGAGCATAGCCCCTGGAGTCAGGAGGACCTGAGTTCAAATCTGAACTCAGACACTTAGTAATTACCTAGCTGTGTGGCCTTGGGCAAGTCACTTAACCCTATCTGCCTTGTAACCCCCCCCCCAAAACAAAGGATGTGGATGGAGAAAAGGTTATTAGATATAGAGTTAAGAGATCATTAGTGACATCAGAGAGATTTTGGTTAAATGAAAAGGTCAGAAGCTACATTGTAGAGAGGTAAGAATGCGAGAGGAAAGGAAGTAGAGTCTCCAAGCACAGGTAAGCCACAAAAGGAAGGAGAGATATGACGAATAACAAAACAGTGTCTGAAAATTGTGCTTTTAATAAGATATTCTTTATGCATGCATGTATTTTATGTTGTGATCCTACAACACCTCTTGTCTGACACAACCAGAGATAACATAGCAATCCTATCATTGTTAATATCAAATGAGACACAAGAGAAGCATATTCTTAGACAAGAGCATTCACCACTCTTATGGAGTATGTTTATAGCCCAAGGTCTAAATAAATGCAAGAGAGATTCCTTGTAGATGATCGGGTCTTCCAGATATTACCATATTTGGATGATCTTGTATTGATTGCATCAATAACCAAAACATAGGAAGACCCCTAAATAAAATCCAAACAACTTTAAAAGCATCAAGTCATGTCATTCACACAGTCAAAAACAAAAGGATGAAAAATGCCTAAAGATTTTCTAGAGTAGGTTATACAGCTATATGGACAGTTCACAAAAAATGGTCCATCAAATCATAATTATGGACAGATAATGAATAAAGAAATGATCTCAGAAATGACTAGAGAAGAGATTGGTCTGATTTACACACACACACACACACATACACACACACACACACACACACACACACACACACACACATATACATGTAAAATTTCCCCAATAGCATGTTAAAACAATTTTTAACATTTTTTAAAACAGTTTTGAGTTCCAAATTCTATTTTTTTCTGATATGACAATCAATCAAATAAAGGTTTTTTATATTCAAGGTATACCTTGGAAAATCGGAAAAATTACACAAGCTGTATCCTAATATAAAAATTTCTCTTTCAAAAACTGATCTTCTTCCTGATAATTCTGAATGACTGCAAATCACATAATACCACAATCTCTAGAGAACTGAAGTTGTGAATGACCCAAAGGGCAATGGAGAATGAAAAATAATTGCAAAAGAAATAATGTAAAATATACTAACCAGGAAACATCTAGTAGGAAAAGAAAGTAGGTTGACCATATAGTGAGAGTGAGGGATAACACACAGTCTGCCTGGATATGATAATGGTAAATGACCTAGAGAAATAACTTATGGGGTAGGGCATCTATGGAGAATTTATGGGAGGACAGGCATAAGAATCACATCAGATGAGAAGTAGTAGTAGATAAGATACAAACTGCATCAGTGGTGAGAGGACTCACATGAATGAAATAACAGAGCCACTGACATCCTAAAGTATACTTCCTCATTGAAACAGAGAACTCACTGATTGAATCATCCTGGTCAAGTCACTTAATTTCTGAACTTCAATATCATCTGCAAAGTGAAGGAGATTGTAGTCAAAGTTCCTCAACTCTAAATCTATGTTCCTATGATCCTTCTCTATGGTCCTGCCAATTTCTGACCATTTATGGAACACTGATTTTCTCAGCATTTTCACACACAATTTCATTTAAACCAAACAACCACTTTCTTATGTACAGACTACAGATATTATTGAATCTATTTAAGATGAAGAAACTGTGTCAGAACAGTTACCTGACTTGGCTTTAGTCATATAATTCATAAATGATGGACATACTGTTGAACTCAGGTTGTTGGTCTCCAAGTCCAACACTTTAACCTTCATGTCAAATCCACCTAACTGAGCTGTCCTCTCTTTATTTCTCTACCTTATTGCATCAAAATTTGATTTGCCTCTAGTTTGTCTTTTTATCCTTGCTCTGTACCTTTATCCTGCCTGTTTTCTTGGGCATTATTCATTATTTAAATCTACAAGATATTTTTAGAGCATTGTTTGCATTGGAAGAGGTTTCAGAAAGCTAAGTCCCATGTTGTCTTCATTCTACTTTTTCTTTCTTAAGGGAGCTAGCGAAATTTTTAAAATGCAATTTTGAAGTAATGGTTTGTCTAAAAATTGTTTTTCTCTCTGCTGAGCCTTTCTGTGTCTTTGAAATGGTTGAACCTACCACCTCATTAACCTTCCCCCTTTATTGCCTCCAAGGCCCACTCCTCTGGCATTTAAAGTTCTTCCCCACCTTATCTCATCTTATCTTTCCAGTCTTAACACTTCACTCCTTTCCATGTTTGTGAAACCCTAACAATATCTGCTTTCTTACTAGTATTACTGAGACTCCAGCACCCATTTCCTTGCCTTTTCTGTCTCTATTCCTTTGGCTAAGATGCTCTTCCCCCTCATCTTTGCCTACTGATATCCCTAGGATCCTTCAAGAAGGAACTAAAATGGGCAGCTAGGTAGCACTAGCCCTGGAGTCAGGAGGACCTGAGTTCAAATAGGAATTCAGACACTTAATAATGTCCTAGTTGTGTGGCCTTGGGAAAGTCACTTAACCTCATTGCCTTATTAAAAAAGGGGGGAGCTAAAATATTAACTTCTACAAAGAAACTTTTCCAGTCTCCTTCGGTTCTAAAGTCTTCCCCCAAAGATCATTTTATCCTTTATATAATTTTTTTGTACAGATTTTTGCATGAATCTTCTGAGGGCAAAAACTATGGTTTTTTTTTTAAATTAAAACTACTTATTTATTTATTTATTTTGAATTTTACAATTTTCCCCCTAATTTTGCTTCCCTCCCCCCAACTCCCACAGAAGACAATCTGTTAGCCTGTACATTGCTTCCAGACCATGTTTTTCTAATTTGTTCTATTTCTAATTTGTTCTATTTCTAATTTGTTCCATTCTTTGGATTCCCAACATTTTGCACAGTCCTTCTCAGTAAGAACTTAAGGAAAGCTTACATGCACGCAAGCATACACATATATAAGCAAATTTTTGCTGTAAAACCAGAACAAATAATTAAGGTTTCAAGAAACTCAAATCACTACACATACAGGTAGAATGGGTAGAGTGCTAGGTCTGGAATCAGGAAGACTAATCTTTCCAAGTTCAAATCTGGTCTCAAACACTAACTAGCTGGATGACCCTGAGCAAGACAATTAATGCTGTTTGCCTCAGTTTCTTCACCTGTAAAATGAGCTGGAGAAAGAAATGACAAATCACTCCAGTATCTTTGATAAGAATACCCCAAATGCAGGCATGAAGAATTGGACAGGACTGAAAATGACTGAGCAATAAATAACAAGTGCTTAATCAATGTTTGCTGATTTGGCTTAGGAAAAGCCCATTTAAAACTTCCCACTCCCCCCCAGTAGATCTATTAATGTTTTTTTCTTTAATGCTATTAATTCAATAAATTTAGAGAAATGAGACCTATGAAATCTCCCTTTCTACTTTAGAACAGCTTCATAAAAAGCGATGCTAATTCACTGTGAGTCAGGTGAAGGAGGTCCAAGTAGTTCTGAAAATTAATAAAGAGATATGCAGGAGAGTAGGGGCAGGGTGCCTGGTTCCCACTGGCAGCAGTAAATATTCCTTTATTCTTTTTCAGAACTTTTCCAATAGGTGTGAGATCTAAGAAAATGAAACAACCTCTCAAGAAAGAGTTTGCTAGGTGCCAATAGCTCAACTAGATTTATGTTCACATTGGGGGAATCAGTTTGTGAAAGATGTCAGCTTCTTAGAAAGGATAAGACATGATCAGAAGAGCAGAATGGATGGTCTGTGGGAAGATAAACGAATGGGCATAGTTCCTTGTGTCCTCCAAATGAAAATGTTATCTTTTGCCCCAGAGGATGCTCCTGATTTTTTCTGAGCTCTTGATGTCCTGTGCAAATCCCTACATAATCACTCAGCTGCCAGATAGTGACCTCCTTTTTCCCCTCAGGAAAATTGGGAGAGGGGATGAAAAGAGTTAACACATATAACTAAAGTGGCTTTTTCCTATCTTTCAGAAAATAGAATAATTTATCTGCAATCCAGTTCTCCTCCAAAATTCATAGAAGAACATCATTGTAATCACATTATAAAGTTTAGGAACAGGGGAATGAGAGTTTTTATAGGAACTTCTCAGTAAGAAAACTTTTGTTTTCTCTGCTACTTATGGCTTTGCAGAGGAGACAAACTCAGGGCAAAGGACCCAGGAGTTTTGAATTCTCATTTGAAGTGGAATTTTACAGATTAAAATGAACTGGGGAAATTTTAACAAAATAAAAATGTATCCTAGATAATGCTAACTTGTGGTTTTTCTAAGTCAATATGTAGCCCTTAGGGATCTGATCCAGAGTTTGTGACCATGCAGTTCTTCCTCACTCTAAGAGCATTACTTTCTTTCAATTCACTACACAATGTTGCATTGTATCCAGAAGGCACTTAATAAGTGCTTATAGAATTGCATCTCTTTGAGGATTTCTTGGACTTCTGCAATATGTTTGGAATGTATCTGATGAAATTATCTTGATTTCATACACAAACATACAGGCACACACACACACTTACATGCATGCAAGCATACACATACATAGGCAAATCTTTGCTGTAAAACCAAAACAAATAATTACGGTTTCAAGAAACTCAAATCACCACACATACAGGTAGAATTATAAAAAAGTTAAATCTCAATGGGTCTGCAGAGTAGACTGGAAAAAAAGGTTGAAAAAAAGTACTGACTTTATCATACTTGGATGCTACCAAGAACCTTGCTTATGCTCTGACTTTTCATGTGGCCTTAAGCAAGTCACTTAACCCGTTTGAGGCGCAGATCAGTCACCTGTAGAGAGGAGATTGCCCTTTCCATTTATAAGTCTAGGAGCCTGCAAACATTACAATAAAATTCAACTTTCACCTATATCTTCAAGAAGTTGGAGAGTGCTCAGGGGTATCACAACAGTAAAACCATCTCAGCAGACAAGCTAAATCAAGTTGAGGCTACCTGAAAGGCCTCAATCCTGTCAGTGAGTTTGGGGGGTGCCTACCTCAAGCAAGTGAGGATTTCCCTCATCAGAATAGGTGGATTAAAATAATTTGTTCCAAGAACCATGATGGCTTAGAGCTTGGTCAGATATCCAAGTCACCAAGGTCATTCACTACATCCTGAGCAATCACCAGTCATTCTGACTTTTGCCTTCAATGTCCCTGAAAGAGAGTGAGGCTACTGAATTTTGTAATTCTGACTCACTTAAATACAATTCATGTATGAGTCAAGACATTTGTCCTCTTTGAAGAGATGAAGGACCAATAACAAAATTTAGACCCAGAGAAATCAATAAAATTTGCAGAACAATTGACATACATTTGAAATGCTTGACAAACCTGTGAAGGAGATATTATAAGGTTTTATCATTATTTCCATTTTACAGATGAGGAAATTGAGACTCAGGGTTGTGGTTTCCCCATGGCCAAATAATTAGGAAGTGTTGGCATAGAAAGGGGATTTCAATCCATATCTTCCTGATGGCAGAAGACCCTAATCTTCTATATAAGGATGCTTCTCAAGATTTGAATAGGAAAAAACTCAATAAAAATCAGACAACTCTGAAACCACAAACCCAGCAAGAACCTAGGTATCATGCCTTCCTTTCTGGGTCTTTATCCAACACACATACTACTTCTACTACACCAACCAATGTAATCTCAACCATTTCCTTGCAAAAGTTAGTACTAGAAAGAGAGTAATTTAAGAGCTAAAAGCTTTGAGTTGTAAGAAAAGTTGATGATATTTTGTAAGGCTATTGTTGTTCTGCTAAGGAAGATGAATTATGTCTATCCTTATTCATAACTTGGGTGGCCTCAGCATCTTCTACTTCATCAGTTCACAAGGACTCCTCCCGTGACCACATCTCCAATAACCTTGCTCCATGTAGCATAAGACCTTGAAAGACAAGCTGACTCATTTATTCCCACAAGCTTGGTATAGAACAACCAATGTCACTGGGACTTCAGTGCCCAATAATGACATTGCTCTAGAGTACACATTTTATTTTTTGCTTTTCTTTATATCCCCAGCACTTAGAAAGTGCTTGATCTTTTAGAAGGTTCTTTAGCACTTTACAACATGCAAAACTCTTTCCTTACAACAAACCTATGAGTGGAAATTTTTATATTATATGTGGATAATAACATTACAATCCAGTACTGTTACCACCCATTATGCAGATATGCAAAGTGAGTCTGGGAAAGGTGATGGAGAACTGTTTGGGTCAGATAATTAATAAGTGTTTAAGTTAGAAGCTAATTTCAGATTATCTAACACCTATGATAATACTATATCTAAATAGGTGGTCCTTTTTCTCTTTTTCTCCTTCCCACTAGGGAAGTATCTTTCTGTTTTCTCTTTCTGTTTCTCTACCTCTCTGCCTCTCTCTGTCTGTCTGTCTGTCTCATTGACTCTCTCACTCTTTCCTTCTTTCCTCCCCTTCTCTCCCTCCTTCCCTTCCTCTTTCTTAGCCTCTCACTCCCTTTCTGTTTTTTCTTTCTCTCTATTTCTCTCTCTCTCTCCCTCCCTCCTCCCTCTCTCTCTCTCTTTCTTCTTCCTCCTTCCTCTTCCTCTCCTTACCTTCTCTCTCCCTCCTTTCCTCTTGACCCCTATTGACACAGATAACACTTCCACCTCCTAATCCTAGATTTGCCTTGTTATAGGCAGTCTTACTTGACTGGGGATATTATTGTCCAGTCAAGTAAGAAATGAAATAATTTTGAAAACAGAAATTGAATTAATTAAAACAATTATTACCATAGTTTCCCATACTCAAAAAAAAGTTGTTAGGTAAGATTACATTTCCCCTTCTAGACTATAGAAGAGCCTTTTATTTTATTTTATTTTTTTTATATTTTGAGCCTCAATAAGCAGGAAAGGAGCAGAACACTTCTGAAGAGGCTTGGGAAATGAAAAAGGAATGATAATTCATTATTCAGTAATCAACTGCCTCCTGAAACAGCAGCACAGGTTCTGTGAGGACGTGGATCTGTGAACAAATTCTTGCAAACCTTGCCCAGCCCCCTCTAGGACAAATATTTTCTACAGAGACCTTATTAAGAGCATAGAGAGATGGAGGAGCCAGCAGGGGGGAAAAACTACTCAGAACCCCTCTGCTTGAAGCCCATCCTATTAACATGCAGATTCATTTTTATTAAATGCTGGCTCATTCGCCATGACTGTCTCATTAAGAAACTCTCTATCAAACAATTATCTTTGTAACCTGAGTATTCAGACTGGATGAGTCACTACTAAGCTTGTCCTGCCTACTGTCATAATGGTAGAATATGCAATTTGCCATCTTAAAGCTTATTTTCAGGTAGATGGTTCTCCTGGCCAAGTCTCAGTTCCTATTTCCTCTCCCTGAAGTTTATGGAACATATTTGGGGATACCCAATTTTGCTATCATATCTTTCATATATTTATCTATATATCTATCTAGCTATCTATATATCTATATCTATATCTATATATTTCCAGTGGCCCCTTTCCAACTAGCATAGGTCTACAATGGGGCTAGCAAACACTTTAATATCTAGATAGAAATTATAGATACAATAGAGAATGTTTTTGGTAATATATCTATATGTGGAAATATATTTATATATTTGAAAATATAAACTAAGTATGGGAATGTAGATATAGAAATATAAATATCTAAATCTACATCACACAGAGGAAAGGGGCTTTATTTTGTGTGTTTGTATGCCCACTATCTAATACATAATTTTGTTGGTGTAGTTATTCAGCCATGTTCATCTTTCTGTGATCACATTTGAAGCTTTCTTAGCAAAGAAGTCGTTTGCCATTTCCTTCTCCAGTTCTTTTGACAGGTGAGAAAACTTAAGCAAATAGGGTGAAGTGACTTACTCAGGATCACAGTGAGAATCAGTGTCAGACCAGATTTGAACTCAAGAAGATGAATCTTGATTCAGGTCCAGCACTCTATTCATTAAGCCACCTCTAACACATAATAGATATTTATTAAATCTCTACTAATTGTTTGGTTGATAGTTGAACAAGTATCTCCTCTATAATAACACCCCCCCCACCATATGATCATCCAGTTTTGCTTAAAGAAGCCTTAGACATCATACTATCCAAACAACTGATATCACAAATGAGAAAACAGAATGGAAGTAACTTGCTCAAAGACATCCAATTTATTAAGACTAGAACATGATTCTTTAAGTACCAGGATTCTTTCTCCTAAATTGTCATAGCCTTGCTCAGTGATGATGGTTTATTGAACAGAAACTGCAGTTTCTGGGGGATGCGATTCATTAATATCAGCAATGTAATATGCTCAGACTTGTATTCATCTGAGTTTGTTTACTACTGGATGAGATCCAGGCTATAGGTGGGAGCCAATCTTGAGGCAGAGGCACTGGTCTCTCTTTGGCTACTGGCTGGAAATCAGGGCAGTCTGGCATACAATCTGTCACTTCCATCAGGATCTGATGGACAAGGCAGTCAGGATGCCAATGAGCCACAGTAGTTTATGGAAGCAACCAAAAGGGGCGTGAAAAGGTATTTAATCACAAGGTTACAAACCAATCTAAAAGTGAGAGGGCTGGAGAATCACAATTCCTGAAGAGAAGAGATTTGAGAAAGTGAAAAAAATGTAGGAGCTCTGTAATCAGAGTGCTTGACTTCCAATCCCACTTCTGACTGTTTGACTACCTCTCAGCCTTTGGACAAGTCTTTTTTACCTAAGAGAGACTGACTTTCCTCAAGTATAGAATCAAGGGTTTGGGCTAGATGACCTTTAAGATCTCTTACTGTTCTGAATTTATAAACTTATTTATAAATCCAAAGGAATTTCAAATAAATCCAAGGAGAAAACTGGAGCTGAAACTTCTTGAGAATAAGGTCTTTGATATCTCTAAAAATTGGATTATAATAGATATGTGTTGTTCATCACTTCAGCCATATCCAACTCATAACTGCATGCATGTATTCATATATGCATAGATATGTATGTATTCATACATGTTGTATGCTTGGTTGCACATGTGTGTATGCATTGTGAGAGATAATATAGAACATATAAGAAGATAGACATAAATATCCATATCTAGATATACACTTTGACATATAAGTAATGTCTCAAACAACAGAATATAGACTTGGGTGGGCAGGGACAGTTTCTGTTTCTTTTTTATGTTTGTTTGCCCAGTATTTAACACTTGTCACTGATATTGTTTTTGTTGAGTCTACTAAATCACTTCCAATTTTTTATGACCCCATTTGGGGTTTTCTTGGCAAAGATAGTAAAGTGGCTTGCCATTTCCTTTTCCAGCTCATTTTACAGATGAGGGAATTGAGGCAAACATGGTTACAAGATTTGCCCAGTGTACCACAGCTAAGTGGTAATAAGTGTCTGAAGCTGAATTTGAATTCAGATCCTCATTATGCCAGTTCCAACATTCCATACCCTGTGCCACCTGGCTGCCCATTTATAGGTATGGAGCACTGAAAATTATCATACAACACAACAATGTCAGTGGACTCTACCTCATGAGAAAATGAGGGATTTATTGTAATCACCAAGATTTGGTAGAAAAACTGGAGAATTAACTATTGCTCCAGTAGGAAGCTGGCTAGCTTCAGCAAAAGTACGTCTCTCTGCCTTGGTTACAGTTCCTCTTTTACCTGGTTGGAGCAGTAACATTAAAAGACTAATTTGCATATATTTTATAAAATGATGACAAATCCTGCTCATATCTCAAGCATGTCATAGAAGTACAGGAAAGTCTCCAACATATCTGTGCCTCTCAATTCCCTATTAAGAACTATTCCCTCAATTCCCTATTAAGAATCTTTCTTTGTAGAAATATGATCAGAAAAAAATTGAAACTCAAAATCATATAAAAATGAATGCTGAAAACTCTTTTCATGTAATTGGAAAAAATAAAATACTATTAATTGAAAAAAACTGTGATCAACACAATGACAATTTTTGATTGCAGAGGACTGATAATGAATTCTGTCCATTACAGAGATGTGATGCAGATTCATTTTTGTATATAGTTTTTGAAGAAATTTATTTCATTTGACTTTTCATATTTGTTAAAGGAAATTCATTTTTCTTCTTTTTCTTTCAGTGTAATTAAGGGTAAGAAAAGAAAATAATTTTTTTAAAAAATAGGGAAGTGGGGGTATGAAGATATAAAATATTGAATAAACTTTTGGGTGAGGTCATTGTATTATTAGTTTAGCTTAACTGCATTACTTTGTTAGGAAAAATCTCTCACAAAGTGGGAGCAATCTATAAATAAATGTGACATAAAAACCAAATTCCAATAAAACTTTTAAAAAAGGAATCATATCTCAAGTTTCTGCAACCCAAAAGGAAAACATATTCACATTATAGTATATCCACATTTATGGCAAGAGCGCAATATTGACTCCCCAAACATCTGTTCACTGCTCAGGTAAAAGAATAAGCCATCTGCAAACCTAGAAGCAGCTGCCATCCAAAGGAAACCACAGGGGTAATATGGTCTGGACTCCTCTCAAAAAGAGCTAGAACTCCAAGATATTTGGTAAAAGGAAATTCATTTATTCCTTGGCATCTCCAACCACTGTTCCTTTACTTCCTCAATTCTAGAAAGGAAAAGGTGTAGTCCCATGTCCAACCTTCAAGGGTCAGGTCCACTCCAATTCTTGTGTATGCATCCAATAATTCCTGCCTGATAACAAGGCAAAATTTATAACCCATATTCCACAAATTCTCACTAAAGATACATCAGCTCTGTTCTCCTAGTCTCCTGGGAGGTCATAGCACTGAAAATAGTCTTCCTTCACCTCCCTACCAGTGAAGGGAATAGGTGTAAAGTGATTTCCTTCTCTAGTACTTTTGCAAATTCAGCTTCTTGCCTCATTTCATACAATCTCTTCTATTTTTTTTAAAAAGCAGATACTTCCTTGTAGCTCTCTGGTTTCTCATTCAAGGAGTAAATTGCACTTCTACTCTAAAATAATAGAACTAAGGAGGAAGTCACTGACTATCAAGTTGGAAGCCACAAGTGATAGATGGATGAATGGATAGATGGATGGATTGGGGGAGGGAGGGAGGGAGGGAGGGAGGGAGAGAGAGAGAGAGAGAGAGAGAGAGAGAGAGAGAGAGAGAGAGAGAGAGATGATGGGCAGATGGGTGAATGGGTAGATGGGTGAGTGGATGGATACATGGATCAACAAACTAATGATGATGATGATGATGATGATGGCTATCAATTTAATTCCATAAACATTTATAAACCACCTTTTATGTAGGTATTATTGTTAAGTGCTTTACAAATATCATCTCATTTGCATCTGGGAGCTTGATAATTTATTATGCCCATTAAACAGATAAAGGAAACAGAGACAAGCAGGGGTAAAGTTGCTTGTCTAGGGTTCCGTAACTAGTAACTCCCTGAGGTTGGATTTGAATTCAGGCCCTATACTCTATCTACTGTTTAATCTCTCTTGTCCAATTCAAAACACACAGAATAATACTCAAAGTGTTTCTCTTTATCACCTGTGGAAGAGGGACTTTTAATATTTTTCTGAATTCACTTACTTTCTAAAACTGAGACATTGAAATGGTCACACTTCCCTTGAATTCAAATGGACTTCAGTTTGGTTCATAAGATCTAGCAATATGTAGTTGGCTGGAATAATGGTACTTCAATATTCTATGAAATCTGTCAACATGGTAATTTGAATTGCTGCTCCAATGGTATACCCATCCTGGGTGATACTTATACATGATCTCTCAGAAATGCATAATGTGGGTCCACAAAATGTGTTGAGTGGTACAATTTCTGTTCACATTGTAGGTGCCAAGGAAACATTTTGCTTGCCCATTAGGCAATGGCAATCCTTATTTAAATTGTCACATGTCCTATTGATGGAATCCTTTACAACCCTTCTCATCACTGTAGCCTCCTTATACCCACCATGTACCTCTCCACTGCCCTTTGAGTGTTTCCCCATTTTCATTCTTTAGCAATTACAATCATTCTTTATACATATGGCTGAAAGTCCTGAGATAATATTGATGACTTGTATTATTTGATTCAATTGGTTACAATAATAAATTCCATTTCTTTAATCCTTTTGGACTACAAGAAATTTTCTCCATAAAAACTCTATTATTGTGGAGTAGAGTAAAGATCATTAATTCCATCTATCTAGGTAATTCCATGTGCAGGAACTTTCTCTTACTATGAAGATCAGCAATCTGTCGTAACTCAAAATCTTAGAGAATTTCTTCTGAGAGGTTTAGTGATTTGTCCAGGGTTAGACAAGGAGTAGAAAACAGATGCTCTCTGGTCTTTCTGAATCCAAGACTACTTCTCATAATATAATTCAAAAATCAGTTACAATGCCATTTTTTTTCAACAGAAATCTCAAATGCTATTGCTTTTCTTTCCAAGATTACCTTGTACCTATACATTTTCTACAAATTTAGTTCTATTCAGATTCCCACCCCCATCCCCAATAGAATGTAAGTTCCTTGGGGGCAAATACCACTTTACTTTTTTCTTTGCAAATCACCAGTGGCCAACATAAAGTTGGTACTTAACAAATTCTTGCTGACAAATTTCTACTATATCACACTGTCTGTGTGTACAAGTATTTATTTCCCTATTTTACAGTTGAGGAATCTAATGGCCAGGTTCTTTTCACTAGTTAATGATGGAGCAAGTAGGGACTAAGTTCAGGTCTTCTAAAGCCATGGCCAGTGAAATGTACCTCTCTACCTCTGCTTCTATTATCTCTATTTCTTGCCATTCTTTTTAATAGTTTGTTTGTCCATTCAACTTCTGGTAGTGGACATATAGAAAATGTTGACACCAAAATGAAATAATATTTGTTCCCTACACCCAGTCTTAGGAAAAGAATAAGAAAAGGATAGAGTGAGTATCCCTGATACAGGTGAGCCTAACCAGAAATATTTGTGGCAGAGGGAAGACTAAGGTTTGCAACCCTTTGGTGACTATTTTTCGCAACTAATTCTATAATTTCCTGTTCTAAACCAATGGCTCTTATATGATGGGCATTCAAAATATGCACATTTTATTATTTTTTGCTTATCAGAAAAGCTGGAATTTTGACAAATAATATGATCATTGCCATGTTGCTTCCATCTGTGTGTTGTCATTACTATTGTTTTAATTTTTGTCATTTTTAATGAATTTAAACATTAAAATTTATTTCACGTCTCAGCTAAAAATCCAACCTTCTGCAGGAAGTCTTTCCAGTTCTCCCTTAATGTGAGTGTTTGCTATGCTGGTTGCCTCAGTTTAACTGATACAGATCTTATTTGTATATAGTCATTTCCATGTGGTCTCCCCCATTAGAATATGAGTTCCTGGAGGGTAGGGACTGCTTTCATCATTTTTGTATCCCCAGTATTTAGCACAGTGTCTGGCAATAGTAACCAATAATTGCTTTTTGACTTGAATTGTTTCCCCTAAAGAAAGATGAAAAATAGCCTGCAAATCTCCATCCCTTTGTGGGTATTAAAATTCTATCAGGAATTTAGGATTTTGATCAATGACTTTTACATAGTAAATGGCTTATAAATGCTTGAACTGATGGTAATTTATAAAAAATTTCCAACTGGTGAGTAGAATTTCTTCTTTAATTTATAAAATTTTCTAATTTTTCTATATTCTTTATTTGTTTATGTGTCTGATCCCCTTCCTCTAATTAGATTACTAATTACTTACTGAAGAGTAAGACTTCTTACATTTTTGTTGTTGCATCCCTAGAACCTAGCAGAAAACTTTGTGTGGATACTTAAGAATTCTTTGTGGACAAGAATGGAATTTTCTTCATTACTAAGACCTGTCTGGTTCCTAGCCTGCATAAAGAAGAAGAAAAGGAGGCTTCTATAGAAAAATATGTAGCATTACAGGGAATTCACCAAAGAGTAAAATTTAAAACAAATTTAAAAAATTTTTAGAAGGAAGAGCATAAAACTAAGGATGGGCACAAGATAGCATAGAAATCTAAAATTTTCGTGGTGGGGGAAGCATAAACTCAAGGTAATATATGTTATATGAAAACACCAATGATAACTAAAATAATTCTTTTAGATGTATAGTTATGTTCCAGATCAGGTATATTTTAGTACCATGGAAGCATTTTCATTAATATATTACTAAAATTGAATACAATGAAGCAGGAAAAAGGGGGAAATTTTTTAAAGAATAAAATAGACCAGTCTGACTTGAAATCTGTGCTCTGGCATTCTGATGAGCTCAAGTTTAAGTAAAACAAAACAAAACAAAACAAAACAGATAAGTACACAACTTGATTAAAGATGGTTTGAAGTTAAGAAATATTTACCTTCTGTTTTGAATCCATCCTCTTTCCTCTAGAGATAATTCTTTTTGAAGAAGCAGGACTTAAATGGAAGCCCAACCACCATAAGTGAAGAGAAAAGGGGAAAGCATGTCCCTACCCATAACATGAATGTCTCTGATCTAGATCAAGTCTACCAGGACTGAGAACTTGAATATGTGATCCCTTAACTATTATTATTATTATTATGTTGCTTTGGTTTTTTTGAAGTTTATAAAGTGAGATTCTAAAAAACTGGAAGTGGATAAATGCTGCCCTGATTTTCAGCAGAGAGAGGAATTCCAGAAATTACCTTGATGCCCAATCCCAGAAAAATTCTAGAGTGAATTAGCAATCATATGGTTTGTGGGTATTTTTAAAAGGCAAACTGGGATCTCTGATTCAGATTATTAGATTATTGGGGGAGGGTGAGATAATACTCTAATACTCCAGAACCCCTAATCTCCTATTACTAGTTTTTGGTGGGGCTTAATATACTACGATCAAACACTACTAACTTGTCTGAGTTCAATGCTCATCTACAGATAGTTGCTTCAAGAAACTTGCAAAACTTCATAACAACTTGGATGATATGTCTCTAGTATCTTGCTGTAGGGATCAGTGTTATATCCTTCTGTATTTAACATCATTTTAATCAATTACTTGGGTGAAATCATGATGATGAACACTCCAGAACATACAAAGCTGGCATAGGTAGCTGAAATGCTCCATAACTGTTGTTTTCAGAAAGTTAAAACTGTGCTCTAAGAAAAAAAAATGGGCTCAATGATTTTGGAAAGAAACATGTAGAGATGTATGAAATAATGAAGAAAATGATCTGAGTCAAGAGAACATTGAATACAGTTTTATAGTAATATTGTTTTTAAAATGACTGAGAAAATAAGTTATTTTATCTAATATAAACACTAAAATTAACTATAAAGGGCATATGAAGAAAGATACTATCTGTACTCAGAGAAAGAACTGATGAAGAGAAGTATGCATAGAATAATTTTACCCATATAAAGCTATTTGTGTCTAATGGTAGTCATCTCTAGGGTGGGGGGAAGAAAAAAAGAAATTTGTATGATAATTTTGTTATATATTTGAAAGAAAGAGTAAGTTGTGAATAGATTTGCAATTTCATATAAATTATCTTTTTATTGTACTGTTTTTTGGAAATGCTTGTTTTATTTCATAAATTAAAACTAAAATAAATGTTTAAAAAGTTAAAATGAGATAAAATTTGATGGAAATGAATATAAGTACTGTATGTACATTCAAAAAACCAACTATTGAAAAATAGAATTACAAGACTTGGGCTTAGCAGTTTATATACAAAAAACAGAGATTGTAGTTGGATGTAAGCTAAAAGTGAGTCAACATCTAATGTGAGCATTCCCTCCAAAGATGTGGCTTGAGACCCATGTTGCAACATTGCATAATGGATAGAACATTACACTTTAAGCCAGGAAGACCTAGATTCTATTCCCATCACACTCTGAGGCTGGATCATCTTGATACTTACTTAATTTCTTATAACCAGTCTCACAGAATCTAAAGTCAATAGTTTAGATTTATTATCTTTGCCCTCTATAATTACATAGCTCCTGTATTTCTGAACTGAATTATTCAATCAGAATTATTAACCAAGTGTGAACAAGGCCTAGATATCTTTATGAATGCAGAAAAATCTTTGATCCAGTTGGAAGTTTTGAAGGTCAATGGATGAAGTAAAGCAATGTTGAAGCAAGAAAAAGGTTGGGATTGGCTAGAGACCCGATCATAATTCCAATTTTATAAAAGACCAAACCAATCAGAGCCCATCAGACCTGAGTTCCAGTTAAGCCCCTCAGAGGGAAGTGCTTTGTGGGGATAAAATGAACCTCAGTCTTCTCCCCACACATTACTCAACATTGACTTGTGGAATGTAGGAGGGTTGTGGAATGGGGACTTTTCATTGGCTTCCTAGCATTGTCCCTAGTATAGCAGTAGCTTGTTGTGGCGTCCATAACAGGAGCCAAGGACAAAATAAACATTCTGAGTTTCAAGGCTCCACAATGGTTGAATACTCCATATAGTTGACCTTTACTATACTTATTCTTTAAGGTAGAAACACATTCTCTTGTAATATGTATATTCTTCAGAAAGTAGATGTTAAATATTCTCTTTTTGATTAGAGAAGGGAATTTAATATCTTAGAAAATGTGTCTTTCTAAAAGCTAATTAGCTCCAACTAACTATTTGATGTCAACTAATAATCACAATGAAAGCACACTGTTGTGACTCATGACTTATAGTACTAAAAGGACACTCCCATCCCACATAGTCCCACAGAAATATAAAGCTAAAGCTAGCCACTATGTGGGGACCCAGTTTACCAGAAAAGTAAAGGTTAAGAAGGTGAGTTGAAAATAATTTGAAAGTTGGAAGGGAACTTAGTGGTCTACCCCCCACCAAAGCATAGCACCCTAATAACCATCTCACTTCTTCTTAAAGGCCTCCAAGGACAGGGAAATTGTCACATCAATCTCATGACAACACCTTCCACTATTGTATAACTAATTATCAAGGAGGTTATTTTTTTCCTCTTGATAACTAGACTAAATCTGTCTCTTTATAATTCATACCCTTTGTTCTGTCTCTGCCCTCTAGTGATAAATAGAACAAGTCTGATTCTTTCTGCACATGAGAGCACTTCAAATACTTGAGTACAGTTACTCCATCCCTGAGTCTTCTCTTCTTCAGGCTAAACATGCCCAGTTCATCTATGAAATTATGAAAATAATAGTATCAACTTTTCATGATGAGCCAATAAAATAATACATGCAAAAGCCTTCTGAATCCTTAAAGAACTAGATACATTTCTACGTTTATCAATTTAATGATGATGCTGATGGTAAGGATGGTGGTAATGATGGTAATGCTGTCTTCTATTTGTGAAATTTTTATCTGTGACCTTCTACAAACTCTCAGGTTGTTTACCTAACAAACTGGGGGCTTTGTTCCAGATCTCTAGATCTCTAGATCACTTGACATTTCTCATATGCCAGTGGAACACTGGAATGTTCAGCAAATTATTTATATCTCGACATATAATGGTCTGATTCTTCAATCTCACTATCCAGACTTTCAGGTTTTTTCCTAGTCTACATATCTAACAATATCCTTTATATCTCTTCTCTTCAATTTCTCTTTTTGTCACATATTACAACAATCATGTGGCTGCATTCACTTTAGCATTCACCTATCCATTGCCCTTTGAGTGACTCTCAACATCAGTCTTTCAAAGAATATAGTATCTCATAATTTTCCCAACAAAATTAGAAGTATATTGTTAAAAAAAAAAAAAGATGACTCTTTGGGGAGGAGTTTGAACCCATTTAGAGAACTGCAAAATTTCCCAAAGACTTAGTTTAATTCTTTCTTCTTTTGGGGGAGGGGGTAATACCATTTACTATTTTAATTTCTACATATGAACTATACATACTGATGGAATAATTGTATATATTGTCTATCCAAATGCAATAAAAAGTCTTCATTCTATTCTTTTTCAAGAATATGTAATAAATTAAGCTATATTCTTCTGAATTTATGAACTTCTTTCTGGGGATTCATGAAATTAAGACAAAAATGATCATAAACAGTACCTTTTAATGCACCTTACCGCCTGGGGAAATCCATCTTCTTTTTTGACCTTGTATATACTACATATCCCCTAAAACAATATCAAATACTTTTGAGCAGTAAAGACTTCCCTCTTTTTTTGTGTAGTACTGATAATAAAAATACGATTGAATAAGCTCACATTTTCTTTTTGTTTGTTTGTTTTTGTTGCTAGGCAAATGGGGTTAAGTGGTTTGCCCAAGGCCACACAGCTAGTTAATTATTAAGTGTCTGAGGTACTCCTGACTCCAGGGCTGGTGCTCTATCCACTGCGCCACCTAGCTGCCCCAAGCTCACATTTTCAAGGACTCCTATATAATTTTGACTCAGGAGAACTCATTCTTTGTTGGAGGAGAGACACATAACAATGCTAAATGGCAATTACAAGAGGTAAAGAAGTCTTATATTGCATTAATGAAAGAGTAGTGTTGGGAATAAGCAAAGTCAGAATCCCATGGACTCTATGCTGGTCAGACTATATCTGTGCTCAATTTGAGAAGGGACTGAAAAAATTCCCCATCATAGGGATTGTCAAAATGGGTTAGCAAGTATAGTTGTAAAGGGTCTTTAAACCATGTTCTGTGGGTTTCAATTTAAGGATACAGGTGGTTCATCTTGGAAAAATGAAGACTTAGGAATGGGACATCAGTATGATAGTTTTCTTTAACCTTAGGAAGATTGTCACCTAGAAATGGGATTCCATTTATTCTATATTGCTATGGAAGCAGCAAAAGTATAGTGAAAATAGCACGGGAATGGATATTAGATTTGGTTCAAGTTTAGAATCTGTCATTTCTTCTTTGTGTGACCTCCATGCAAGCCTGAACCTCATTATTTTCCCTTGTAAAAAATATATGACATAATTTACATTGCCTCCTCTGTGGGTACCAGTTCAGTTTAAATGACATAGCATATGGCAAGTAATTTTGGAAGTTATAAAATACCTTATAAATGTAACTGATGATGACGAAAACACAGTTCAAGAAGGACAATCATGGAAAGATCCAGAAAGCATAAGGAAGGCAAAGGATCTCAAATTCATGTCATGTGACAATTCATTGACTGAACTGGGTGTGTTTACCTACTGAAGGGAAGACTTGGGGGAAGCTAGTAGGTATGTTCATATAAGTTGTCACACAGAAGAAGGATTGAACTTCTTTTCTTTTATTCAAATGGTAAAACCAGGAGTAATAGGTGAAAGTTTCAAAGGGATCAATTAAAGCATTGTATCACAAAAGATGTCCTAATAATTAGGGATGTCCAAAAGTAGAATGAGCTATTTTAAGACAGGGGATTCATTCTTCTTAGAGTTCTTCACGCAAAGGTAAGTAAATAAGTATTTATTCAGCACCTATTATGTGCTAAAAGTTGATAATATAAAGAAAAGAAAAAACAAAAATCAGAGGCTGAATGACTACTCACCAGATTTTTTATAGTGAAGATTTCTTTTTGTATAAGTTGGACTAAATGCCTACCTAGATCTTTCCCATTTCTCCAATTCTGAAATTCTATTATTCAATGAAACTATTTCTATCCCCATCCAGAAGGCAGAACAAGAAGCAATGAATGTAAGTTTCAATAGATCTCATGAAGAATGCTCTAACATTTGTGACTATACAAAAAAACTTTCAGTAATTCCAGTCATTTCTCAGTCACTAGAAATGCTCAAGTTGAAGCTGAAATCTACCATGTAACAATGTACTGGACTGGATGATTTTTACAATCATTTCTCCCTTGTGAGTTCTATGTGTTTCCAAGGAGATTTGTGGATAGAATCTCTTTCTGTGGGAGACTCAGTAATGCCTTTCATTTTAGAGAATTATTCAGGCAGAAGAATTACCAACATGAATCCTCAATGTCTACACTTAAATTTATTCTTATATCTCCATGATACTTTGAATATTCTTTGGTCCTGGAAAATGGCAGGATGGAATTTAAGATATGGCTATTTCTATATATAAAGCTGCCCAAGGTCAGAGTCCAGTTTTAGAATTATTGACACATGAAACTCTTGAGGTCTATTGTTAAAAAAAATACTTCCTAAAGCACTTATAGATGATCATGACAAGACAATGTCCCTGGTTTCTAAGAGGAATACATTACCAGTGGAATGAAAGAATGATAGAATGATAGAACCTGCCAAGATAGAATGGCTTCTAATATAGGCATGGTGATGTACTGTGTGTCTATCATCCAAGGTCCGGTCCAGTTAAGTTGAAAGAGGGTCATAATCATTGGGCTGGCCACCAGTTGAGGAATTTTTTTCCCCTACAACAATTCACAAAGACTGTCACTGAAGTATGAAGGGGCTGTGCTCTGTATCTGTGAAGACTTGAATAGTGAAAAACAAATCACAAGGCCATGAACTATTAAATTTTATGTAATGAATTGGAGTCCCATTTGATATGACCCAGGCAATTCAAGCCTTTTTCATATTACCAAGTTAATTCTATTCTCAAAGTGACTGTGTTACTGATCAATCAATCAGATTCATGAGATGAACGATTCTTCTTTTGTAAAGTGAGTGTAATGACATATTTTTTAACAACTCAATAGAGATAAGGGTGGGAATTGGTTAAATCTTTTCTTGAAATCCTTTTTAAAAGGCAATTTATAGTGTTAGTCTATGTAGAGGCTGCCACCAAATATAGACCTTAGTCCTAAAATAGAATTTCACTGGGTCATTGATTTAGAGCTAAATGGGTCTTCAAAGGCCATCTTATCTAGCTCCAAGACCACACATTAGATGGAATGAAATTTAGGTGAAAAACATGACTTTGGGTAAGATAACAAGGTAATAAGAATGAATGAAGAATTTGAATTCAGATCCTTTAACTGTCAGCATAGCACTCTTCCCCAAAGCACTATATCATTTACATTTCTTTTGAGGGAAAAATAATGACAGATATGGTACAAAAAGATAATTATAGAAATTACCATATATACATACATATATTCACAGTGAATTTTTATACATTTATTGCAATTCACAAGAAGATGTTTTATTCATTTTTATCATCACTGCTCTCTTCATCTTTTCCACTTAAGTTATCATTATCTTACTAAGAGCACAATTAGAGGCCATACTTGGGTTCTGCATAAGACAGCTTTTACAGACTATATTTGGACCAAAGCAATAAATTTAACATATTATATTCTCAAATTTCCCATGATGCAACTGAGCCTTTAATAGATTAAAATCAATTCAGGACTCTCAGAATTATGAGCTTTCTCATATGAAGAATATTGTATAACTGAAAAGAATATTATGGATATCCACTTATAAGGCATGAGATTTTAGTGATTGGCAGGATCCTTGAAATATTCACAGATAATTTATAGAATTAATCGGGTAATGAGAACATTTACTTTCTTCCCTTCTTTGCAGAGGTTTGGGGGGGAATATGGGGACAAAACATTGTATACACTGTCAGACTAGTTTGATGTGTTGGCTAGTTTTGCTGAACTGTTATTTATTCCTTCTTTTATTCTGTTATAAAGGAAGACTTGTTGGATATGTGTTGTGGGTGGAATATATTTGGAAATGAAAATATGTCAAAACAAAAGATAATTTTAAAAAACAAATATTTGTAAAAGAATAATTGGCTGCATATCATGAGTTGAGGTAAATTTTAGATTTGCTGCTATACCAGACTTTGCCAAAAAGTTTTAAAAATCTAGCATACAAAACAAACTTTTATCCATTCAGAAATATTGCATCAATTCTTCTTTTCCTGACTGGCATTATTGTAGTTTTATATCTTTCAGCAGGGAGCATCTATAGTTAGAGGCAGTACCTTACCAGGGCAGTGGAGAATTCCATCCTTTTTTTTATTTTAAATTCTTACTTGCCTATAGCCTGATTTTTTTAGATCTAACTTAATTTTGCTGAGACAAGGGGCTAGATGTATGAGAAAAAAGAATCATCAAACAATTTTACAAGACACGGTTTTTATTATTGGCAGCCTGATGTATACAAAACACCTGACCGCTGAGGGGGGATGGTGAAACCCATATTTAAACAGTACTCCTGCAATGGAGACAGAATGCTGATAATGGAGAAACGTTATTTCAATTTTTCAGTTCAGCAAGATCCCACTTTTTCCCGGGGAATATTGTTTGATTCACTGTACCTCAGTGTTCCCCCTCTATAAAGTGGAGATAATATAGCACTCTTCTTGGCCTCTCACTTTTCATATGCTGCTTCTAATGCTAATAGCCATCCTGGTTAGTGCTGGCATGAGATAAAATTTTACACCATACAGTTTATGCTTGGGACCTCCAAGGAGTCCTCTTCTTATTACAACTCTGCTGTTTTAGAAGAGGAAAGCCAATATAGGTTTTCTTGGAATTTCTCCCTTATGTTCCACTCTTTCAACTACAGAATTAGGGCTTGAACTGGAATTCTGGGAACATACAAGAGGTTGGTAGAAGTTGAATATTTTTGCCAAGTCCATTTTTAAAGAAACTCTCATTAAAAAAAAGGAAACTCAGGACAATCTAGTTTAATTTATACCTAAACAACAAACCCCATCTATGCCATACCTGAGAAGTGGTCACCTGGCCTTCTTGTGAAGACCAAAAATTGAAGGCACTCATTCCATCTTTAGCTCCATTTTTCACAAGCTCTAATTATTAGTTTTTCTTGCTATGTTGCTTGAAATTTATTTCTTTTTAACAAGATATTATTTCCATGGACTACTACTCTGCCTTCTAGGATAAAATTGTTTCTGTCACTATTTTGTTGACAGGGATCTTTTGGATCTCTCCATAGCTCTGAGCCAACACTATCAATTGTCATTCATTCAGGTAACTATGCCTTCCTAGTATGGCATAGAAGCATTCTTTGAATTTTCTTTTAATTAAAAATGTTACAGAAGGGTGACAACTTTTTGAAACCTCTCCTTTATGCTAGGGATCACCCAGATCCCTGCCCTCACAAAAATAGTTCCAGGAGTCAGGAATATCTATACCTCTCCCACCTTGCTCAGGTCAGAATTATTAACACTGCTTTGAATTGGATTTTATATGGCAGCTAGTTGATATGCTGGACCTAGAATCAGAAAAACTTGAGTTACAATCCAGTCTCAGGTTTGTACTTTCTATGTGACCCTAAACATGTCACTTAGCAACAGTTTCCTCTACCACAAATGAGGATAATAGAAGCTCCTTCCTTCCAGGTTTGTTTTGAGGATAAAATGAGATAATTTACGCAGAGTGCTTTGAAATCTTAAAGCACTTTATAGAATGCTAGCTATTAGCTATTATTCGATTATTTCTGGTGGTAGCCCTGGATGCTATGTTTCCTACCGATGTCTATATTTCCCATCGGAATAATAGTTTGAAAAAAAACACCAAACAAATAATAACTATACTGCAATTCTCTTCCCTTGCATCCCTCTGGGCTCATTAGTGTTGGGTTATTCAAATTTCTGAGCATTACTTCTCAGGTGGAGGGGTGGATGGTATAAATGAACACAAACACATAATATAACAGGAAAGAAAAAGTTAATCTATACTACATTCATATGTAGCCAAAATGTGCTTTTACTTTGGAGTCTGAAGGGACCTGTGAAATAATCTAGGTCAGTAGCCACATTTTTCAGATATAGTAAACTGAGATCAAAGAACTTAAGTAAGGCCACACCAGACTAAAATATTCAATGAATGATTTACCACTTTAATTTTGCCTAAAAAAACAAACAAACAAAAAACATCCCTTCTCATCTGTAGACCGAAGAACTCTGCCAAGGTCACACAATAGATTAAAATAACAATGAATGATTTACCTTGTAATTTTTTCTGGTATTAAAAAAATCTCTTCTATACTCCTTGTCCTCTCTCTTAATTCAGGGAGGGCTTGACTTCATGAATATCTTTTAATATTTGATTTTTGGATAGATTCAGAGTCATTTTCATAAACCAGACCTAGCAGTCTCTTGATGTAATAGAAAAAATTATTTTGTAATTAGAAGACCCCAATTTCCTTTGTTTAATTTATCTTAATATTTAGAATACAAACCTAAAAAAATTAAAATAAAAAAATAAAATAAGGGGCAGCTAGGTGGCGCAGTCAATAGCTGTGTGGCCTTGGGCAAGCCACTTAACCCCATTGCCTTGAAAAACCTAAAAAAAATAAATAAAAATATTTAGAATAAAAAAGTATTTTCATAATATAGATAATAGCAAGATTATTGTACATGAAATTCCATCTTTATTATATATAACTTGCTATTCCTTTTATAGGTAACATGAATTTTTTTTTCCTTTTTTCCTTCCCTTGCCCTTTCCTGTCCTGTTGCTTTTATACAATGTTCTCTTTGCTCTACTCATTTCATTCTCCATTATTTCATATAAACCTTTCTATGTTTTCTAAGACCACTGATCTCATCACTTCTTATAGTGCAGTGGTATTCCATCACAATCATATCCCACAGTTTGTTCAATCATTTCCCAATTGAATGGCATCCTTATGATTTCCAGTTCTTTGTCATGACAAAGAGAGCTACTATAAATATATTAGAATTTATGTGATTTTTTTCTTTTTCCCTAATCATCTGTAGAAATAAAGCTAGTAGTTGTATTGCTAGTCAAGGGGTATAGACAATTTGCTGTAATACCCTAGTTTCAAAGATTGGTTCTATCACTGGCTACTTGTATGACTTTGATCATATCACATCATTATTCAGGGATTTGTTTCCTGATCTATAAAATAAGGGACTGAGCCGAATGATCTCTGGGGTCTCTTCCAGCTCTAAAAACCTATGATCTTTCTTATGTGTTTCTGAGAAAGGAAAGAAAAGAGCTAGACAGTGCATGGATTAGATACTGTATAAACAATACATGAATGAAAGAATGGAATGCGTAAGTGAATAAATTAATGACAAGAATCCAAAGATCCATTAGCTTCCCTACAAATAAAAATGCTTGTCAACCCTGACTTGACCCCTTCCCTACCCAATTTTATTTTTCTGTTAGGTTATCCAAATGGAAGCTCACTGGTCAGTTAAGGCTGCTTCTCTTATCTAATGAGAGTCTCTCTTTGAAAAGAACCTGTACATAGTGGCATCCTCTGAGAAATCATGCCCACTGCCAGAACATCATTCTGAAAAATAGCAAGGGAAATTACATATGGTAATATGCAGAATGAGTTACAATGATTTTCATCTTTGGCAAAGAATCTCTTTAGCATAGCAAAATCAGTTTACACATCTTTGTAGAAACATAGGATTAAGAGCTGAAAGGAAGATTCGAGGTCATCTAGTCCATCCACCTCATTTTAGAGAGCAATACACTTAGGTCCAAAGGCTAAAGTGACTCACATGGGCTTTAACTAAATATGCATTGATCTTATGGCCTTGTGTACCTTTATTAAACTACAATATAATATGAACTCTGTCACATAATATACAAAATATTTGACAAATGAGACATTTTAGGAACATACTTGTGTGTGGTGGGTGGACAGTTTGCATCTGAAATATGCTCAGCATTCTTTAGGAAGCATACATTTTAGCTATGCAAAATGTATGCATGAACCCTCTTCCCCTTGCATTTTTTTTTCACACTGTTAGCACCTACAGAATAGCTGTTTGACAGGAAGCTAACAGTAGCCAGTTTGAAACTTTCTTTTATTTCCACGGCTTTCCACCAATTAGATCTCCCTTTAATTGGGTTCTGATGTAAACTAGCCATTATCATTATTATCTTTTTTTTTTATTTTGGCAGTTTGCTCTATTTCCAAGTCACTAGCTGAAACCTCATGTATTCCCCTAAAGAACGTGTTACATAATCCAAACAACGCCAGGCTTTTTTAGCTCCGAGGATTCTAGTTTCATTGGAAGGAAGGGCATATTAAAGGAAGGGACTGAGTGATAAGACAGCAATAGGAGAGTCACATGTTAAAGCATCATTTTTTTTGTCTGCATGAGGAAGAAAGAGAGAAGAGCCTCACTTTGCCTGAAAACATTACATGAAAGGTTGATTGTCTGTGTAAGGGGCAAAGAAGGGGGTATGGACAGAGTGGAGCTGATAAGTACCATGGAATGATTTAAAGGAAGAGCATCTATGGAGGGAAGAGAAGAAAGTGAGTGGGCAGATCACTCTGAAAGGGAGTATCAGTGAAGGGGTGTGCAAATGTGTTGTCTCAGAGGATTTGTAAATCCGAGAGCAGTTGTATTAGTTAATGTTTGCAAGGAGGTGGGTGGCTGTCAAGGAGTGAGTTCCTAAGAGACACGCAACTGAAGAAGAGAGGGTGGTATGCCTGCTTCATATGTAGGTGTTAGAAGGGAAAGAAAGCAAAGGGACAGGGGCTATGGGGAAGGGATTAATAGCTTTTTGCTTGTTTCTGTAACCTGACCATAAACACAGTTTCCCCATTAGGCTCTTTAATGGGCCATTGAGGTTGAAGTATGTGGCTCTGGGCCCTGTCAGAAATGATGATATTGAGGCAGACAGCCCTGGGGCTCTGCTTCCCCCCTGCAGTTCATCATGTCTGAATTAAAAAGGGAATTGTTTGGACAAGCCTGTTAAGTGAATTTTTTTTTCAGTATTGGGGAAGATCTTAAGGAGCTCCCATTAGATTGAAACAGCAACTAACCACTTCAGGCTGTGCAGGAGAGAGGAAATTCATATAACAAAATGCAGATAACATCATCCTCTGTTTCTTCTCTTTCCTGCATCCACAAATGGGCGGAGGCATTTTAGCCAAAGTTTTCTCCCGGAGGCCACCTCTTAAGTTGCCTTGCTTTCAGAATGCTTTTTCAGGCTTCCAGATACTCTGACAGGGTCTTCTTCCAAGCTACTTGGTGTATAACTGCAGCTCAGATTACATCACTAGGTTAAGAACCTGGGATTTTGATGTGCTGTCTATAATTTGCCAGCTGCCAAAAGAGGCAGCATGGGGGTATTGGATACAGAACTGGCTTTAGATTCAGGAATTTGGAGGTTCAAATATTGTCTCAAGTATGCATTATCTGTATGAGCCTGGGCTTTACTATGCAGTGCCCCCACCCATGCACTTTCTAGACCTATAAACTATGGAGCAAGTGCTGATCACACTATTGAAATCAGTCTCCCTGTTTAGATTTCTTTGTACCAATGAAATCATCAGAGCTGTTCCAAAATTTTAAAATAAAACTATAATTTTAGTGATTTGGCTTTGACCTCAGAGTCAGTAAGCATAGGGGTTATTTAAACTTGAATCTCACTGAATTCAGGTTCAGTATTCTATACACCAAGCAATGCTACGGGAACTTTTATAATCTAGTAAAAGTAATTTAGAAAGGAAGACAGAGATATGTACAATCTATACAAATATGTTTATAATTATACAGGGGCAGCTAAGTGGTGCCTGTAGTGAGGCCTGTAGTTAGAAAGATCTGAGGTTGAATTTGACCTCAACTACTTATTAACTGTGGGACAAGTAACTCCTATTTGCTTCAGTTTCTCATCTGGAAAATGGGTCATACTAGAAAAAGAAATCACAAACCACTCCAATATCTTTGCCAAGAAAATTCATTGACAAAGTTCTAGGAAATTACATAGAATTAGACACAACTAAACAATTCATCAGCAACAACTTTATTTATATAAATACATGTATTCATGTAAACACATATATGTGTTAACACATATGTAAGAATATAGTGTGCTTTGAAAAGAAACTTGTACATATGTATATATAGCATTATTATATTTGCATATATATATGAATGTATAGTCATATTGAGAGACAGTTAGGTGGTAAAGCAGATAAAGAAGTGGACATAGAATCAGGGAGACATCTTCTTAAGATCAAATCCAGCCTCAGACACTTACTGTATGAACCTGGACAAGTCACTTCACCCTGTTTGTTTCAGTTTCCTCATCCATAAAATAAGCTGGACAAAGGAAATAGCAAACCATTTCAGAATCTTTGTCAAGAAAAACCCCAAAAAGGGCTTTTGCAGAGTTAACACAACTAAAAAGGCTGAACAACAACAAATATACCCTCAGTTATATACACATTATTTTGCAAAACATTTCCATAAAGGTAAGTGTAATAAGCCCCATTTTGCAGAGCAGAAAACTGTTCCTTGGAGAAGTAAAAAAAAAAGTTCATTATGGCAATCATCCACTATACAGTGCTTTTAGCATGCAGATAATGGACAAGAAATTGAATGACTCACCTAGAGCTGACGTCAGAGTTGAGAATTGTTCTCAGGTCCTCTGACATCCAAATCCCTTACTTAGTCCATATCAGGCTTCCCTTGGGACTCTAGTGATTTATATTATAAGTCTTAAATGTTTTGAGGGTGGAGGAAGAAAGATATTAAAGGAAAGTTATAGAGAAAGAATAGGAGTCTGTCTATCAGTCATCATACATTATTAATCACAAATGTGCCATGTATCTTTTTTGTTGTTGTATACCCTACAGCAGGAATTCACAATTTTTTTCTTTGTCATGGACATCTTTGTCAAATTGGTGAAATTTATAAATCCTTTCTCTGAATAATGCTTAAATGAATAAAATAAAATAAAGAGGATTTTAAAGAAAACCGATTATATTGATTTTTGTCCTATGCAAATTCACTGACCTCACCTGAAACCTATGACCATGGACACCAAGTTAAGAACCTCTGCCCCAAGGGTTGGGAGGAAGCTACGGAGAAACAGATGAATGTATATGAAGCACTTAAGAACAAACTGCTCTGTCTGAGAAAAAGGAGGGGGCCTTGGTGGAGGGAAATTATTTCTGTGGCCAAAAGCATTTTGGGGCCCTACCCGCTCCATTAACTCTGTAAAGGGAGGGCTTTGATTGCTGCCAGTGCAGGTGTGAACACTCAAGTCATCATTTTAGAAAGTGGGCCCTGGAGGGTAGAGCTGCCAGCTGCCCAGTGATGGGCCTTGCCTCCTTCCAAGTCCTTCTTTGCACAGCCCAGCCCTCCCTCACCATTCCCCCTTCCCGGCAGTGCTCCCTGCCTTTCTCCTCTCTTACCGTCCCCTTTCTGCATCTCCTTTTTTTAGTTTCCCATGTAAATTGCTTGTAACAAGCCTCATAAAGTTTCATCGAGCTTGCTGGGAGTGGGGACAGACTTGAATGAAATGAGCTCATGTTTCTGGCAAAGGTGCATGAGGGTTAATTCGAGTCAGGGAGGGAGCTGTCCAGATGATTTCTGGAAAGGAACATATTTAACAATCCCCATACTTAGAAAGTGTCAGAAAAGTGAAGACTGACCTAGATGGGTGTGTATAGACAACCAGTTCCCCCAAACCCCACCATCTGTGATTTCTTCTGATTCTTTTATTTTTAGAAATCTAAATGTTTCTCTTTTCCTCTCCCTATTTGACTCTTGGATCATCACAAAGGGAACATTTATCCATTTTCCCTCATTCCATACTCTTATGTTCAATCTAAAGTTTCATTATTTCACACTGATCTGTCATCCTCCCTTATATTCATTCAGTAAATGCCTTTAATCTGTCACCCATACAATAACAGCTTCTTATTATGGGTGGTGCATTTAGCTATGAATCTATGATTTCAACAGTGTAGGGAACTACCCAAACTGAGACAGACTGGCAATATCTGTAACTCTATTATATCTATATCTATATTTACTATATTTGCCTATTGAACTGAAAGACTTGCTCAGAGTTCCACAAGTAGTATGCATCAGAGGCTGGACTTGAACCTGGATCTTCATTACTCCAATGTCAGTTCTCTCCATTATCTTCATGATGCCCCTCAATATAAAAATAATAATAATAATAATAATAATAATAACTTTGAAAGGCAGCATGAAACAGGAAACTGATCTTGAAGTCAGGAAAATGTGAGTTCAGATCCCTCTTCTAAAACATGGTGTTAAAAAATTGCTCAGAGTTCTACACCTAGTATGTGTCAGAGACCAGACTTGAACCTGAATTTTCATTCCTCCAAGGTCAGTTCTCTCTCTATTACATCATGCCGCTCTTCAATTTAGCAAAAATAATAATCAGAAAGTCACCCAAAACAGAAAACTTACCTTTAAGTCAGGAAGATGTAGGGGTCAAGTCCTTCTTCTAAAACGTGATGTTTGCCCTTCATTTTGAAAAGGACCAGCGACATCATGGAGTAATATCTTAACTCCAGTGCAAATTGGATTTTAGTGAGGGAAAGTTGCACAAAGTCTTCAACCTTACTCTCTCTTCCAGAGGCATCTGAATCCAATGAAAAGAAAAGAGTTAGAATGACTGGAGATGACCCAGGATGCAGTAGATGACTTTGGCATCTTTGCCTGTCAGATGCTCTAAGCACCTGCTTCGATCACCTTCATGGCATTTTAACAAATTGCTTTCATCCACTCATTCACCTAGAAGAAGTCTTTGTGTACTTGGGGTAGGCATCCCTCTACCTAATCAACCCTCAGTTTGGTTTAGCTGTCTGCCACAATGGTTTTACCAAGATATATCTTCTGTAAATGCTTACAACTTCCTGGAACTACAGGTGAGAATTGGGTGAAAGGTGAACACCAAAGGTGGATGAACAGCCCTAAAAAGGTATCCTCACACCAGAGGTGCTAGTCCTCGCTGAACACCTCATACACCCCTCTGACTGTGTGACCACAGGTACTGTGGGCATCCTTTCACTTCCCAGTTTATGGGAAATTTACTAAAAATAGAAATAATTGAAAATATGTCTTTGCATTAGTAATGTTTCTGTATTTATATACATATATATCTATATACCAATGAAATCATACATCCAGTAACCCCTCAAAAATGAACTCACATTTGTCAGACTTTAACATTTGCAAAGCACTTTCCTTCCCATAATCCTGTAGAGTAAGAAACCTATAAATATTAGCATCATTCCAATTTTTGAGATAAGAAAGCCATCTGAAAAGGATTAAGTGATTGACTTAAGGTCTTTTCCTAGTACACTACCCAAAGGAGCATGTATTACTTGTGGTGTGTATATATATGTTTGGTATATATACATATATAGGTATAAATATACAGTATATTTAAGTACACATATTTTCTTTTAACTTACATACTTTTATTTGAACCTATCTTCTATCAGTTTTTAAGATAAAACTCCTCACCCCACCAATCAAATAAATTCTAGCAGTAATCTATTTGAAGAAAACAGTAAGTCAGTAAGTCTCCTTTACCTCTATGGGGTTTTTTTTTTTTGGAGGGGGGAAGAGAGATAAGAGGGAAGCATTATAGCTCTGACAATTTCCAACCAAAGGGAAAAATATATTAAACTAGAAGATAAAGAATTACTTTTTCAATTACATAATTTACATATTACCCCTTCCTAGCACGAATATTTTGTTTATGTAAAGGGCAGAAAAAGGACGTTTGTGTGGGAAACAGAGAAAATTAGCCAGAGGAGAAATATAACATTCTGAGAATCTGAGAGGAAAAATAAATGTCTTCAGGGGGAAAAATTAAGGTGGTTGCAGTACATTGTTTCCTAGTAGCTAATTTAAATATATCTTCTTTCAGGTCTTTGGAGTTTATTTTGAGGAAACTCTGAATCAAAGAATCGGGTACTATGGGGAAATTCTATATTAACTATTCATGTTATATCTGCCAGAGATCTGGATTTTTTTCCTATATTAACCTAAGTTAGAGGTGGGTTACTACATAATAAATGACCCCAATTTTAGGAAGGAAAAATAATGAGAAGCCAAAGCTTGAGAGTCAGAAGTGATGTCAATAACAATATAATAAAAAAAATCCCAAAAGAAACAAAATAAAAAAGACATTGGAAATCAGAATACAGAAAACAGATGTCAATAGAGCTGAGAAACTGGCAGAAGCAGAACCTCGAGGATTTGAAACACATTAGCTCTCTAGTTGCTGTGGGGAGCTGATCTGATTAGAAGAGAGTTTTGGTGCTGGAAGCTGAGTGAAAAAAAAAAAGAATCTTCTGCTGTGTGAAGAGCTAGCTGGAGAAAATCTGCCCTCAGAGGTTTTCCCAGATTGTTCCTCACTTCTCTTTTTGGGTTTTGAGTGGGAAACCCCTCAAGTGATACATTGTAGGCTTCAATAGTTTTTCAGAGTCCAAGCTAAGGGAACTGCCTTTCATTAAAAGAGTGCAAAGTTTTCTCATCAAAGCTAAGAGAACAGTCCTGAGAAGCTCTGTAAATCCCAAGTTTAAGACTGCTGTTTACTGAAAGAATAAAGTAAAGCTTTTCTCTTCTCCCACCTCCAACTAATATCACTAATTATTTCATCAGCAAAGAGTAGCAGAGAAGAAACTTCAGCAGAATAGTAGAAAGGTCTAAAAGGAGGTGATTCTGTCCATTATGTCATCTGAGTTGCTGGAAGTTCCCTAAAGAAACCAAAAATACACACATGTTCCCAAATATTCACTGCAGCTTTTTTTTGTAGTGGCAAAGAATTGGAAATTGAGGGTATGACAATCAATTGAAGAATGATTAAACAAGTTAGAGTACATGAGTATTATGGAATATTATTGTTCTTTAAGAAACCATAAATGGTCAGATTCTAGAGAAGCATGGAATGACTTACAGGATCTGAAGCTGAGCAAAGGGAGAAGAACCAAGAGAACAATGTGCACATTAATAACAGCCTTGTGAGATGATCAACCCTGATGGAAGCAGCTCCTCTCAGCAGTTCAGAGAGTAAGTATAACCCTATGAGACCAGCTATGGACAATGCTATCCCCTTCCAGAGGAAGAAAAACAAAACAAAACAAAACTTCAGAATCTTATGAACACTACATTCATTTTTTCAAAAATATCTCATATCTAACACAAATGTTTATATATATATATATATATATGTGTGTGTGTGTGTGTGTGTGTGTGTGTGTGTGTATATGTGTGTGTATATATATATATATATATATATATATATATATATATATATATTAACTTGACTTGATTCTTCTCTGCTGGGGGGAGGGGAATGAGAAGGGAGGGTAGAAGGAAATTTTGTAATTTTAAAATATACATATTCATGTTGATAAATGTTGAAAAACTTTCATAACGTATTCTGAAAAATAAAATCTCAATTAAAAAAAAAGAACAGGGGGCACCTAGCTGGTGCAGTGGATAGAGCACCGTCCCTGGAATCAGGAGGACCTGAGTTCAAATACGGCCTCAGACACTTAATAATTACCTAGCTGTGTGGCCTTGGGCAAGCCACTTAACCCCATTGCCTTGCAAAAAAAAGAAAAAGAAAGAAACAAAAAGCATCAGTTCAGAATTCTGAATTGCCTAGGTAGAAAATCTGGAGCGTTCTACTCATATACTTCACAATTTTATTAATGTGTGTCCTCCAAGGACAAGTACATTTGGGGGAGTTGGACCCAGGATTATAAGTCAAGTATTATGTTGTGCCTTCTTTTTAATTAATACTTTCAAGGGGGGCAGAGCCAAAATGGCAGCATGAAGGCAGCATTTCTCAGAAACTCCTTCCCCAAAATACTCCAAAAATCATCAAATTATGACTCTAGACAAAATTTAGAGGGGAAGAACCCACAGAAAGACTGAGTGGTGCATTCCTCCAAGTCCAAGATAACTTAGAAATTATGTGAGAAAGGTGTGTTTCACCAGGACCAGGAATTGGACAAAAGCCATGGCCACAGCACAGCACAGCACAGCCCATGGATCACCAGGAACAGTTTGAAGGGGCAGGGAGAGAACTCTGTTACACCAGAATGAGTGTGGAGTAAGGAGTACCGGCCACACAAACTGCAGCAGGAATCAGGGGAAACCAGCCTACACCTCCAAAGCACACGCACAGAGATGGGGTCAGGGGAGACTGCAGAAATCTCTCTGCTCCCCTGGGGCAGGACTCTGCTGTTTTTTCTACACTCAGATCCAGGTTGCAGGTTGGCCTTCCATACTAAGAGAGCAGAGGCTCTCCTCACAGCTCCAGGGCAGAGGGGAGTGGCTGTGGTCATCTACCCATCAAAGCACAGGCTAGAGAGCTTAAGACCTTGGAGGAATAAATGTCCCAGTGGGGTGTCCCAAAAAAAAAAAAACCCAAAGCCTTGGAAGTACTGTAAATTAGTCTTGGACTGAGGAAATGAGTAAACAACAGAAAAAAAAAAGAATCTGACCATAGAAAATTACTTTGGTACCATGGAAGATCAAAACATATACGCAGATGATGACAAAATCAAAGTTTCTGTATCCAAAAACTCCAAGGGAAATAGAAAATTGGCTCAGACTATGGATGAGCTCAAAAAAGACTTTGAAAAGCAATTGGGGGGGGGGGGATAGCCAAGATGATGACAAGAAGGGATCAAGTCTCAGGCGCTCTCTGATAAAAACATGAAACTAAGGACTCTAAACTTTCGAGAGACAGAACCCGCAAAGGGACCCATTGAAGCAATTCTCCTACTCAAGGTAACCTGGAAAAGAGCAGAAAGGCTCTGATCCCCAGGTCCAAGGGGCAGCCCACCGGAGGGGTGGCTCATCAGAGCGAAAGAACTTCAGCCCCCCAGAGGCAGCCCCAGGGTGCTGGGAGCCATGGCTCACAGCAGCAGGGGACTCACCTGAGCTGCACCCCAGGGAGCACCTGGCAGAAAGTGGGGGAACAGTGGGGGACCTCTGCCAGAGGAGCATGAGGAGCCCAGCCCTCAGGGCACACAGCTAGAAGCTTGGTGTTTCCCCAGCCCAGATCCAGGAAACAGAAGCAGGCGGAGCTGGTAAGCAGGAGCCTCCAGGGCATGAGCCCATTGAGCTGAGGAGGGGAGTGAAGAGAGAGACTGCTGAGCTCTGTCTTCTGCCTCTGGAACAGGACTCTGGGGCTTTGACCACATTCAGATCCTGATCGCAGTATAGGCCCCCCCATAGAACAGCAGGGCCCCTCCCACCTCAGCCCCGTGGCAGAGGGGGGCACATATGATCATTCACAGACCAGGAGGGAGGACAGAGCCTCACACTCTGAGACCTTTGTGGGAGTGTCCCAAAAGCTCAGGAAGCACCCCAAAACCAGGCTCAGGCTGGGAAAATGAGCAAGCAGAGAAATAAGAGGAAGACCATTGAGAAATATTTTGCTCATGAGCCCAAGAAGGATCAAAATACTCAGTTTGAAGATAAGGAAGTACAAACTCCTGCATCTAAAGACTCCAAGCAAAACAGAAATTGGGCTCAGACTATGACAGAGCTCAAAAAATACTTTGAAAATCAAATGAAGGAGTTGTAAGAAAAACTGGGAAAATAAAGGAGAGAGATGCAGGAAAATCATGAAAATGAAGTCAGCAGCTTAGTCAAGGAAATCCAAAAAAATGCTGAAGAAAATAGCATGCTAAAAACCAGCTTAGGTCAAATGGATAAAACAGTTCAAAAAGTTATTGAGGAGAAGAATGCCTTAAAAAGCAAAATTGGCCAGATGGAAAAAGAGATAAGAAAACTCTCTGAGGGAGAACGAATCCTTCAGACAAAGAATAGAATTCAGGGAGACTGACGAATTTACCAGAAATCAGGAATCAATACTTCAAAACCAAAAAAAAAAATGAAAAATTAGAAGAAAATGTGAAATATCTCATTGAAAAAACAACTGATATGGAAAACAGACTTAGGAAAGATAATTGGATAATTATTGGAATACCTGAAAGTCATGATCAGGAAAAGAGCCTTGACATCATTTTCAAAGAATTACTACAGGAAAATTGCCCTGATATTCTAGAAGCAGAGGGCAAAATAGAAATGGAGAGAATCCACCAATTCCCCCAAGAAAGGGATCCCAAAAAACCAAGCCCTAGGAATATTATAGCCAAGTTCCAGAACTCCCAAGTCAAAGAGAAAATATTACAAGCAGCCAGAAGGACACAGTTCAAATATCATGGAGCTGCAGTCAGGATCACACAGGACTTAGCAGCAACTACATTGGAAGCTCGTAGGGCTTGGAATATAATATACCGGAAGGCAAAAGAGCTTAGAATGCAGCCAACAATGAAATACCCAGCAAGGCTGAATGTCCCCTTCCAGGGAAAAAGATGGACTTTCAATGAACCAGGGGAATTTCAAATGTTCCTTTTGGAATGGCCAGAGCTGAACAGAAAAGGTTTGATCTTCAGATACAGAACTCAGGTGAAGCATGGAGATTGGAGGAGAAGGGGAAAATATGAGGGGCCTAATGATGATGCACTGCATGTATTCCTGCATAAAAAAATGACACTGATAATACTCATGTGAACCTTCTCAGCTAATAGAGCAGGTAGAGGGAGCTTTTATAGTTGAAGCACAGGAGAAAGTTGAATTCGAAGATAAAATATGGTGTAAAAATGGAGTCAATAGAAAAAAAGGGAAATGTAATGGGAGAAAGAAAAAGGAGAGGGGGAATAGGCCATGATATTTAATATAATAAGATTTTTTCATTATTACAATGAGCTATTGCAATGATATGAAAGGGGGGAGGCAAGGGGGAATGAGGGAACCTTTGCTCTCATCAGAGGAGGCTAGGAGAGGAAACAGCATATATACTGAATGGGGTATAGGCATCTGGAGTAAGAAGGGGGGCCAGGGGGAAGGGTTGGGGATGTAAATAAAGGAGGAGAGGATGGACCATGTAGGGAGAGTGGTCAGATATAACACATTTTCTTTTTTACTTCTTGCAAGGGGCTGGGATTGGAAGGCCTGTCCAGGACCATGGGGCCAGGTGGATTCTGGCCCTAAGGGGTGGTATGGGGGCTCAGGGCCTCTTTGCCCCAGAGCCAGGGATCTGTCTTCTGCACCACTCAGCGACCCTACAGCAGAGTCAGAGTGAAAGGAGAGAGAAAATATAGTACATGGTAGTGGATAAATAAGAAAGGAGGGAGTTGTGATCAGCAATGGCAACATTGGAAATATATGGAAGTAACTTTTGCGATGGACTTACCATAAAGAATGTGATCCACCCATGACAGAGTTGTTAGTGTTGGAACAAAGACTGAAGCACATTTATTATTATTATTATTTGGGGGAGGGTGCAGGGCAAATGGGGCTGGGTGGCGTTCCTGGGGCCACATAGCAGGGTGATCTTTGGGTGTCTGGGGCCGGATTTGGACCCAGGTGCTCCTGACTCAAGGGCCAATGCTCTGTCTGCCACCCAGCCACCCCTGCTATTATTACTATTTTATTTTATTTTGGGTCTTTTTTTTCTTCTTTTAGGTTTTTGCAGGGCAGTGGGGATCGGGTGGCTTGCATGTCACATGACTGGGTGATTGTTGGGTCTATGGGGCTGGATGTGGGCTCGGATGCTCATGTCTCCAGGGCTGGTGCTTTGTCCATTGTACCACCTGGCCATACCTACAATTATTATTATTCTTCTTCTTTTTTCAATTTTAATTTTTTTTCTCTTCCCTTTACTTTATCACACAAGCAAGTCTATATTCATGGGGGAGGGGTATTTTGTTTACTCTTAAAAAAGAATATTTTATTAATGTAAAAATAAACATTTGTACAAAATTAGAATTAAAAAATAAAATTAAAATTAATTAATTAATTGATTTATTTTAAAAAAAGAAAAGCAATGAAGGGAGGTGGAGGAAAAATTAGGAGGAGAAATGGGAGCGATGGAGAAAAATCATGAAAACCAAATCAGCAGCTTGGTGAAAGAAATACAAAAAAATACTGAAGAAAATAATATGTTGAAAAACAGTTTAGGCCAAATGGAAAAAGTAAAACAAAAGGCAAAGGAGGAGAATGATGCCTTAAAAAGCAGAATTGGCCAGCTGGAAAGGGAGATAGAAAAACTCTCTGAAAAAAATAATTCCTTCAAATGCAGAATGGAACAAAAGGAAGTTGATGACTGCAAGAAATCAGGAAGGACAAAAACTTCGAAAAAAGACAAAAATTAGAAGAAAATGGGAAATATCTCATTGGAAAATCAACCAACCTTGAAAAACAGATCCTGAAGAAATAATTTAAAAATTATTGGGATACCTGAAAGTCATGACCAGAAAAAGAGCCTAGACTTTGTTTTTCAAGAAATAATACAACAAAATTGCCCTGAGATCCTAGAAGCAGAGGGTAAAATAAAAATTGAGGGAATTCACTGGTCACCTCCTAAAAGAGATCCCAAAAGATAAACCTCCGGGAATACTATAGCGAAATTCCAAAACTCCCAAGTCAAAGAGAAAATACTAAAAGCTGCCAGAAACAAACAATTCAACTACCAAGGCTCTTCAGGCAGGATTACACAGGATCTGGCAGCATCTACATTAAGGACTTTTAGGGATTGCAATAGGATATTCCAGAAGGCAAAAAAACTTGGCTTACAACCGAGAATCAATTACCCAGAAAAACTGAACATCCTCTTTCAGGGGGAAAAGATGGACTTTCAATGAAACAGGGGACTTTCAAACTTTCCTATTGAGATGACCAGAGCTGAACAGAAAGTTTGACCTCCAAGTAAAGGACTCTGGTAAACCATAGAGGGGGTGGACAAGAAGGAGCAACAATGAGGAATTTAATGATGTTGAACTGTATGTATTCCTGTATGGGAAGGAGATACTGATGACTCATATGAACTTTCTCATTTATAAGAGCTGTTAGAAGGAGAATATATAGACAAGGCACAGGAAGGAGTGGAATATGATGGTATAATATAGTAAAAAAAAGATGGAGTCAATGGATGATAAAGGGAAGTACTGGGAGGAAGAGAAAGGAGAGGAAGAAGGAGCTAAGATATTTTACATAAGTCAATAAAAAGCTTTTTTTCAATGGAGTGGAATGGGGGAAAGGGCAGGGGAATGAATGAGCCTTCTTTCTCATCAGAAATGGCTCAGAGAGGAAATAACACACACTCAATAGGGTATAGAAAATTATCTTCCCTAGAGATAAATGAGAAGAACGGGATGGGATAAGGGGGTATGGGGGGAATAGATGATGGAAGAGAGGGAAGATTGAGGGAGAGGGTACTCAGAAACAACACACTTTTTGACAGGAACAGGATGAAAGGAGAGACAGAGAAAAGAATCATTGAGAGTAGGGAGGAATAGAGTGGAGGGAAATACAGCTAGTAATAGCAACTGTGGGAAAAGTATTGAAGCAACTTCTCCGGTAGACTTATAATAAAGAAGGTTACTCACCCCAGAGAGAGACTCATTGGAATCTGAACGTAGATTGAAGTACATTTCTTTCTCTATCTCTCACTATTCTTGAAGTTTCTCATCTTCTTGGGGGGAGTTACGTTTACTCTTATAACAAAATTATTGTAATAATATAAAATAAATAAACCAAAAAAGAAAAAAAAAATAAAAAATGTTAATGCTTTCATATTGATGGATTATTTACAATATTTCCCTATGTATAAGATGCACCCTTTTTTGAAAAGTGTAGGGTCTAAAACCTGGGAGTGTCTTATACAATGGTTGTAGATTTTTTTACTTGCATTTCCCACTTTTTCATGCTTATTTTTGCTCTCGTTGTAGTTTGTTTTTACTTCTGTTTCCCACTTTTTCATGCTTGTTGTCTTTGCACTCATTGTTTTGCATTTGTTACTGGTATGTTAGGCAACGTTTTGTCACATTCTGCCCAGAAATGGCTCAGAAAAGATTTTGGTACAGTGCTGAATTCGAGTTCAAAGTGATCCAGCTTGTAAAAGTGAATGGCAGGGCAGCTAGGTGGTGCAGTGGATAGAGCACAGACCCTGGAGTCAGGAGTACCTGAGTTCAAATCCAGCCTCAGACACTTAATAATTGCCTAGCTGTGTGACCTTGGGCAAGTCATTTAATCCCATTGCCTTGCAAAAAAAAGTGAATGGCAATAGTGCTGCTGAACGTGTTTGGTCCTTTTCCAACTGAGAAAACAACCTAAGACTGACTCCTGGAAGGGAAAACCCTACTGAAAATGCCTTGGCAGAAAAATGCCATGAGAGGCAAGGCAGCAAAATGGTCTGATCTAGAGAGGGAATTGAAGAGCAAAGGATGATTGGAATTCTTATGTCCACAAAGATGGTTCAACAGGAGACCAGGAGAATTACTGATGAAAAAGAAGTGACTGATTTCAAAAGAGGAAACAATGGGTGATTCAGGTTCTTGAAATGGAATGGACTAAAAATGTGTCCATGCACCAGACTTACCCAGGGAGTGCTTGTGGTCAACCACAGACCAGAGCATAGGCAGGAGAGCAGTCAGAGTTTCTGCTAAGATAGTGATTCATCATCAAACATAGATGAGGATAAGCTAATGGATGGGAGTTTTGACAGTGATGAGGAATTGTATGAATTTTTTTTGATGAATAAAACTTGAGTTCAATAAATTTATGTAACACATTTTTTCCAAATTCTGGGCCACAAAATTAAGGTGTGTCATATATATGGAAGCATCTTATACATGAAGAAATATGGTAAATGGGAAGGAAACTGGCTTAGGAGCAGAAATTCCAATTGTGAATAGTAGGTCTCCTCCCCCACCTTACAATAATCGTTGGAAATCCTTAAGTGTAAGAGTTGTCAATATAGCTTCCCCCTCTTGGAAACCACTGCTTCGACCAGGCTGCCCCACTTCAGAGAAAGAACAAGAGTGAAGGCCGGTGTAGATATACGTATAAATAATATGACTATTTTCTTCCTCCTACTACTTCTTTTTCCATATTTGCCTAACAGTTATCTTTTGCAAAGCACAATGGCCTTCACAGAAGTAAGCAACCTGAAATACAGCATAAAATATTTGACGTGACTATTTAAAAAAAACCCAACAATATACAATAATGTAGGCAAGAGAAATATTGGAACCAGAAAAAAATCTCGATTTAGTTTCTCTCTTTGGCACATTGCTTACTGTGTGACCCTGTATTTATAACAACTTCTTAGTGCCAGCAATTTGATAAGGTTCTAAGTGGTAAAAGCAGACTTAATGCTCCTTTGCCTTCCCTCTGTTGATTATCTCTAATTTAGCTTTCATATATTTTGTTTGACACCATTGTTTCCATTTCCCCCTCCCATTAGACTGTGACCTCCTTGATAGCAGGTGCTATCTTCAGCCTTTGGATCCACAAGACTTAGTATAATATCTGGAAAATTGTAGGTGCTTCCAAAATATTTGCTGACTGCCTACTTGAATTAGTTGGATTTTTTTGCAGTAGAAATTCCCTACTCAGATGAAGTTATAGGTCCAGTACTCCTCAAAAAAGAGACAATTTTTTAATTAAAAAATCAACGAGAGGCTTAAAGATGTACTTTAGAATTTTGTACTTTAGAACTTTGAAGATATTTATAGCTAGTATATTTAGATTTCTTAACACCTCCATCATCACAGTTTCTAATTCCGGAGTCAACCAACAAAAATGAAGTGAAATGAAATACAAAACAATAAAACCAGACAACAAAATAAATCAAATAAAGTCATACCAATCTCATCTTAGTTTGGCAATAATGTTATTACAAGTTAGTCCAATGTAAAAACCAAAGAAAAAGATTCTTTATTCTCAAGAAGCATAAAAGTGTCAACAATAAAACCATAAAAGGTAACATTTCTATATCTTTGTAAAGCATTTTTCAAATATTATCTTAGCTTACCCTCAAAACAACCCTGGGAGAAAGGTGCTATTAATATTCCCATTTTACAAGACAAAAACAAAAATAAAAACTGAGGGATTACAATGTGAATAAAGTATCTGAGGCTTTGAGGATTTGAAATCTCAAATCTGAAGATTTGAATTCAGTTCTTTCTTACTCCATATCCAGGACTCTATCCATTATGCTACCTAACTGAGTATAGCTTACATTTAATGGAGGGAGAGAATACATATAAAAAAGTAGTGACCTCTTTGCAGCAACAAGGGAGGATGACAAGAAGGCCAAAGTGAAATCTATCCTCATTTCCTTAGGTTCTTATGTGTTCTTCCATGGATATTACTTTATACCTACTTTGCATATATTTTATGTTTAATTCTATTTTATTTACCCCTCCCCCAAATAGAGTGGAAATTGTTTGAGGATAAGGATTATTTCATTTCTACCTTTGTTTCCCTAATCCTTAGCTCAGTCTTTGGCGCACCCAGTCAGAGTTTAATAAATGCTTGTTGAATGAAGGGATAAATCTGCCAATAGATTTTTTTTTTTTTTACTCTGAGTAAAAGTTCAAACCAATTGCTTCCATCATGCCGACAACTCTAGTGCTTGTTGAAATTCCTATTAGGAAGGGGGCTTAGTAACCCTGTTTCTTTCTGTCTCTGTATGTGTGTGCACATGCACATGTATAGGTGAGTGTTTATGTGTGGAAAGCTAGGGTTAGGAACTAAGAAGAGTAGTCTTGCTAATGGTCAATTCCCATCCTTATAAAAAATTTGGGGATCCTGGGCTTTAGAGAATACCTATCTAGTCCTGAAGACTTTAAAAATAATATGCAGATTAAAGAACAGCTTAGCCTTCAATTGCTGCTTAATATTTAGGGTAAAAGTACAGATGACTCCTAAACAGATTCCCACAGACCCTGTTACTTTTTTTTAAAGCAATACCACCACATCTTTTCCCCTTACTCATGATGAATTTGGGTTTGGAGAGCTCCTCTTCCCACCTAGCTATGCTCACCTGAAATAAAAAAGAATAATTAATGGTTTCCATTTGGGTGCTGTGTGGTCTCAGAAAGCTACAGCTATGCCTGCACCAGCCTAACGATGCCACTGACATCCATTAATCATTAGGACTTCCTCAGGAAGGCAAGGAAACCTGCTATCCCAAAGGCACCAATTATGTCTGCTTAATATTGATACAATGTATATTGAAGAGAAATTGAGATTAGATCAGTGTCCCCTTCTTTTGACACCCCACCCAAGTCACACCAGTGTACCAGGTGCTCACACATGCCCACACACACACACACACACACACACACACACACACACACACACTTCTGCCTGCCTAAATCCCCTTTTGGGAGGATGCATTCACAGATATCACCCTGTGACCATATTCAGAGAAATCTCATTGGGCGTTAAGAAAAAGAAAGAAAACCATCAAAATGACCAGGAAAATTCTGTGAATCTCATTTGCTAACACACTTGACATTTTTGATTTAAATGAGTCCCCTACAAAATTCCTGCTGGGAAGTCTAGGTCACCTTCTCAAACCTCTCACTGTTGTCTCATTTCTGCTTCTCATTTTTTTTCATGAGAGAACTATTGAGGATCTTGTCAATCTGGTAGCGTGCATGCTATATTAACTGGTGCTAAGGAGAGTTGTAAGACTGATTGAGGTAGCATGCTTTAATTGCAAAGGAAAAAATATAGTAGAGATTTAATCATGCTAATGTGGTCTGTATTGTAGAACCTGGCACAGAAAGAGACACGCACACACATGCATACATGCATGCATGCATGCACAAATGTATGTGATGTATACATGCATACTTGTAATAAATATTGCATATACACAAATATGTGAACAAATATGTGAACAACAAATATGCACAACACATATGCATATATATGTATTTTTGTGTATACACAAACACCTACATTAATAAATACATTTACACAGATTCATATAGACAGATGGATAAATGGATAGACAGATAGCTGAATAGATAGATGCATACATCCTTAGATACATGATAGTAGATACTTGCATATGTCTGTACATGTGTACATAAAATCATAGGTCTTAGCAAATTTGAATTAACTTGTGCAAAAGTAGAGAACCTGAGAGACCAGCAGAACAATCTAACCTGAAGAAAACCTTTTCCCAGGGGAGAGAGATGAAGAAGGATTCCATAAGGAGAAAAATCATATTCTGTTACAAGAGTTTTAGAGATATTTTGGCTACATGTGTGACTCACTACTAAATTTGTCTAATTTTCTTCCCACTTTAGAGATCTTGTGTATTGTGACCAATGAGAGGGAATATCTACACTTTCTAGAATATTTTGCTCTAATTTTAGGGGATGGGGGGATGTTTTCTAAACTACTAGTCTTAATATTCCATTTTAGTAAATGTTACTTTGAACTCAAGATGCCTATTATCCGACTAATGACTAATCCACTGGTGGGGATTTGTGAACTGTAGTGTTTTTTTTTTGTTTTCTTTTGTTTTGTTTTTAGTTTTTTTGCAAGGCAATGGGGTTAAGTGGCTTGCCCAAGGCCACACAGCTAGGTAATTATTAAGTGTCTGAGGATGCATTTGAACTCAGGTCCTCCTGACTCCAGAGCTGGTGCTCTATCCACTGCGCCATCTAGCTGCCACCTAGCTGCCCTGAACTGTAGTCTTAAATGTGCAGACCCCATGGGTAACTCTAAAATCTAAATATAGTGACTTCTGAGTACCCAAAATACAAAACTATAAGTGCCATTTGGGGGAGGTAGTTGAAGGTTTGTGTGTGTGTGTGTGTGTGTGTGTACACACATAGCTATGTGTGTGCGTGGATAGATATAGATAGAAAGATAGATAGACATGTATACACAGAGATATATATATGATTATATAAATGTGCATATTTTGTATGCAAACACATCCATATATAAATACAAGTATATATGCAATCTTGTGAATACATAGATACTTCCACCATCTTGGATTTTTTTCTTTTGGTCCTCTAGTTGATTCATATAGATCTTATCTCTATCAACTAGACTTGTGTTTTCTGCGTTTCCTTTCACAATGCCGAATATTTCATAAATGTTGACTTATAAAACCTGATCCAGATGGGGCCTTACTTACTTTCACAAAAACTCTTTGGGAAGAAACTGGGTACATTCAAGGAGTATTGTAGAGGGCAATATGTTTCAGGTTTGAGTTGGACTAGATCTCCATTGATGTCCCTTCCTTCTGTCTGAGAGTCTTTCATTCTGGGACCTATGTTCTATACTCAGTTAAGGAAAATGTCGGGGATTAGCTCGCAATTCTTTTCTCATTGATCTGGTAATTAATATATCATTATGTCTATGCATATTTACTGCTTTTAAATTTTTTCATAGCATTTTCACATAGATTATTTTCTTTTACTGCCAGAATAACCTGAGATCTAGGGAGCAATAATTTTTTTAAAGTCACAAAATGATTTAGGAATTGAAGTCAAACGAAAGTGAATCCCCTAATTAGTAGTCCAGGGTTATTTCTACTGTCATTTTTTTTAGTTTTTTGCAAGGCAAATGGGGTTAAGTGGCTTGCCCAAGGCCACACAGCTAGGTAATTATTAAGTGTCTGAGACCGGATTTGAACCCAGGTACTCCTGACTCCAAGGCCGGTGTTTTATCTACTACGCCACCTGGCCGCCCCTCTACTGTCATTTTTAAAATAAATTGGTTGATGTTTGAGATCATAAAGAGTCATTTCCTATCAATTCCTCCTACCTTCTATGCATAGGTAGGACTCAACCAAAACCAACTGTTGTTGTGTTTCTTTTCTAAGAGGACCATGACACCAGAGAGGTGATGTGCCATGACATGCAAATGAATTGAATTGAAGTGAGTAAGTGCTGTATAGAGTTACCAGTCCTACTTCTCCTCTGGACTCTTCTCAGTCCAATGGTCAAATATGGAATAGGGAAAGCTGGCTATGGCTCTAGATGCTGTAGGTAGGAAATGTTGACCTTTTGCTGAGATCTCAGTTTAACTGAGGCAGTGCCCATTCAATGATTAAGGTAGGTAAGAAAGAAATGAAGCAAAGAATGGCCTCTTTTGTGTAGTCAAAAAAAATCAATCTTGGAGGAGAAGACTCCCGAGGTCTTTAACTAAAAAGAAACAATTACTACTTATATTCACTTGGAATCTGTCAAGGCCCTAACAATGGCCAAGTGGGATTGATTTGGGACCAAATTGTAATGCCTCTAAGAAAGACTCCTCCATTACCTTCCCTCTTTCACCCATTCTTTTTAAGAGATCAAGTTTCCAGGAAGTTTTTTTTTTTTTGCACTTTATTTAAATTCTTTCCTATTCTGCTCAGGTATATTATTTCTTATTCTACCTTAATCAGAGAGAGAGAAAAAAAACACACCTGATCACCACCCACGCCATGGTATAACCCTTTCAGTAATTAAAAACCCTCATTATAAATATCCTCAAACTGAGCTAGTTTAATGGCACAGGGCCCAAAGCAGAACAGAGAAAGCAGACTATATAATATGACTAACTGAATAAATACAACTAAAGTCTCAAATGTATTTGATGTAAGAATAGGAGCATACATCTTCCATTTCTTGATGTTGTTCTACATTTTTCAGAAGCTAACATTAAAGTTATGAATCAAATCAGTAGCACTGTAATAATTTTCAAAACTAGCAATCATAAAGAAAGCCAATTTACAGAAATCAGTGGAAATGAGCTTGACTCATTTTATTAATCAGTCAAGATTTACAGTTGTCCATTATAATGAGAGAGATCTTGGTTAGGCACATTCAAATTTCTTCAACTTCCTATAACCTTTCCCACAACTTACAGTCAAGAAAGGGAAGTACCCTTTTAGATTGTGTTGGGAAACCCCCAAAACAAGCAGCTTGTTCCCAGTTCCTGAAAGGTAACTCTATTTGTGGTTTAAGCAGATGAGAATTCTTCCAGGGAATAGTGTAGTAACTTTGGATAAGTTCCTCCATTTTTCTAGACCTTTCAGCTCTGAATCTGTTACTATAGTCCTATATCTTTGAAGAAAGTAGATCAGGAGTTCTAATGAAATAAGGCGAAGGATGGAAACATCTGTCCAGAGACAGAGACAAAATGACAAGAAGCTTCTTCCCTAGTTCATGGCAATTATTTTTGTTCATTTTTACGTAATAGTGCTCTAACATTTCAGGGGAATTTGATACCCACATTTCTCATAAATCTATGTGACATATATTCCATCAGAAATGGACAATACTTGTCAATTCAATACAATTTAATTCAAAACATTAATTAAACACCAGATATGTGCAAAGCAGTGCTCTAAACAAGGGGGAAGGAACTAATAGTGCAGGGAAAGGATTTTAGATCTGTACTCCAAATATGTGGATTTGAACTCCAACTATACCATTTACTACCTATTTAAAATAGGACAAAGATAATCAGCTTTTTCTTTTGTCTTTCTACATTTCACCTTTCAATTTCTTCATCTACAAAATAATCAATTTGCACTAGATAACCAACTTGTTCCATTCTAGCTATAAACTATGACTCTACGACTCTGAATGCATTAGTGACACCAATAAAGTTTTACATGAGGATTCTCCTGATATTTCTATTCTGCCAGATAACCCATCATTTCAGTTGTACAACTTTCACCCTGGATAGATCTTTCAAAGTCATATAGATCAACGTTTTCATTCTATAGATGAATCTCAGAGATGTAAGTCAATAAGACACAGTCCATGGCAAAGCTAGAACTAAAATCCAGATCTCCTGCTTTGAAGTTCAATGGTTTTTTGTTTGTTTTATTTTTTGGGTTTTTTTATGTTTTTTAACAAAGCTACTGAGAAAAGAACTAGATATGGCTTAAGTTTCAAAGGTGTCAAGCTCTTCATGATGGAGCAAGAGGCATACAAAAATCTCCAATGATTCAGATTAAAATAAAGATGAAATTAAGAGAAAAAAAAGATACTAAAGCAAAGCCGTATTAAATGTTTTTTTGAGTCAGTGTGTCACTGACAGGGATGCATTTCCATTTGAGTTTGACTCCTGGTTTAGGAAATTTCAAATGTCTTTTTGAGTTCTAAATCAAGGATTTTTTTTGTTTAATATTTATTCTCATTTTGTACAAATAATGTTTTTATACATTAATAAAACATTCTTGTTTAAGAGTAAACAAAATACTACCTCCCCCCAAAAATATAGTCTTGCTTGAGTGATAAAATAAAGGGGAGAGAAAAAAATTAAAATTAAAATTAAAAAAATAATAGTAAGAATTGTAGGTATGGCCAGGTGGCGCAGTGGACGGAGCACCAGCCCTAGAGCCACGAGCACCACAGTCCAAATCTGGCCCCGCACACCCAACAATCACCCAGCTGTGTGACATGCAAGCTACCCCAACCCCACTGCCCTGCAAAAACCAAAAAAAAAGAAAAAATAAGACCCAAAATAAAATAGTAATAATAATAGGGGCAGCCAGGTGGCGGACAGAGCACTGGCCCTTCAGCCAGTAGCACCTGGGTCCAAATCCACTCTCAGACACTCTATGATCACCCTGCTATGTGGCCCCAGGCAGGCCACCCAGCCCCATTTGCCCTGAACCCCCCCAAAAATAATAATAATAAAAAATGTGCTTCAGTCTGTGTTCCAACACCACCAACTCTGTCAGGAATGGATCACATTCTTTGTGATAAGTCCATCACAAAAGTTACTTCCAGATTTTTCCACCATTGCCATTGCTGATGCAACTCCCTCCTTTCATATTTCTCCACTACCATGTACTATATTTTCTCTCTCCTTTCACTCTGACTCTTCTGTAGGGTAGCTGAGTGGCACAGCAGACGGATCCCTGGCCCTGGGGCCAAGAGGCCCTGAGCCCCCAGACCACCCCTTAAGCCCTATGGTCCCAGACAGGCCATCCAATCCCAGCCCCTTGCAAGAAGTAAAAAAGAAAATGTGTTATATATGACCACTCTCCCCCCATGGTCTATCCTCTCCTCCTTCATTCACATCCCCAAGCCTTCCCCCTGTCCCCCCTCTCTTCTTCTTACTCCAGATGTCTATACCCCATTGAGTATATATGCAGTTTCCTCTCCTAGCCACCTCTGATGAAAGCAAATTTTCCCTCATTCCCCCTTGCCTTCCCCCCCTTCCATATCATTACAATAGCTCATTGTAATAAAAAAATCTTATTATATGAAATATCTTGGCCTATTCCCCCTCTCATTTTTCTTTCTCCCATTACAATTCTCTTTTTCCTATTGACTCCATTTTTACACCATATTATATGTTCAAATTCAGCTTTCTCCTGTGCTTCATCTATAAAAGCTCATTCTACCTGCTCTATTAACTGAGAAGGTTCATATGAGTATTATCAGTGTCATTTTTCTATAGAAGAATACATGCAGTTCATCATCATATTTTACTCTTCTCCTCCACTCTCTATGCTTCACCCAAGTCCTCTATTTGAAGATCAAACCTTCTGTTCAGCTCTGGCCATTCCAACAGGAACATTTGAAATTCCGCTGGTTCATTGAAAGTCCATCTTTTTCCTCTGGAAGAGGACATTCAGTTTTGCTGGGTAGTTGATTCTCGGTTGCATTCTAAGCTCTTTTGTCTTCCAGTATATTATATTCCAAGCCCTACAAGCTTTTAATGTAGTTGCTGCTAAGTCCTGTGAGATCCTGATTGTAGCTCCATGGTATTTGAATTGTGTCCTTCTGGCTGCTTGTAATATTTTCTCTTTAACTTGTGAGTTCTGGAACTTGGTTATAATATTCCTGGGGGTATTTTTTTAGATCTTTTTCTCGGGAGGATTGGTGGATTCTCTCCATTTCTATTTTGCCCTCTGCTTCTATGATATAAGGGCAATTTTCCCATAATAATTCTTCGAAAATGATGTCAAGGCTCTTTTCCTGATCATGACTTTCAGGAATTCCAATAATTTTTAAATTATCTTTCCTAAATCTGTTTTCCATATCAGTTGTTTTTTTCAATGAGATGTTTTACATTTTCTTCTAATTTTTCATTCTTTTGGTTTTGAAGTATTGAGTCCTGATTTCTCATAAACTCAGCAATCTCCCTGAGTTTTATTCTGTCTGAAGGATTTGTTTTCCTCAGAGAGCTTTCTTATCTCTTTATCCATCTAGCTAATTCTGCTTTTTAAAGCATTCTTCTCCTCAATAACTTTTTGAATTGTTTTATCCATTTGACCTAAGCTGGTTTTTAGCATGCTATTTTCTTCAGCATTTTTTTGGATTTCCTTGACTAGGCTGCTGACTTCATTTTCATGTTTTTCCTGCATCCTTCTCATTTCTTTTTCCAGTTTTTCTTCTATCTCCCTCATTTGATTTTCAAAGTCTTTTTTGAGCTCTGTCATAGCCTGAGCCCAATTTCTGTTTTTCTTGGAGTCTTTAGTTGCCAGAGCTTGTGCTTCCTCATCTTCAGACTGAGTGTTTTTATCCTTCTTGGGCTCACAGGCAAAGTATTTCTCAATGGTATTCCTCTTTTTTCTTTGCTTACTCATTTTCCCAGCCTGAGTCTTGTTTTGGGGTGCTTCCTGAGTTTTTGGGACATTCCCACGAGGATCTCAGTGTGTAAGGCTCTTCCTCCCCCCTTGTCTGTGAATGAACATAAACACCCCCACTTTGCCACAGGGCTGAGGTGGGGGGGGGGGCCTGCTGTTCTATGGTGGGGCCCTAGACTGCGATCAGAATCTGAATGTGGTCAGAGCCCCAGAGTCCTATTCCAGCGACAGAGGACAGAGCTCAGTAGACTCCCTCCCCTCCCTCCCTAAGCTCTGCACTTATGCCCTGAGGGCTCCTGCTTACCGGCTTCTGCTTCCTGTTCCTGGATCTGGGCTGCCATGCTCGCTGTGTGCCCTGAGGGCTGGGCTTCATGTGCTTGCTCTGGCAGAGCCACCCCCACCCCGTTCCCCCAAGTTGTGGCCGGTGCTCCCCGGGCGTAGGTCAGGAAACTCCCCTGCTGCTGTGAGCTGTGGCTCCCAGTGCCCTGGGGATGCCTTCAGGAGGCTGAAGTTCTTTGCTCTGGTGGGCACCCCTCTGGCGAGCCACCCCTCCAACCCTGGGGAGCAGATTCTGCTCTTTTCCAGGTTACCTTGAATAGGAAAACTACCTCACTGATCACTCTGTGGGTTCTGTCTCTCAAAAATTTAGTTAGAGTCCTTAGTTTAAGTTTTATGAGAGAGCGCCTAAGAGAAAATCCTCTCTTGTTGCCATAGTGGCTCTGCCCCTCTAAATCAAGGATTCTTAACTATTTTAATGACCTCTTCATGTATATCTTTATTTTTTTTCTGAATCAACATCTACTTATAGTTACTCTACCGATGCATGCACTAATAAATTGCTAGGAACATCTGCTCCAAGTCCTATAATCTTTTTTAATCTAGTAAATTGTTAAGTTCTGAATTCAGTTAAAACAGTATTATAGTTCATTTGCCTTTTTCTTCTACTATCTTGCTTTGTTTTATGTGAAAGGGGTGGTGGTATTCAGGGAGGAGCAGCTCCTCTGATGTGAGTTTGCTGAGTCCTTTTCAGGGCTGTTCACCCACCTCTGATGTCATCTCACCTTTGGCTACAAAAAGCTATAGTATGTACAATGGCCACACCCAAAGAAATTTCTCTCAGAAGGCAGACTATATCAAATTGAAGGTAACCCATAGTCCTCAAACCCATTTGTGAATTAGGGATATGTCTACCTTAAGCATGTGAAGACTTTCCATACCAGAAAGGTTGTTTGGTAACAATATGTTCTGAAACAGGTGCAATGGAGCACTTAGAGTTTGGTCAGAAATCAAAGCTGCTGAGGACATTCATTGCATCACAGACTATCACCAGTCATCTGGACTTATATCCTGTCACTGGGCTTCAATGACTCTGGAAGAAAGAGTGAGGTGATGACTGTGTAACTCTGCCTTATTTAAATCCAATTCACATGCAAGGGAAGACATCATCCTGCAATGTAATTGGTCCTCTTCGAAAACAAAAGATGAATAACAATAACACATGAAAAGAAAATGTGGTGTATAAACTCACCAGCTCTGGGGCCAGGGGACCTGTGTTCAAATCCCAATCCTTTTGATAATTCCCTGAATAAACTCGTATAAGTCATTTAAGCTCACAGAGGCTGAGCATTCTCATTTGTAAAATGAGGGGCTTGGATTACATGGCAGCTCATGTTCTTTCCAAGTTGAGATGTATGATACTTTTAATACAAAAACAAATCACACACACACACACACACACACACACACACACACACACACACACACACTAAGTAACCAGAGGAGAGTTCCCAGGCAGCAGACTCCTCTATCCCAGATATTTCCATGAACCAGGTACGTGCTGCAAACACAAATTCAAAAAAGAGTAGAGATATAGGTGTTGACATTAACACAATGAATTGGCACAACAAGTAAGGGCCCATCAGCAAGAAATATGTCCAGGCGTGGTGTTTTATGACCCATATACTTCACTATTCCCATCAGTGGTCAAATTGAACTGGAAAGACCTCTCTGCATTACATCCTAAATGTCACACATAAAGCGTTTCTCTGTTCTTGAAATATTATTTCCTTATTCAAGGCCGTGAGCTGCCAATGAAGAGAATCTACAAAGAAAACAATAGCAACCTGTGCCTGGGAAAGGCTTCAGTGCAACTCCTTCCTTTGGCAAAGGATGAGGGGAGTAGGAACAGATGAGCTGGACATCACCAGGCACTCTCCCTAGCAGCCAAGAAATCAAATGGAGCTTTCAGATGCTTCAACCCACCATGAAATTTTGGCCCAGGACTGCATCTATTACAGTCACAGAGTCAACTAGACAAAGACCCTCAGGGAAACAATGCAATACTGACAATACTGAGGTCTGTGGACAGCTCCACTTTGTGTTGAAGCTAAGGTAGAGATCTTAGCTCAAGCCAGAAGCAGACTGAGAATCCCCAGACTAGCAACTGTTATGTCCAATTGTCCTACCAAAGGCATCAGTCTGCAGCAGCAACCCCCTAGACTTCTTTCTGGCTGGCTGAAGTTCTTTTTTGTATCTTTGACATATCTGTTATGTCTCTACTGGGTAAAAGCTTGGTGTCAAGGAAAACATGCTAGACTTGGAATTCAAAAGTCTGAGTTGGAATCCTTGTCCTGATGCCTCCGAGATTGTGTGATCTTGAACAAATCACATCATTTTTCTCAGCTTCAATTTCCTTATCACTCAATAAGGGGAGTGGGGAGAGAGGGTAGACTGAATGTCTCCAAGATCAAATTTGCTGCAATAATTGAGTGTTGGTTTTGATTTATTTAGAACAAAATATAATTTCAACAAACACCAACACCATACAGAACACTGTACTAGAAGCTAGGGGAGATATAATGAATCTAAGACAGAGGTTTTTGTCCCCATAGTTGGCTCACAGTTGACCTGGGCAAAAGCTGTTATTCCATCTTCAGGAAGAAAATTTATTCAAAATAGATTAATCTAAAGTCATTTTCCCCTAGTTCCCTGCATTGTTAATTCATGAAGCCTCATTTTTTATCAAAGTATTCCTAGAGGCAGTTTGAAAGAAAAGATACGAGGCTAAGAATTAGCCTAGCTAACCTGAGCTCCTAGCTTCTTCTTCTTGCTAACTGTCTGAATTCAGGTCAGTCAATTCACTTCACAAGGACTCAGTTTATTCATCTGTAAAATGAGGAAAGCTGAGCTATATAATCACAAAGCTTTGAATTCTAGCTCTAAAATTCTGTGGTTCTATGGATATCATGTTCCCCTCTGTCTCAAAGATCTATAATGTTATCAAAATAGATATTTCACCAAGGAATAGAATCCTTCTTTGAGAGCTGCTATAGCTAAACAACCTGAAAATCCCATGGTCAACTTGGATGACATATTTTTTATGAATTGATATAATTTTTTTATTTTTCAAAAGATATGTGTATAGCACCTGACCCCCTAAAGGGATGTTGTCTTACTTGGTGGGACCTATTCATGTTAATACTCCAGTTTCATAGAATTTGAAAACTCATATTATTAGGTAAGGTATATAATCATAATTAGGTATAAACAGAGCAAAATCACTACTGGATCAAGTCCCAGCATAATAGGCAAATGGTGGAGTGGTTTGCCCAAATAATCCCAAATATTCCAAATTTTTAAAATGTGGAAGAAGTTGTTTTTCCTTTGCTATTCCAATTTTCAATTCCTGGTCTTCCCTTTACTTTGTAGCCTAATCACTTTTTTTTCTCCTTTGCCCATTACCTTTAACATTCAGATGTCTGGAACTTGCAATAAACATTAAGCATTGCATAATAGCAGGACTGGTTCCTCCTATGTTGTTTCTAAACTTAATTTCTTCCCAACCCCTTGCATTCCTGACACTGAAGTACTCATTCATCAACTTCTGAAAATGAGGAGACTGAATAGAGATTTAGGCTCTAAAAGTAACTGTAGCTTCTATGGAAGAGGTGCAACTTCAACTAATTTTCACAAAATAAGTAGTCTTTAAACATGTGGAAAGTTCAGGAGAAGGAATTTACCATCAAATAAAATACCATAAGCAAGGTCAGAAATGTGTGTTTAGATGCCATGTAATATATACTATGAAATAAGAATGAGAGGTAAAGTATAAACTATTCTTTTAAAGAATTAATATTGCAAGAATTCAACAAAATTGAAAATATTTGACAGAAGGATGTATGACTCTTATGTTTGATATGTAATAAAGAAAAAGTACTTTAACTTTAATCCAGAAAATGTTTATATATATATATATATATATATATATATGTATATATAATGTAAATCTATATATCTGTATTGCATATATAGATATATTTATGTGTGTACCCCATATCGTCTCTTTCTCCAAGCTAAACATTACCAAATCCTTTCACCATTCCTGATGTAGCAAGGTCTTGAGCCTCCTCGTCACCCTCCATTTCATATCATGAATTTCCTGCACTTATCAATGTCCTTCTTTAGTTAATTTAAATTAAAAATTCTTAGTTGATCTAAACTTTGAGGGGGGGGAAGAAACATAAAAACCTCATTGGTATCACTGTGATTTGACCCTTACATCTGGAAAACAATTAATAATCAAGAAAAAAGTGATTAAAATATTCATTTCCTTCTGACCTAGATATCTGAAAACTAGGCAGACATCTCAAGAAATCAAAGCTAGAAAGGTCTTACAGACACCAAAGCATATACTATAATTTTGTGGTTGTAAACAGAGCAGATATTCATTAGATCAGGGTCACAAGATACTTCCAGGATTAGATCTAGAATGTATATTTCTTGACTTTAAATGTAATTCTGATTAGTCCATAAAGAACTGTTCCCCAAACATCTTTCAGTTCTCTACCCATTTGAAAATTTTACCATGGGAAATACATTTATGCTCAGAGAATACCTCAAAAAGATGATGCTACATGAGATGAGAAAAGGGCTCTAGGAAAACTGATCCCAGTAGGCTTTTGCAAAGTGAAGCCCCAACATTACTTTGGTACTATGTTAAATTAATCACTTCTAAGAGCATTAAAGAAAAAGTCTTCAGGGGGAACTATATATTCCACTAGCCTAACTCTGCATCAAGATAGTACTTTTTCCCCTTCCATGGTTACTAATTTTATTATTCTGTTTTAGTGAATGAATTAGGTAGGGGTGATCTCAGTAATATGACTTCATTACATTTTCCCTTTCTAGAGGAATTCAACCTGACTTTAGTGTAAAATGGAATTTGGTTTTCTTTTGGAATTTAAAGTGTGCCTCTTGGTTCAATATTAGGAAAACTGTTAGTATACTCAATTATATCAACAACAAACATATCAGAAATCATATGATCACATCAATAGATGCTGAAAAAGCTTTTGACAAAATACAGCATCCATTCCTATTAAAAACACTAGAGAGTGTAGGAATAAATGGACTGTTCCTTAAAATGATTAGCAGTATCTATCTGAAACCATCAACAAGCATTATATTCAATGGGGAGAGGCTAGAGGCATTCCCAATAAGATCAGGGGTGAAACAAGGGCACCCATTATCACCACCACTATTCAATATTGTATTAGAAATGTTAGCATCAGCAATTAGAGAGGAAAAAGAAATTAAAGGAATTAGAATTGGGAAGGAAGAGACAAAACTCTCACTCTTTGCAGATGACATGATGGTATACCTAGAGAATCCGAAGAAATCATCCAAAAAACTACTGGAAACAATTAGCAATTTTAGCAAAGTTGCAGGTTATAAAATAAACCCTCATAAATCCTCAACTTTTCTATATATGTCTAGCAAGATACAGCAGGAAGAGCTAGAAAGAGAAATCCCATTCAAAGTAACCTCAGACAATATAAAATACTTGGGAGTCTATTTGCCAAGACAGACTCGGAATCTTTTTGAAAACAATTATAAAACACTTCTCACACAATTTAAATCAGATTTAAATAACTGGGCAAATATTAATGGCTCATAGATAGGTAGAGCTAATGTAATAAAAATGACAATTCTACCAAAACTAAACTGTTTAGTGCCCTACCAATCAAAGTTCAAAAAAAATTACTTTAATGAGTTAGAAAAATTGTAAGTAAATTCATATGGAGAAATAAAAAGTCAAGAATTGCCAGGAGCTTAATGAAAAAAAGTGCAAAAGAAGGTGGCTTAGCCCTACCTGATCTAAAATTATATTATTAAGCATTAGTCATCAAAACTATTTGGTATTGGCTAAGAAATAGAGTGGTGGACCAGTGGAATAGACTAGGTGTAAAAGCAGGAGATGATTATAGTAATCTGCTGTTTGATAAACCCAAAGAGTCCAGCCATTGGGATAAAAACTCCCTCTTTGATAAAAACTACTGGGATAATTGGAAGTTAATGTGGAAGAAACTTAGATTAGACCAACACCTCACACCCTTTACCAAGATAAGATCCAAATGGTTACAGGACATAGACATAAAAAACAATACTATAAGCAAATTAGAAGATCAAGGATTAGTTTACCTGTCAGATCTATGGAAAGGGGAACAGTTTATGACTAAGGAAGAGTTGGAGAACATCACCAAAAACCAATTAGATGATTTTGATTACATTAAATTAAAAAGCTTTTGCACAGATAAAACCAATGTAACCAAGATCAAAAGAAATGTAGTAAATTGGGAAACAATCTTTATAACTATTGATTCGGACAAAGGACTCATTTCTAAAATATACAGAGAACCGAGTCATATTTTTAAAACAAAAATCCATTTTCCCAATTGACAAATGGTCAAAGTATATGCAAAGGCAATTTACAGATGAGGAGATCAAAGCAATCCATATCTATATGAAAAAATTCTCTAAATCATTAATTATTAAAGAAATGAAAGTTAAAGCTTCTCTGAGGTACCACCTCACACCTTTCAGATTGGCCAATATGACCAGGAAGGATAATCATCATTGTTGGAAGGGTTGTGGGAAATCTGGGACACTATTACACTGTTGGTGGAGCTGTGAACTCATCCAACCCTTCTGGAGAGCTATTTGGAACTATGCCCAAAGGGCAACAAAAATGTGCATACCCTTTGACCCAGCAATAACCCTACTGGGTATATACCCTGAAGAGATGATGAAAAGGCAAAAACATTACTTGTACAAAAATATTTATAGCAGCCCTGTTTGTGGTGGCAAAGAATTGGAAATCAAGTAAATGTCCTTCAATTGGGGAATGGCTTAGCAAACTGTGGTATATGCATGTCATGGAACAATATTGTTCTATTAGAAACCAGGAGGGATGGAATTTCAGGGAAGCCTGGAGGGATTTGCATGGCCTGAGGCTGAGTGAGATGAGAAGAACTAGAAAAACACTGTACACCCTAACAGCAACACGGGAGTGAGTTCAACCTTGAAGGACTCACTCATTCCATCAGTGCAACAATGAGAAACAATTTCAGGCTGTCTGCAAAGGAGAGTGCCATCTGTATCCAAATAAGGAGCTGTGGAGTTTGAACAAAGTTCAAGGACTATTCCCTTTAATTTAGAAAAAAAACCATATATCTTATTGTCTGATCTTGTTACCTCTTAGACTTCTCTTCTCCTCTTTAAGGATATGATTTCTCTCTCATCACACCCAATTTGGGTCAAGGTACAACATGGAAACAAAGTAAAGACAGACAGAGTGCTTTCCGTGGGGGGTGGGGGGAGGGAAGCAAGATTGGGGGGGAAATTGTAAAACTCAAATAATATCTTTAATAAAAATAAATTCAACATAAAAAGAAAATGCTAGCTCTTTAGAGAGCATGCTTCTATCTTCACAAAAAATAATAAAGTGTGCCTCTTATCACTTGGATATCTGCTTCATATGCTTCTTCAGCCAAAAAATGAAAAATGGAGGTACCAGCATCCATAGGATTGTAGGATTATAGATTTAGAGCTGGAACTTGGAAATTACCTAATCTAGTCTCCTCATTACAGATGAAAGGAAATTTCCAGTATGAAGAATGTTTTCCTTTTTTCTTTATTTCATGGCAGTCTTTGTTGGGGTAGCTAGGTGGAACAATGAACAGTCAGAAAGATCAGAGTTCAAATTTGATCTTAGACACTAACTAGCTGGAGGACACTGGGCAAATCACTTAATCCTGTTTTCCTTAGTTTCCTCATAAAATGAGTTGGAAAAGGAAATGAAATACCACTCTGGGATTTTTGCCAAGAAAATCCCAAGTGGGGTCATGAAGAGTCAAAAGTGATTGAAGTGACTGAACAATGTCAATTGTCTGTCTTCTCTAATTAATAGTTAATAATAATATTGCCTTTTCTAATCTAAGACTAGCTTCCTACCAACAACCCTCTGAAGACATTAAAGGCAGTATTATTCTTTTCCATGAAAAGTGAATTAGATTTACAGTCATAGGACTTGAGGTCAAATGCCACTTCTGTCATTAACTAATTGTAATTCCTCAATTTCTTTTTCTTCCCTTGTTGCTAAAGCTACTATTTCTAATACTATATTTAATAGTAATAGTGTTAATGGGCATTCTTATTTCACCCCTGACCTTACTGGAAATGCTCCTAGTTTATTCCCATTACATAATATTTGTTGATGGTTTTAGATAAATACTGCTTATTATTTTAAGGAAAACTTTTATTCCTATACTTTCCAATATTTTTAATAGGAATGGATGATGTATTTTGTCAAAGGCTTTTTTGGAAACTTTTGAGATGATCATATGATTTTTATTGTTTGGGTTATTGAAATGTTTGATTATGTTGAGTGTTTTCCTAATATTGAACAATCCCTGTCAACCTGGTATAAATCTTATCTGATTGTGGTGTATTATTCTAATAATAACTTGTTGTACCCTCTTTGCTAAAATTTTATTTATGAGTTTTGAATCAATGTTCATTATGGAGAGGGGTCTATAATTTTCTTTGCTGTTTTGAATCTTCCTGGTTTAGATATCATTACCATATTGGTGTACTAAAAGGAATTTGGCAGAACTTCTCCTATTTCTTTTTTAAATAGCTTATTTAAAATTAGAATTAATTGTTCCTTAAATATTTGATAGAATTTATTTGGAAATCCATCTGGACCTAGAGACTTTTTCTTGGGGAATCTATTGATATTTTCTTTAGTTTCTTTTTCAGAAATGGGGCTATTTAATTATTTTATTTCCTCTTCTGTTAGTTTGCATTTTATGAATATTCATCCATTTCAGTCAGGTTGTTAAATTTATTGGCATATAGCAGATCAAAATAGCTTCAAATTATCTCTTTAATTTACTCTTCATTGGTGGTGAAACTCACCTTTTTTATTTTTGATACTGGAAATGTAGTATTCTTTTTTATTTTTTTTAAATCAGATCATCCAAAAGTTTATTTTGGTAATTTTTTTCATAAAAAATACTCTTAATTTTATTTAGTAGATCAATGGTTTTCTTGCTTTCAATTTTATTAATCACTCCTTTGATTTTCAGAATTTTTAATTTAGTATTTAATTGATGATCTTTAATTTGTTGTTTTTTCTAGCTTTTTAGCTGTATGATCTTCTCTTTCTCTGTTTTATTCATATATGCATTTAGAGTTATAAAAATTCCCCTAAAAATAGTTTTGGCTGCATCCCATAAACTTTCTTTTAGGTTTTTGCAAAGCAAATGGGGTTAAGTGGCTTGCCCAAGGCCACACAGCTATATAATTATTAAGTGTCTGAGACCGGATTTGAACCCAAGTACTCCTGACTCCAGGGCCAGTGCTTTATCCACTGTGCCACCTAGCCGCCCCTGCATCCCATAAATTTTGATATGATGTCTCATTGTTATCATTTTCTAGGATGAAATGATTGACTATTTCTATGATTTGTTGCTTAATACACTCATTCTTTAAATTAAGGCATTTACTTTCCAATTAATTTTTGGTTTATATTTTCATGGCTCTTAATTACATGTAATTTTTATTGTATCGTGATCTGAAAAGTTTGCATTTATTATTTCTGCCTTTCTGCATTTGATTTTAAGGTTTTTAATGCCCTAGTATACAGTCAATTTTGGTATAGGTGCCAGGTGCTGCATAGAAAAAGGTACATTCTCTTCTATCCCCATTCAGTTTTCTCCAGAAGTCTATCATATCTAAGTTTTCTAAGATTTTGTTCACTTTTTTAACTTTCTTCATGTTTATTTTGTGTTTGTATCAAGTTCTTAATGAAGCAGATTGAGCCCCCCTCCACTATTATAATTTTGCTATCTATGTCTCCTTGTAATTCATTCAACTTCTCCTCTAAGAATCTGGATGCTTTAACAATAGGTGTATATGTGTTTAATAATGATATACCTTCATTGCCTATGATGACTTGTAGTTTCCTTCCTTATTCCTTTTAATGAGATCTATTTTTGCTTTTGTTTTGTCTGAGATCAGGATCACTACCTGATTTTTTTTAACTTTTGCTGAAGCATATAATATTTTGCCCCAGTCTTTTACTTTAACCCTCTCTATAGCTCTCTGTTTCAAATGTGTTTCTTGTGAACAACATATTGTAGGATTCTTGTTTTTAATCCATTCTATTATCCACTTCTGTTTTAGGAAGAGTTCCTTACATTCACATTTACAATTAAGATTACTAATTCTTTCTTTCCCTCTATGCTATCTTTCCTCGCTTGTACTTTTCTCTTTCCTTTCCTCTTATTCCTCCTCACCAATATTTTACTCCCTTTCCCATTTCACTTTTCCTTTAAATTTTAATCTTAGGTTTACTTTCACTTAGACCTTTACCTTCTCTTTTATAAGTTCCTTCTTCCCTTTTCTTTCTCTCCCCCCCCCTTCCCCACTTCCCTGTAGGTTGGGATAGATTTTTAAATCCAATTGGTACTATATGTTATTCCCTTTCTGGGTCAAATCTAATACTTCTTTACTTCTCCTATAATAGGTTTTTTTAGTGTTTAGTCCCTAATGCCTAGCTTCTCCTAGTATAGTCCTTTTTATGTTTTTATTGTTTTAATCCTATCTTGTACTTACATTTCCTTTGTCAAACTATACACCTTTTATCTCTTTCTGAGAGAGGTAATATTCTCAAAGGTTCATTGATTGCTTGATTGACTGAAAAACAACATTGCCTCATAGTCACTAAGGTCCCTTCCCCCCTCTTGTCTCATTAGAAATGAATCAGATCAAATTATAATCATTTTATACTTTATCACCTTTTCAAGTATGGTACAGGGACACACAATCCTCATGAACCAAAGCATCATGCAAAATCAAATCATTACATGAACAATTTATAGCCTCCCTCCCCAAGCACACTTCCTCTAATTACAGCAAAGCATCAAGCAAAGCAAACTTCTTAATGATGTTTTTACATCCAGTTTCTCTAAGTATACTCTCTCCCTCTGTCTCTATAGTACTCCAAGAATAACCCTACAACTTCACCAACCAAAGAATGAAGTACACTCTTTCCCAGTGTCCCTCTTTAATTGAAGTATGGATTAAGATAAGATCACTTCCTAATCTCTTTATGTCCAACCTTTCCAAGTACCTTCATACTCACTGCCCCTACTGCATTATAAACCTCTAAGTATCTAGTAAAGTCACTTCTAATTTAAAAATATACAAAACCCATAAGTATTTTACGTATTGAGATATACTTAAAGTTTCTGTTAGAACTTTAGAATTGATTCTAAGGCATAGGACACTGGTACAGGACCACACTGCACGGGGTGCCCTCATCAGAGAAAGTACTGTGCTCTATGAGCAAGGCAGAATTGAAATAGGTCAAAGGAAACATGAGATATATAAATTTAGGATAAACACCCCAGGCATTCACCTGGACTATTTGTACCTAACCTATGTAGAACATTTCAGGCTCCCATTGATCTGATCAGCCACAGTCAAATACACTATTATTAGTCTCAAAAATAGTGATGCCATTTTTGTCTTCCTCAGAAAGGAGGACAAGAACCAACTTATACCCATATCCTCTAAATACAGTGTCTTCAATTATATTCAAACCTTTAACTATCCTAAGAGAAATCCCTCTTGCTGTTTACATTTTTATGCATCTCTTGAGTCTCATATTAAAAGATCAAATTTTCTGTTCAGTTCTGGTCTTTTATTAGGAAATTTTGGAAGTCCTCTATTTCATTGACCATTCATCTTTTCCCCTGACAGAATATGTTGAATTTTGCAGAATAATAAATTCTTGGTTGTAAACCAAGATCATTTGCCCTCTGAAATATCATATTCTAAGTCCTCCAGTACTTGAATGTTGAAGCTGACAAGTCCTGTGTAATTCTGCTTGTGCTTCCTTTCTATTTCAATTGCTTCTCTTTTGCTGCTTGTAGTATTTTTTTCCTTTATTTGAGGATAATGGAATTTGACTGTGATAGTCCTTGGAGTTTTTATCCTGAGGTATTCTGTGTATTCTTTCAAGGGATATTTTGTATTCTTGATCTAGCATATTTGGACATTTTTCCCTGATTAATTCCTGAAATAAATCTTCCAGGCTCTTTTTTTGATTGAGGCTTTCTAGTAGACCAATAATTTGGAAATTTTCACTTCTAGATCTATTTTCCTTGTAATTTGATTTTCCTAAAAGGAACATTACATTTTCTTCAATTTTTTGAGCCTTTTGATTTTTTGGATGGAATCTTAGTGTCTCAATTCATTGATTTCTATTCTCTGATTCTAATTTTTAAAGTTTTATTTTCGTCAGTTTGCTTTTGTGCTTTCTTTTCCAGTTAATTAGTTTTGATATTTACTGAATTGTATTCCCTTTACAGTTGATCTATTTGAGTATTAAATGAGTTGAATTTTTTTTACAGCAGGTCAATTTTACTTTTTGAAGATTTATATTCTTTTTCCTGTTGGTTATTTTTTATTTTGAAGGAGTTGATTTCATTAATTAGTTTTCATAATTTTCTACAAGGTTCTTATTTCTTTTCCCCATTTTTCTTCTTGTACTTTTCTTTGATCTTAAATTCTTTTTTAATCCTTCTAAGAAATTTTAGATTTAAGTCCAATTTATAGAATCCTTTGAAATTTCCCATGTAGATAATTTGTCTCTGCTTTCTTCTTCTGAGGTGGCATTTTTATCATGTATATCTGCATAGTAGCTTTCTATGGTTATTGCTCTTAGATTTTTTGCTTACTTTGATTGTTGAACTCTGCTCCTGTGGAATGGAAAATATAGTTCCAAACTTTTTGTGTTGGGATTTGTTTCTGATATCTGGTTTGTTGATGGCCAAGAAGTTGCCTATACAGCCCAAGCTTTGCACATGCAGAAGTTTGTTTCCTCCTTCATATTCAGACTTTGTCTCTGCAATGCTTTGTTCCCAACCCAGTCCTGTCTTTTGTCCTAGGGTTCCTAGGGTTCAGACTTTGTCTGGGTTTGGGACCTTCCTTGCTGGCTTGCTATCTAACCTCCAGTATCTGTGCTGCTCTCTAACTGCTGGGACCTGGGATGCACTGTAGCTAAAAACCTTCCCTTGACTTCACCACTTTCCTGCCTAGCTAGATTTTACTGCTTCTTTTGCCCTGAAGAGATAGACCTTCACTTAAGATCTTCCACAATATTTACAGGTGAAAATATTTTACAATTTTTTTTGGTTGGATCTGTAGCTTTAATGTCTGCCTAGAGGCTTCATTTGACATGGTTAGGGAAAAGCTCTGAGAGTATCCTAGCTTCACACCAACATTGTGGCTCTACCCCAGAAGTCCTCTCTGAGATGCCTTCCAACACAGAGATTTTATAATTGTCTCCTGAATATACAGATCTAGAATTTGTTCTCAAAAATTTCCCTTCCCAGACAAAATAAAAGGATCTATTAACATTGGAAAGAACCCTTCCAATAAGAAAAAAACACACTTTTCTTTCTTGCTCTTTCCCCATCACAATTTCACATTTCATTCTGTCTTGCTGTCTCAGCAGGCTCTTTATGCCAGCCTGTCCATTTTGTTCCATTATTTTTTTCATTCTCATTTGTTTTGGTTTGAGACAACTTCTCTTTTTGTATTTTTGCTGACTCTTTTTGCTTCTCAAATGTTATCCAAGAGTCCTTCTAAGTTGAGAACATTTCTAGATAGGACTCTGTACACAATCAGAGGTCTTGAAAATTATAAGTTAAATGACCCTTTCCAACAGGACTAGAATACATTTCCTTAGCAATGAGCTCCTTTTCCATCTCCTATCCTGGCAGTGCATTCAAGTAAGTATGGCTTTGGTTGATAAGAACCTTCCTAACTCTCTTAGAGACAATAATAATAATGAAAAATTCAAACAACCAAAAGAATGCTCTATCATATCTAACATGAACAGCAGGGGAATGTGCCTGACTGCCAATTAACAAGAAGTCAAGTCTAATTTCCCACCTGCATAGTACTTCTGAACCTGTCAGAGGTAGAGAAACTAGCGAGCCTTTGTTTCGACATTAGGAACAACTTCTTGAAGAAATCCAAAATAGCATTAATTAAAGCAAAAATATATATATAATTTTTTTCTTATTCTCCAGTGCTCTCAATTTCAGGGGGAAAAAAGTTCCATTTTTTTTCAAAAGGTCAGGATCTCTAACATAATGTAAAACTAAACACAGGTTGGAGATAAGGTCATATTTTGATAAGAAAAATTGGATGAATCAAGGTACTCAGTTCCTAAAAGTTCAGGAATAGTTAGATGGATTTGACCTGTGGGTTTACTAGCATAGGTAGCATAGGGAATTTCCAGAGAGGACAGGCCTTCTTTTTTTAAGAAAGATTTTATTTATTTTGAGTTTAACAATTTTTCCTCCATTCTTGCTTCCCTCCCTCCACCCCCCACAGAAGGCATTCTGTTAGTCTTTACATTGTTTCCATGGTCTACATTGATTTCAGTTGAATGTGACAAAAGAGAAATTATATCCTTAAGGAAGAAAAATAAGGTATAAGAGATAGCAAAATTACATAATAAGATAATTTTTTCCCCCTAAATTGAAGGTAAAATCTTTGGTCTTTGTTCAAACTCCACAATTCTTTCTCTGGGTACAGATGATATTCTCCATTGCAGATAGTCCAAAATTTCCCTGGTCATTGCACTGAAGGGATGAGCAAGTCCATCAAGTTTGATCATCAGCCCCATGTTGCTGTTAGGGTGTAGAATGTTTTTCTGGTTCTGCCAATCATGCTTAGCATCAGTTCATGCAAATCCTTTCATGCATCCCTGAATTTCCATCCCTCCTGGTTTCTAATAGAACAATAGTGTTCCATGACATACATATACCACAGTTTGTTAAGCCATTTGCCAAATGAAGGACATTCACTTAATTTCCAATTCTTTACCACCACAAGCAGGGCTGTTATGAATATTTTTCTACAAGTGACATTTTTACCTTTTTTCATAATCTCTTCAGAATACTCTGACCCTGTAATGGTATTGCTGGATCAAAGGGTATGCACATTTTTGTTGCCCTTTGGAGATGATCCCAAATTCCTCTCCAGAAAGGTTGGAGGAGTTCACAGCTCCACCAGATTTTCCATATCCCTTCCAACATTGATCATTGTCCTTTCTGGTCATACTTGCCAGTCTGACAGGTGTGGGATGGTATCTCAGAGATGATTTAATTTGCATTTCTCTGATAAGTAATGATTTAGAGAAATTTTTCATATGACTATGAATTGCTTTGATTTCCATAGCTGTAAATTGCCTTTGCATATCTTTTACCCATTTATCAAATGAAGAATGGCTTGGTTTTTTTTTTTTTGAAAATTTAAATGTTTTCTGTATGTTGTAGAAATGAGTCCTTTGTTAGAAATACTAGTTGTAAAAATTGTTTTCCAATTTAATACATTTCTTTTGATCGTGGTTACAATGGTTTTGTCTGTGTAAATGCTTCTTAATTTAATGTAATCAAAATTATCTTGTTTGTTTGTAATGATGTTCCCCATATCTTCCTTAATCAAAAACTGCTTCCCTTTCCATAGATCTGACAGGTAAACTACTCTTTTACCTTCTAGTTTGTTTATAATATTGTTTTTCATGTCTAGATCCTATATCCATTTTGACCTTATCTTGGTATAGGATGTGAGGTGTTGGTCTAATCTAAATTTCTTCCATATTAACTTCCAATTTTCCCAACAGTTTTTATAGAAGAGAGAGTTTTTATCCCAAAAGTTGAACTCTTTGGATTTATCAAACAGCAGATTACTATAAACATTTCCTGCTATTGCACCTAGTGTATTCCACTGATCCACCACTCTGCTTCTTAGCCAATACTAGACAGTTTTTATGACTGATGCTTTATAATATAATTTTAGCTCTGCTAAGGCTAAGCCACCTTCTTTTGTACTTTTTTCATTGAATCCCTGGAAATTCTTGACTTTTTATTTCTCCATATAAATTTACTTACAACTTTTTCTAATTCATTAAAGTATTTTTTTTGGAATTTTGATTAGAAGGTCACTAAACAAGTAGTTTAGTTTGGGTAGAATTGGCATTTTTTTTATTATATTAGCTCGACCAATCCATGAGCAGTTGATTTTTCCCAGTTATTTAAATTTAAATCTGATGTAATTTGTGTGATAAGTGTTCTGTAATTGTTTTCAAAAAGTTTTTGAGTCTACCTTGGCAGGTAGACTCCCAGGTATTTCATATTACCTGAGGTTATTTTGAATGGGAGTTCTCTTTCTAGCTCTTTCTGCTGCTTCTTGTTAGTCATGTATAGAAATGTTGAGGATTAATGAAGGTTTATTTTATATCCTACTAATTTGCTAAAGTTGCTAATTATTTATAGTAGATTTTTTAGATGAGTTTTTTGAATTCTCTAGGTATACCATCATATCATCTTCAAAGAGTGAGAGTTTTGACTCTTCTTTCCTAATTCTAATTCCTTCAATTTCTTTTTCTTCTCTTTTTTGCTGAGGTTAACATTTCTAATACAATATTGAATAGTAGTGGTGATAATGGGCATCATTGGTTCACCCCTGATCTTATTGGGAGTGCCTCTAGCCTATCCCCATTGCATATAATTCTTGTTGATGGTTTCAGATAGATACTGCTTATTAATCTGAGGAACAATACATTTATTCCTACACTTGCTACTGTTTTTAGTAGGAATGAGTGCTGTATTTTGTCAAAAGCTTTTTCAACATCTATTGATACAACCATAGGATTTCTGATAGGTTTGTTATTGATATAATTAATTGTACTAACATTTTTCCTAATATTGAACCAACCCTACATTCCTAGACAAATCCTACTTGATCATAATATATTATCCTAGTGATAACTTGTTATTTTTTTGCTAAGATTTTATTTAAGATTTTTGCATTTATATTCATCAAGGAGATAGGTCTATAATTTTCTTTCTCTGTTTTAACTCTTCCTGGTTTAGGTATCAGCACTATATTGGTGTCATAGAAAGAGTTAGGCAGAGTTTCGTCTTCCCCTATTTTTCCAAAGAGTTTATATAGAATTGCAACCTATTTGTTCCTTAAATGTTTAATAGAATTCACATGTGAGCCCATCTGACCCTGGAGATTTTTTCTTAGAGAGTTCAATAATAAATTTCTTTTTCTGAGAAGGGGTTATTTAGGTTTTTTAATTTCCTCTTTATTTAATCTGGGCAACTTATATTTTTGTAAATATTTATCCATTTCACTTACATTGTCAAATTTATAGGCATAGAGTTGGGCAAAATAGTTCTGAATTATTACGTTAATTTCCTTCTCATTGGTGGTGAGTTCACCTTTTACATTTATGATACTAGCAATTTGGTTTTCCTTCTTTTTTTAATCAAATTGGCCAGAGATTTATCAATTTTATTGTTTTTTTCCATAAAACCAGCTCTTGGTTTTATTTATTAGTTCAATAGTTTTCTTGCTTTTGATTTTATTAATTTCTCATTTAATTTTTAGAATCTCTTATTTGGTATTTATTTGGGGGGGGTTAATTTGTTCTTTCTCTAATTTTTTAAGTTGCATATTTATTGGATTGATTTCTTCTTTCTCTAATTTATTCATGTAAGCATTTAAAGATATAATGTATCCCCTGACATTCACTTTGTGTGTGTCCCATAGGTTTTGGTATGTTGTTTCATTATTATCATTATCTGGGATGAAATAATTAATTCTTTCTATAATTTGTTCCTTGTTCCACTCATTTTTTAAAATGAGGTTATTTAATTTCCAATTAGTTCTGAGTCTATATCTCCCTGGTTCAATATTGCATATGATTTTTATTGCATTATGATCTGAGAAAGATGTATTCACTATTTCTGCCTTTCTGCAATTGATAATTAGGTTTTTTTATGTCCTAGTACATGATCAATTTTTGTGTAAGTGCCATGTACTCCAGAAAAGAAAGTATATTTCTTTCTATGTACATTCAATTTCCTCCATAGGTCTATCATACCTAGGGTTTCTAATAATCTATTTTCCTCCTTAACTTCCTTCATGTTTATTTTATGATTCAATTTACCTAAATCTGCGAGTGGAAGGTTGAGGTCTCCCACTAGTAGAGTTTTGCTGTCTATGTCTTCCTGTAGCTCTTTCAACTTTTCTTCTAAGAATTTGAATGCTATATGATTGGGTACATACATATTTAGTATTGAAATTACTTTATTGTCTATGGTACCTTTTAGAAGGATATAGTTTCCTTCCTTATCTCTTTTAACACTATTTAGTTTTGCAGCTGCTTTGTCTGAGATAAGGATTGAAACCCCTGATTTTTTTCACTTCAGCTGAAGCAAAATATTTTTTTTCAGCCTTTTACTTTTACTCCATTAGTTTCTTTCTGCTTCAAATGAGTTTCTTGTAAGCAGCATATAGTAGGATTCTGGATTTTAATCCAGTTCGCTATTTGCTTACATTTTAAGGGAGAGTTCATTCCATTCACATTCAAAATTATTATTACTAACTTTTTATTGCCCTCTGTGCTATCTTCCTTGCATTTGCATTTTTCCCCTTTTTTCCTTTTTTCCATATTCTCCAGTGTGTTTTTTCTGAATACTGCCACCTTTGGTGTGTTTGCCCTCCTGCATCAAACCCCTCTCCCCTTTCTTTCCCTTTTCCATTTTCCCCTTCTTCCCTTGCTTCTGTTAGTTCCCCTTTTCTCCCCCTCCCCTTTTCCCCTTTTAATGCTTGAAAGGTAAGATAAGTTTCTTAACTTAATTGAGTGTATCTAAGTTAACTTTAAATTAAGTCTGATGAGATGAGGATTCAGGTGGTTCTCACCTCCTCCCTTCTTCCCCTCCATTACAATAGGTCTTTTGTACCTCTTAATATAATGAGATTTACCCCATTCAGTCTCCTCCATCCTCCTATCTCCTTCATGTCCTAATTTTTAAGGAGGTATTGTTTTTAAATCATTCTGAGTCACAAAAATGTTATGTGTCCATCACATCTATCTGAATATATTTTCTCTAATAGAGTTACATTTCTCAAGAGTTATGAGACTCTTTCTCCCAAGTGGGTATATAGCCAATTTTATCTTATTGGATAGCAGTTTTTTCCTTTACCCCCCCCCCCTTTTTTAACCTTTTCTTGCATCTCTTGAGCCTCCTGAGAGACCTCAGGTCCCAGGCCCAGCTGGGTGTTCTCCAGGCATGCTCTGATACTCTGTGCTAGAACTCACCCTCCCTTAGCTCCTCTCCCCCAGCCAGAGACTCTGCAGCTAAAGTTGGATCTCTCATCTACCACTCACTAAAGTCTCTATGGCTATGGATAGCCCTTTGGCTTCCCCAGCTGCTGTCCTTGCACTGACCTTCTGCTCTTGTCTCCCAGTTCACCCTTGGTCCATTGAGACAGATATTCTTGGTAGGTGTTCTTCTCCTAGCTTCTCTTTCTAGATTTTGTTGATCAAATTTCTGTTAAGAAGTTTCTTTCATGTTGTTTTTTGAGGGGAAAGAGAAGCACTTAACAGAGTCCCTGTCTCCTCTCCACCATCTTGGACCAGTGAGGAAATGCCTTCTACCAGTACAGATTGACATCTTCTCTACAAATTATAGTCCTAGAAATTTGCCTAGAGGACTCAAGGTTTAGGGGCTTAACTAGTATTATCTATTTAGTGTCAGAAACAGGACTTGAACTCAGATCTCCCTGACTCTAAGACTAATTTCCCATCCAGAATGCCACAGTGTCTCTTGCTAACAATATCTAGCACCAATACAATATAATATTTTCCCCAAAACCCTGGGATTTGAAGGATGACTTTATGATATTTCTAAAGTCTATTGTCATAATCCCAATATTCATTTTTGTATTTTGTTTTTTGGAGTTTTTTTTAGGTTTTTGCAAGGCAATTGGATTAAATGGCTTGCCCAAGGCCACACAGCTAGGTAATTATTAAGTATCTTAGGCTGGATTTGAACTCAGGTACTCCTAACTCCAGGGCCAGTGCCCTAAACATTGCACCATCTAGCTGCCCCGATAATCCCAATATTCATGTTTGCCTTTTTTTCATTAGGTCCTCATTTCATCATTGACATGAAATAAGCTCTATTTAATCACAAGTTTTCTGGAATAACATTCAAACAGATATCTGCTATTAGTAGAATAGACTAGGTTAAAATTTGAAACTCCTTTTTTATAATATGGCATCTACTCTTATTTCCTAGAAGCAAATTTGGATAATGAGGATTTCAAGAATGATTCTTTGTCTTTGATATTTTACCTACAATTAGAGGTGCTGCCTCTAATGATGTATACATTTTAGTCAATGTAAGTCTGTTTAGTTTAAAATTCTTTGATGTAATTGTGTCAGTATGAACATCCCTGGCAGAAGTTTAATGTAAGCTTATTTTTAATTTCCTAAATTTAGGATAGAAAATATTATTTCCATTTGAACTTTGTTACCAAATATTGTGTTTTAATTCAATTAAATTTCAAAAGTATTTATTTAGTGGTTCCTAAATATAAGGCTCCAACAGCAAGCTTTTAAGGAGTATAAAATCTAAATTGTAATTAATACATTTTCCACCTAATCTTAAACTTAAGCAAATCTTAACACAATTCTAATTTTATTCATTATAGCTCATATAGAGGCCACAATTAGACTTATCCTTTAAAATTCACTTTGAATGTTGTGTTGGAAACAAATGTCTTTGTTTCCATATGGCTCCATAACTTTGGAGCAGTTTGGCATCAAGAAGTCCCCCCAGAGTTTTTCTTCAGCTGCCATTGGATTCTCTCTTTTCCTGTCCACAAGGGGTATATCCATCCTGTTTGTTGCAGACGTCCATGTGTCTTTGCCTCCCACGCTACCAAAACAAGTAAAAGGGAGAAGCTGTCATACATAATATGGATCTACTCAGAGGAAGTTCCGAATGGAATTGGTGAATTTCAAATAACAGAAGTTGTTTTTTTTTCCTACCAGACAGCCTATCTCCTCTATATCTTTACTTGAATTGTCTCTTTCTTAAAAAATCCTTCAAGGTTACCTCTCTACTTCTTCCTGATCAATACTTTATTTGCAAACAATGATTTTCTTATTCTTAGGCTGCTCCTAGCAACAGCTTTAGCATGCAGACATCATCAGACACACCTTCTCCCTCTTCAGAGTTAAAGCAACAATAAAGCAATATTTATAAAAAGGAAACCTAAGGTTTTTGAACAGAGATCTTTCTTAAGTGGTTTTATCATAGAAAGTCAAAGATACATGAATGGAATGAAAGTAATTCACCATGAGGCTCAGTAAATATTTGTTGCTTTGATTTAATTTAGGTACTGTAGGGCAACGTAATTTAGCCACCTATCCATCTGTGATACAGGCACAAAAGAATGTTGATATCCAAATGATGAGAAGAATTAAGGAATTTCAAGGATACTATATGTTAGCACCATACTAAGCACTTTACAAATATTACCTCATTTGAGCTTTACAACAACTTTGAGAGGCAGATGTTATTATTAGGACATTTTACAGTTTAGAAAACACATACACACAGAGGGTAAGTGACTTGTCCAGGGCCAAAGAGCTAATCTGTATCTGAAACTGGAATTAAATCAGGTCTTCCTGATTCTAGGATCAGCACTCTATCTTGTGTCATTTAGTTGCACAGATCAGTGAATAAAAATATATTTACCACCCATGTCCCAGTACTCTCAATACTAGGTTCATGAATTTATCTTTAGATAATTTTACCTCTACCCGCTTTACTTTTTAAATTTCTGAAAATAGCTTATGGCTAGGTCTTCACTTAACTCCCACCCAAACACTAAAGTTAAAAGTATACTTACCGGGCACAGAATGTTCTTTATTTTTCCCCTCAAAAATGAACAAAAATAAAATGATCTTAAAAATATAGAAAATACAAAATATAGCCGCAATCATCATAATTCTTTCTTTTTGGTGGATCTTATTTTTTCCAATATGTCTATTCAAGATTACCATATGATTTAAACTTACCTTGAAAGATTACTAAACTTTAAGTTGTCAGTGGTGACATCCCAACCTCCTATTCATTTCCTCTCCTAAAAGATCTGATACAGTCCTTTGTGATGTCTTTTATACCACTCTCCAAATATTGTTCCAGCAGCTGACTATGCTATGAACAGCGAAGCATAGTTAAAAACAAAAGAACACCAAATTTGGAATCAAGGCTCTGAGCTTAAATCCTAAGAATGCTAGGTAAATGTGACTTTGGATGGTTGATTTCATCTCTCTTTGTCTTATTTCGCATCAAAAGTTATGGGCCTTTAAGGTTCTTTCTAAATGGAGGTTGGCTAAGTATGGAAAGACTTAACCATGGAGCCTTCAAATCATGATTTTTTTCAGTAATAATGCATGAATTATAGTGCAATTCAGAATATTCCTCTGCCTCTTCTTCCCTTATGGCCTCTTCTACTTCCATGCCAGTAAAAACAGAGTAACAGAAAATTGATTAGAATTTGCAAAAACAAAAGCAAAAACCTAATATTTTTTAGAAAATCTGCAGATTTTAATTTATTTGCTAGTATAAGACTTAACTTATAAAATAAATACATGATGCAGGGAGTGTAATTTTCTGGCATTTTAACTATATATTTATGAAAAATAATGTGAAAAATAATCCCTTGTGCTCCTCTGAATTTTGCACTGTAGGCAGCTTTTCACCTGCTTATCTCCAGCCCTGGATGTATGAGCTCAGATAGAAATTAGATTCACAATTTAAAAAATCATGAACCCCTTCATTTTAGTAATAGAAGCTATCTGGTCTTATATGAATCTAAGACCTTGTGTTGATGGTGCACATTTCTTGAGTCTCAAGAAAGTCAAAAGAAAGATGGCTAAGGAGTCCCATTTTGCTCCCTAGATAAGAGCAAATGGTTGAATTTCATTGTATTGGTAGATGGGAAAATAATAGAAAACTACCTCCATATGAGCTAGCCACATCATAAATAAATATTTTATAAGCAAAACAAAACAAAATAGACACTGTTCACATTCATTTTGTCTTCACATGAGACAGAGGATTGCTTATAGAGGAAGTTCCCATTCATGAAAGGCAGGTCTCAAATTTCATATTAGTTAAAGCATTACCCAGATGTATCACTAGACTATCTTTCAATTAACAGATGAACTCTTGGGTAATGCTCAATTGTGTTGAATGGAAAATTCCACATAAAATTATCTCATAAAGGAGTTACTTCTGGTTATGAAATGAAGGGAAAAGAATTCACAGGGGCATTTATCACAGGCCTTCTGATTCTAGAGGATGATTCTTAATTTTCTTAATCCTTCAATCACCAATTTCACCAAAGAAATTCATTTATTTTAAAAAAACAGTCATGGATTTTTTTTGGAACTAAATGATCATTTCCTCTTTTCCTCCACCCAGTTCCTTGTCCTTCATCCATTTTCTTCCCCTTGCCTCCTTTCTGCCCTTTTCCAGTGGTATTATTCTTTGCCCATTTAGTTCCAGTAACATATGATTTAGAAATGCACATTGTAAGAGAATCAAATCAAACAGTTCTCTCTACAAAGGAGAGAGTGAATTTGGAGGGAGCACAATGTTCTCTTCTAAAATAAAAAAAAACAATAGCAACATAAAATCCATTAAATTATCAAACATTTATTTATTAAGCCTATGTGCCAGGCATTATACTAAATACAGCTGAATTCTATAGGTGTTTCATATCAATACAAATATTTTTAGAGAAGTCATAAAGGAAAATGCCCAGACTATGGAAGGAGCTTTAGATGGCCAGATAGGCAAAGGTCTAAGCAGACGACTCTTAAGGGCAAAGTACTTGACACAACAAAACAAAATGAGTCTAGAAACAGATGAAAGTATGAAAGAAGTCTATCCTGCACATGAGATAATGTCTGTAAAAAGGAGAGAATGAGCTCAGGGAATGGTTTGTAGTCCAATTTAACTAGACTGAAAACAATGAACAAAGAGAATGATTTGAACAAAAGAAGTAGCATAGCTTAAAATATTCAATGTGGTTCTGATTAAATTCCAAAAGAATCCACCTAGAGTCCACATGGCCTCAAAACTAACCTGAACCATCTCCTGTCATGACCTCACAGTTTGAAATATTATTTTTGTGATGAAATCTAGAAGTATGAAACATATTCTGTGAATCATCTCTCATTTTGATGAAATATTAATGTATGCCTAAATCTTATGTTACTTGATCAAAATGGGCAACGAGTGATACTGGTAGAAAATTCCAAGAAAAAGATAAGGGCATAAGGCTTAGGATCAGATGGGATAAGGAAGAGAGGAAAGGAATCAAGGAATAACTTTTAAGTTTCAAAAAAGTGTCAGTGACTTGTCCAAGATCACACAGATAGCATGTAGTATATGAGGTGGAGGATACCAAGCATCTGTGGTAATCTCTCTCCAGGCCCACTATTCTTTTCACTGTATCATGCTCTCTCAAGATGAATGGACCTGCTCCTACAGCTTTCTTTGCAGCTTTTTTAGCTAGGAGTATCCTTTGCTAGGATACCAAAGTGATATCATAAAAATATTAAAATGAAGAGTTTTTCCCCCCAAATGTAGATTATTTGATGTTATTTATAAGGTGGAGTGCCTTGCTCATAATACTATTTATTGTTGATTCCTTCAGGGCCTATTACAAGAAAACTTCCCATCCCCAGTATTTATGGGCATGAGAAGCAACAGATTAGTTCTCTGAGTACCAACAAGTCTAGAAATTGGCTAAAATTGCCATTTGAGTCAGGGCAAGAAAGGGATAATTCTGCTATAACTAAATCATAAGTTGCCATTTAAAAGTGATCATTGGATCAATACAAGGAAAGACTTTCTAAGAATTACGATGTCCCCAAATAGAATTCTTTTCCTGAGGATACTCCATTTAAAAATTTTTTTTATTTATTTAAGGCAATGTGGTTAAGTGAGTTGCCCAAGGTCAATTTTTACATGTCTAAGGCCAGATTTGAATACACTGCACCACCTCACTGCCCCTCTTGATGATACTCTAGAGAAAATGTATGAATATTTCCCTTTAATTTTATCCAAAGCACTCATATATTTGGATAGAGGATTAGATTAGATGCAAGACAAGGTCTCTTAATATTGATATTATATTGCTTAAGTATTAATATATGGCTACCGACCCTTCATTTCTGAGTTGAATCTACTTGTTCTGGAATAACTTTAAGTACTGGAGATAGATTTGCACCCACATTCCTTTCTCTAGTTCTCAATGTCAACAGCAATTTGCATCTGTGACATATCTGGCTCCAGGTCAAGTGAACCTGAGGAAAAAGTTAAATTTTCTGACTGGTTATGGATCTAACCTATACTTGAGTTCACTCATACCACTTTCCTACCCAGCTAAAGTATCATCCAGAGAAATAAACCTTCCACAATTACAGCTAGAATCGATAAGAATTTTTTCAGTGACGACTATGTTATAAACACTATAGTAGCTTCTAGTGAACAAAGACAAAAACAAAATGAACCCTGTCCTCAAGGAACTGTTATTCTAATGATGACTATATAAAATAAAGAAATAGGGGCGACTAGGTGGAGCAGTGGATAAAGCACCGGCCTTGGAGTCAGGAGTACCTGGGTTCAAATCCGGTCTCAGACACTTAATAATTACCTAGCTGTGTGGCCTTGGGCAAGCCACTTAACCCCATTGCCTTGCAAAAACCTAAAAAAAATAAAGAAATAAGGGGCAGTAAGGCAATGCAGTGGATAGAGCAATGCCCTGGAGTCAAGAAGACCTGAATTCAAATTTGCCCTCAGATACTTACTAATTACTTAGCTGTGTAATTACCTTGCAAAAACCAAAAAAAAAAAGGAATAAAGGATTTTTTAAAAAAAGTAATATTAATTTCAAGAGCAAGAGACTATTAATAGAAAGAGAAATTAGGAAAATGTCCATGTAGGAGGCAAACCTGAATTCTCCTTTGAAGGATGCTAAAGATTTATAAGTCAAAGGGGAAGGTATTCCCAGTAGAAGGAACCATTTATGCAAAAATATGGAGGTAGCAGATACTGGCATATACAGAAACATTGACTGATAAGTCAATTTTTGCAACAGAAAACAAGTAAAGAAAGTCTGGAATAAGAATAAGATAGGACCTGAGTAACTACTTTCACTTTTGGATCTGCATACCCAAGGGCAGAGCTGATATTGTTGACCCAGATATTTTAAATTCAATAGTTTATTCCTTGAGTCATATATTTAGCTGCTTAAAGATAATAAATACAGTAACATCATATTAAAATGAACCCAGTGATCATTAAACTCTCTTGCCAGGAAAATAGAATTAGCATTCTGAATTGTTCTTTATGAATTGCAATGGATAATTGTAATCCCTTCTCCATATGGCTTCAAATACATCTGTGTATCAAGAAGTTCATTCCCCATCAGATGGTTCCATTTTGGGTCAGTGATGATTGCCAGAGTCAATGTGAAGAGGAGGGTAAGCCCCAGAAGGCTCCATTGGATTGGGGTTATCTTCCTTCAGATTCTGTACCCATATGAACTATCCAACTTCGACACATTGGACTTTGCATCTGAGCAAGCACAGATTTTCTTAATTGTTATTTTGGTATTTATGCTTCTTGCTTTGGTGAGAGCCCCAGGAAGACAGAAACAATGGTGGGATGGGAATAAATGCTTCACACACACACAAAAAGGGTTAGTTAAATTATTTTCTCCTTTCCAAATACTAAGGTGAATTCTTTTATTTGCACTGCTTTATCTGCTCCCAGCTGTCCCAAGTCTGAGGAACTGTCCACAAAGCTTCTGGGGGGCCTGAGCCTGAGCAAAGGAGGGGGCTATTTTATTTCAGTTTACTAATTGAGACTCCTTCATCTCTGCTGTGTTGTCAATTCTCTGAATACCTTTACTCTTAGCAATCCGTGGGCAGATACCTAGGAGGCTGCCAAAGGTGGAGCTACCAGCTGACTGTTTCATAGTCTTCCTTTTCAGACTTTAGCATTCCAATCCATCTTTTTTGAGTAAATAAAAGAAAAATAATAACAATAGTAAAATGTCACACCAAAAATCTGTTGGCCTCCTAGATTCACCTGCTAATCTTTATAAAGCAGACCCAAGGAGTCTAGATGAGGAACATCCTGGTTTAGCATGAGGTCACCCCCCGTTCTTTAAAGGTAAATAAGATCCACATCCTTCCTTCTGTGTTTTAATGAGGCTTTTGTGGGAGACTTTGGGGATAAAAGTTTCAGTTCGACTTCTAGCAGAGAATTCTTATCTCTCTAGAATTGATGTATCAATTCAAACTCCACTCTTCTTACCAAAAAAAAGTTTTTTTTTAAATAATATTTAGATAACTCAGGGCAGCCAAGTGATTTACCAGCTAGAGCAACTAGTTCACAGTTTAAAAAAACACCAAAAAAATGATGTTCAAATCCAGCCTCAAATGCTTTCTAGCTATGTGACCATAGGCAAGTCACCTAAACACTTTGTCTCCGTTTCCTTATCTGCAAAATTGGGATAATAGTAGGTTCTACTTCCCAGGGTTGTGGTGATGATCAAATGAGATAATAATGAGAAAATGCTTAGCACAGTACCTGACTCCTAGTTCTTTATGAATATTAACCATAATGACAAATTTATTATAAAATTATAGTTAAAATAAATACTATAGAATAATAAATTATATACCATATATAATATATAAAAATAATAAATATTAGTATTAGTATTCATGTACTGTAAAAACAATGGGTTGATTTCTTTCAGTTTATCCCTGTTTTGATTACTCAAATAAGAGAGAATAAGGTCAATGTTAGAATATAAAAGCCTTGTCCCATTTGAGCCTTAATTCATGTATCACTTTGAACCAGTAACTTAATCTTATCTATCCTTGGTTTTATTTGAGTTAGGTGGAAAAGAAAGACAGACAGGAGGGAGGGAGGAAGGAAGGAAGGAAGGAAGGAAGGAAGGAAGGAAGGAAGGAAGGAAGGAAGGAAGGAAGGAAGCAGGAAGGGAAGGAGGGAAGAAAGGAAGGAGGGAGGGAAGGAGGGAAGGAAGGAAGGAAGGAAAGAAGGAAGGAAGGAAGGAAGGAAGGAAGGAAGGAAGGAAGGAAGGAGGGAGGGAAAGAGAGAGAGAGAGAGAGAGAGAGAGAGAGAACAAAAGAAAGAAAGATAGAAAGATAAAGTAAAAATAAAAGTATGTTTCATTCTGCATTCAGACTCTATCAGTTCTTTCTCTGTAAGTGGATAGCATTTTTCATCATAAGTCCTTTGGAATTGTCTCAGATCATTGTATTGCAGAAAATAGCTAAATCTTTCACAGCTGATCATCATACTCTATTACTGTTACTGTGTACAATGTTCTCTTGATTCTGCTCACTTTGCTTTATATCAATTCATGTAAGTCTTTTTTCCCCCCTGAAAGCATCCTGCTTGTCATTTCTTCTAGCTGAACAATATTCAATTACAATCAAACCCAATAAGTTGTTTAGTCATTTCCCAATTGATGGGCATCTCCTCAATTCCCATTTCTTTGCCATTATAAAAATGACTGCTATAAATATTTTTGGACTTATATATCCTTTTTTCTTTTCTTTTCTTTTCTTTTCTTTTCTTTTCTTTTCTTTTTAAATCTCTTTGAAATACAGAACTAGTGAAATAACTAGGTTAAAGGGTAAACACAGCTTTATAGACCTTTGGGCATAGCTCCAAATTGCTCTCTAAAATTGTTGTATCAATTCAAACTCCAACAGTACACTAGTGTCCCAATTTTCAAAAATCCCTCCAAAATTTTTCATTTTCCCTTTTTCTGTCATATTATAATAATGTTTGTCCTTCATTGTCAAAGAAGACCACAAGATCAGGGTTGTGATGACATGACAAGCATGTGAATTGGATTTGAATGAAGGTGTGCTATGCTAAGTCACTAGCTTCAGGTTCTTCTCCAGAGCCATCTGAGTCCAATGGTCAGATGTGAATCAGGATGACTAGAGATGGGCCTGGATGTGAGGCAGTCAGGGTTAAGTGACTTGCCCAAGGTCACATAGCTAGTAAGTTTCAAGTGACTAAGACTGGAATTGAACTCCTGCCTTCCTAACTCCAAGGTCAGTGCTCTATCCACTGCGCCACCTAGCTGCCCCTCTCATTTGATTTTTGAAGTTCTTTTTGAGTCTTCCAGGAATTCTTTTTGGGTTTGTATCCAATTCACATTTTTTTCTTTGAGTCTTTGCATTTTGACATTGGTGTACTTGAGTTTATTTTTTGATCTTCCCTTATCCATAGTAACTGTAGATAGTCAGGTTCTCTTTTAGTTGTTTGCTCATTTTCCCAGCTCATTTCTTAATTTTTAACATTAATTAAAATTGGATTCTGCTCACAGGGTGGAGGAAACACTATTCCAGACTTCAGTTGTTTTTCCTTTTTTTTTTTTGCTTTTGTTTTGGTTTTGGGGTTTTTTGTGCTGCTGTTTTCAGAGCTAGTTCTGGGGATCTGTAAGTTTTCAGTTCTTCTAAGATGGCATGATTTTGCAAGAGGTGTGGTTACTGCTCTACTGGGCTGTGCTCTGGCCTATAAGTGACCACAAGACCTCTTTTCTGTTTTGGAATTGTGATTAATGTCCGTGATTTATGCAGCTGCATGCTTTATTGGGTCATTTCTGCTCTTTGTCCTGAGACTGGGAAACAAATATAAGAAATGCAACAGAAGGATCTTTTTGTAGTTAAGGATCTTTTGTAGCCTCCTTCTGATCAGTTGTCCAACCCCCATACAATTTGTGAATTAAGAGCTCTGCTACCACTGACAACTTAGTCACCCCCAAAGTCTTATGCTGGTTTGTTCTCTCCTCTTACTCCAGTGAAACAGACCTTTTTGCCAACCTTCTGAGTGGTCTTGGCCTTAGAAACTGTTCTATCCTGACCTTATGTTGGTTTTCTGTCTCCAGAATTATTTTGATGTATTATATTAATGTTGTTTGCAGGAGGATTTGGGAGAGCTCAGCCAAGGCCCTGAATTACTCTGCTATCTTGACTCTGACCCTAGTGTGCTTGTTTCTAATTATCTATTCTCAAATTTTTAAAAGGAAAGACAAAACTCACATTCAAGGCAGAGAAATTTTATACAGTTTTAATGCAATTCCCTTTGAGATATTTTGCCAAGTTAGTCATTGTTCAGAATTCTCAAAGAAATAGTCCCTAAAATAGTTACATTCTTACTGAGAGTTCTGAGACTGTTTTGTTTCTGAGTTTTGAATGTGACCAGCTGTAGTAAACTAGAAGTTTTTGACACTACTACCATGGCATGATTGTGCTAATTAAATAAATATTATAAATGAATAAACAAACCTGATCATAGAAAGAAGAAAAGAATTTGAGTAATAATGATAAGCTTGATTGTTTACAAACACAGGACCCAGAAACTGAAGCCAGAAAGTTAAAAGAAATTAGATATGGTCAGATATGAATGGTCAGAATTCAGAATTCTGTCAGCTAAGTTTGATACTAGAAGTGATAGATAGTTCAGATGCTATTGATGAGTATGTCTGTCTGAGTGGAGAACATAATTAAAAGCAGAAAATCATTCAGGAAGGAGCTAGTCATTCAGGAGATCAACTTGTTTGACTGGGATGTCATGCTAAATGAGGTTTTAGTCTAGTATAGCATGTAACAATTCAGCCCTGCAATAGAAGCAGATTTTCAGTATATAAGTTTCATGTATTAAGGAACCTTTATGGAAAATTTCTGAGAAACAGAAAAAGGATGCAGAAGTTTATACAAAATTGAGAGTTGTACTGAACACACAGGTTAGCCTTATATAAGTGTCTTCTTGACAGATTTCTATTTAGTGTGTGCTTGCTCTTTTCCACAAATGTTAAGTGCATATTTATTTACATATTTATTTGAATGTTTTGAATTGATTATTTATCAATTTTCTTTTATATATAATAAGTATAATATTCCTATTTGCTACGTAAATGGTTATGTTTAAGATATGGAAGTGTTGTTACTGTGAGGGACTAATTGCATGTAAATAGAAATGCCTTAATAGAGGGTTAAGAGCTAGAATGAGGAATTGGAAAAAGTGTATTCCACTACATCAGAGTTACTCATCAGTTCCTTTAGAGAATTTGAGTATGACCATCTAGTGAATTCTCTGATAATCTAGACTTGCCAATGCAAGGGCAGGGTGCAGTAAATCAGTTAGTCAAAAGGGTGAGTATGTATACACTAGTCAAGGTAACAGGCTATATTACTATATTAATATGTTACCCCTTTATACATACACAAAAGAAAGAGGAAAAAGTATATGTATGCTTGGAGTTCATATATATGTAAAGATGTATGCATGTATATATGTGTTTGTTGGGGTGGCTGGGTTTGATCCAGGGGTAGAAATCCTTGGTTAACTGCAAGCTTTAAATGACTTTCATAAAGGGAATGTAACAAAATTTATTCTACTTTTTAAGCTTATAATCCATATAATACAACTATAATTGTGCTTTAAATATCAGGACAGGCAAGGGCCACAAATGCAGCATGTTAACACAATCTCTCATAAAATCAAGGGTCATCCCAACCCTGCATCTGCATGCTTAAAGTTGAACCCACCCTTCAAACTGATTCATTAACCATCACTTCCAAAATGAGGTAAGAATAGTAAAGAAAGGGATACCAAGAGGAATGAATTGGATATCAAAACATCATGTGGTGACAAAATACCTCATATCAACATAATAGTTTGTTGTCCATTGCTAGAGGGTGAGGTTTGAGTTATGGCTCCTAGGATTTGGTAATTTTTATAGCATTTCCATTCTGATGGGGATGAGGATGAGGGTGGGGGTTGCACTCTCTCCCTGTCAATGTGTTGTGCACAAATATAGCTCAGGAAGACTGAAGGGGGAGTAGATATTTTATAGAAAGGGGAGAGCCTTGTTCAAGTACATCTCCTTGGATTACCACCTCTGAGTTCAATGACAGGGGGATATCAATCATGAAAGTTGCATGAAGAAGAAAGTTCTTAGCACTGAAACTTCCTAATCTATCCAAGAAAAGAAAAGTGCCATCTAGTTTCAACTCCCTCAGTGTAAAGATAAGAAAGCTAAGCCCTAGAGAGGTGAAGAGACTTTTCTAAGGTCACATGGGTTGTTAAGGAGCAAAAATGGGACTTGAACCCATATATTCTTACTATGAATCAGAAGATCTTTCCACTAAAAATAATGCCATTTGTACTGTTAAAATATCACTTCACAGGGACAGTTAGGTGACACAATGGATAGAGCACTGGCCCTAGAGTCAGTTCAAATCTGACCTCAAATACTTAATATTTACTTAGCTGTGTGACCTTAGCCCCATTGCCTTGCAAAAAAGTTCACATCTAAAGCATCCCAAGTGAAAAATAACTCTTTTAAAAATGTTTCCACAGAACTAAATTTTAAAACCTTCCTTGCTCTGCATTCCCAGGGAGCGGTTCAGAGAATTGATAATTTGGAAAATATGAAGTACACTAATTGAAATTAAGAGTTTGACTGTAGGATGAGATCAAATCAATCCACAGTCATATGAAAAATTGCTCTAAATCATTACTCATTAGAGAAATGCAAATTAAAGCTTCTCTGAGGTACCACCTCACACCTCTCAGATTGGCCAATATGACCAGAAAGGATAATGATCATTGTTGGAAGGGTTGTGGGAAATCTGGGACACTATTACACTGTTGGTGGAGCTGTGAACTCATCCAACCCTTCTGGAGAGCTATTTGGAACTATGCCCAAAGGGCAACAAAAATGTGCATACCCTTTGACCCAGCAATACCACTACTGGGTCTATACCCTGAAAAGATGATGAAAAAGGGTAAAAACATTACTTGTACAAAAATATTTATAGCAGCCCTGTTTGTGGTGGCAAAGAACTGGAAATCTAGTAAATGTCCTTCAATTGGGGAATGTCTTAGCAAACTGTGGTATATGTACATCATGGAACACTATTGTTCTATTAGAAACCAGGAGGGATGGTATTTCAGGGAAGCCTGGAGGGATTTGCATGAACTGATGCTGAATGAGATGAGCAGAACCAGAAAAACACTGTATACCCTAACAGCAACATGGGAGTGATGTTCAACCTTCAAGGACTCACTCATTCCATCAGTGCAACAATCAGGAACAATTTTGGACTGTCTGAAAAGGAGAGTGCCATCTGTATCCAGATATAGAGCCTTGGAGTTTGAACAAAGTTCAAGGACTATTCCCTTTAATTTAGAAAAAAAAAACAGATAGCCTATTGTCTGATCTTGTTACCTCTTAG